>NC_038252.2:14227177-14599369 GCF_000004515.6 Glycine max | reverse complement strand
TTTTTCAGCCCCTTGTATTTTAGGGCCACCTAGACTAGTTTTTTGTATTAGGGGTAGTTTTGTAATTTCACATGCACTAAGTGGATATTTGATGTGTGTGGTTGGAAATAAATTTAATTGAATTGGTAGAAAGCCCAATCCAATTAAATTTTAGAGGGGGGGTTGAGCCATTTGCTTACTTACACCCCCATTGCCACATCATTATAGTCCCCACTTTGTGCATGTCCTTCATGCTTTTCATGCCTCATGACACCTAAGCACACTTAGTGGAGAATCTTGGAATTGATCTTGGATTAGTGGGCTGAACCATAACTAAAATTCACTAATTATAATTAGTGAAATTTTGGCTCCAAAGTTTGGCTCCACAAATTCAATTTCAAATTCAAGTGAAATTTGAATTTCCCTCCAATTTTGTGTGACACTTAGGCTATAAATAGAGGTCATGTGTGTGCATTTTTTTGGAACTTTGATCATTTGAATATTAAACTTCAGATTTCAAAGCTCATTTGGAGCACAAAATTTCGTGCTCTTCTCTCCCTCTCCCTTCATTCATCTCCTTCTTCCTCCAAGCTCTTATCCATGGCCTCCTATGGTGGTGAGCTTCTTCTAGACTCATCTTCTCCTTGAAGTGGCGTCTCCTCTCTCTCTTCCTTCTCCATTCCGCTGCCATTCATATTCCAAGAAGCAAAGGAATCCATTGATGAAGAAGATCCTAGGCCTACAAGCTCCAATGGAGCTTGCATCATGTGGTATCAGAGCATGTGTGATCAACATATGTGATCAACATGATATACCTTGTTTGAAACAACACATTTCTTATCAATTTTAGACTAAGGACCTTTGTAAGCTTCGATATTTCTTAGGTAGCAGGGTTGCTCAATCCAAGGATGGTTTGATGATCTTGCAGAGGAAATATGCCCGTCATGTTCTTGAAGAGATTGACTCATTGAATGTTATTAGAGAGAAAAAAGAAAATTAAGAATTAAAACCATAGTGCTTTTTCTTAGAGATTATTCAAGAACAGGCTCCCTACTAGGGATAATCTCAGAAAGAGGCAAGAGACATTGCCTTCATATAGCTGTCCTTTATGTGAGTATGAAGAAGAATCTGTCACTCATCTTATGTTCATCTGCTCCAAGACTAGGAGTCTTTGGTGGGAGCCTATGAGATGGGTTAATAGAGTGGGTCCTCTCCCCATAGACCCAAAGAATAACTTTCTGCAATTCTCTCAGTGGAATAGGCAAAGTTGTACAGTCAAGAGATGGGAATTCCTGTGGATAGCTCTGTCCTTGTGCATTTGGCATCACAGAAATGGCATGGTTTTCAATAATCAGCCTTTCAATCCAGAAAAGGTCATGGATGAAGCCTTATTCCACACTTGGTCCTGGCTTAAGTGTGTGGAGAAGGGCTTTCAATTGCATTTTAATTTCTGGTCAACTAACTTGAAGGATGCCTTTTCTTAGAGGGGCTGGGTTTGCATTGTATTATGTCCAGTCTACTGATTCTTCCTAGTGGGGTTTAGGCTTTTTATGCCTTGTTTTTATAATTGTATTTTCAGTACAGCTAGTACTGAATTTCATATATAATATATTGATTTTTGCTGTGCAAAAAAAAAAAAAAAAAGCATAGTAGGAAGAAAATTGTGTATCTAAAGGCACCATGGATATAGGTTTATATAAGCCTATTGTATTGATTACAAATAATTGAGGATATTTTGTTTCCTCTAAATCAAAGGTTTTGTTGCCTATAAAACTCTATACATTAAATATAAATATCCTATCTTGATTTTCAACAGTCCTCATCAAGTTAGAGCATATAAGTCATATGTGCCAAGATTGTTTAGGGTTTACATATATAATTAATCCATGGATTTCTCAAGGATTTGGTGAAAACATGTATCTTGATCATTAGAGTTAACAAATTGGGTGGTTAACAAATTGGGTGGTGAAATCTCCTGACTCAATCTTCCCACTAATAAAGTGATAGTAAACCTCAATGTGTTAGGTCTTCTTGTGAAAAACAGAATTAGATGCAATATGCAAAGCTGCCTGGTTATCACAAATCAGGGTCATTTGTGTAGTCTCTTCAAACTTGAGTTTTCTTATGAGTGTTTCAACCAAATGATTTCACACGTCAAAGCCATAGCTCGATATTCAACTTCATTATTGGATCTTGCCACAACATTTTGCTTCTTACTTTTCCAAGATATGATGTTTCCTCCAACCATTACACAATATCCAGAGGTGGGTCGCTTATCACTAGGTGAACCAGCCCAATCAGCATCTGAATACCCAACAACCCGTGCTTGTCCTTTGTCCTCATAGATAAGTGCTTTGGGCTACCTCAATGCCATCCTTGGATTGGGCTACCTCAATGCCCAAGAAATAGCGAAGTTTCCCAAGGTCTTTAGTCTGGAACTAGCGTGAGAGGTATTACTTTAGTTGGACTGTTATGTTGATCACTGCCTGTGAGAATGATGTCAACAACATACACAACAAGGTAAATACATCCCTCAAGTTAATGACGGAGGAAAACCAACTAGTCAACTTCACTAGGGATCATGGCTCAAGGAGACTATTCAAGACCACATAGGGACCTACAAAGCCAACAAACCACAGTGGAGGACACCCCTAGAGCAACAAAACCAAGTGGTTGCTCCACGTACACTTCCTCAAGATCATCATGTAGAAAATCATTTTTAATATCAAGCTGGAACAGTGGCCAATGGCGAATAGCCTCAATGGAGAGGAAGAGTTGGACAAAAGCCATCTTGGCCACAAGGGAGAAAGTTAGTATAGTCTTGCCTAAACACTTGAGTGAAGCCCTTCGCCACCAATCGAGCTTTAAATCGATCAATCTTGCCAACATTGAGGGCATAAAGCCAACATCAACCTATGGTGGATTGTTTAGGAGGAAAAGGAACCAGATCCCAAGTATCACTACTTTGGAGAGCACACATCTTGTCAATCATTGCTTGTCGCCATTCTAGGTGGGATAATGCTTCATCTCAAGAGTTAGGGAAAGAAACAAAGGACAAAGACGAAAGGCAGGTATAAAGTAAAGGGGAAAAACAATAATAACTTAACATAACAATGAGGAGAAGGGTTACTAGTAGAACAATTACCTTTTCGAAGTGCAATGGAAGGTCAAGGTCAAATGCTAAGCCTAGATGTAGTAAAGGAGTTGGCATCGAGGGTCGATTATGACCTCAGCTTCTACAAGAGGATCAGGGAGGCGTGGGCGACAATATATCCGAAATGGCCACATTGTCGGAGAATGCTTAGATGTGTCTTCCTATGAAACAAAGGAAAAAAGTACAAGGGAAGGGGGTCCCATATGTGACAGCAGAGTCGATGTCAAAGGAAGAAGAGGCGGGCTCAGAAAGAAACATCAACAAAGATGAAATAATGGTTAAGAGTGAAGGAGTAACATTGATACCCTTTTTGTGACTAATGGTAACCCAAGAAGATGCACTTAATGGAGTACACAAACAACTTATCAAGTCCATGTGAGAGGTTGTGAATAAAGCAAGTGGAACCGAAGACATGAGGAGGTAGTAGATGGAGTGGTGCATGAGGAAACAGAACAGAGTGAGGAACTTGATGATGGCATGTGATTGATAAGATAACAAGCAATCAAAACAACATTGCCATGGAAAAGAAGCATTTAGGTAGTCTCAACAAGATGCCGATTTTTGTATTTAACACCATTTTGTTAAGGGATGTGAGCACATGAGGTTTGGTGAAGGATACTGTTAGGATATAAGGAGAAGGAATAGTTAGTTAATATAGTTAAACTAAACTAAGACAAAAACCCACATCAAAAAATGGAAGACTTCCACAAAGTTCTTGAAAGGGAGGACCGACATTTCAGAGCGAAAACACATGTTGCGCAAGATATTGAATGAAGAAGTTGATTCCCATGCCTCAACAAGACAAAAATAGCATGGAGGGAAGTGGGTCAGAATTCAATGAAGCAAAGGCTAGTTCTTGGGAAAGAAAGGTAGAACTATCCAGCTTTGATAGAAGCATAGAAGGGGAAACTGATTTGAAGGGTAGCAATTTTGAGTGTGGTAGTGACCCATTGCAGTTCTTGAAATCAGAAAACAGAAGTAAAGAAGGTTCAGTAATCAAGAACCACACCCTTTGTGGTGGAGAAGAAACCAAAAATGATGAAGCAAAGTTAGCAATAGAAAAAAAGATTGAAAAGGTTATGGAGGAAGAAGTTGATCCACCGATAAAGAGGGAGAAGCCCAAGGAAAACGGAGTGACGAATGTGGGCTGCGAAGACAATTTTCTTGATAACCCAATTACAGATTTAATCAAGAAGGAAGTCGAAGCTGGTGATTCAACCAAGCCACATTGTTTTCAAGATTCAGATTTCCATAAAAAGATTGTTATGGTGAAACAAAAATCATTCATGAAAGTGGTTGGAACAACAATGGTGCTGAAATCTTGGAATGTCAACTTGTTGGGTGAGCCTTTAGCATTAAATTTTGTTGCATCTATGGCTGACAACTTAGCCATGGAGCTAAGGCAGAAGGAGTGTACTGAGCCAGTCAAGCTAATTAAAGTTATATGAAGTCCACCCTTGTCCCTCCCACCACCAAAGCCACCGGACCTCAGTTTGCATGCAGGGGTAGTGGGTCGTTCCTAGTTAAGCTACAAGGGTGCAGTTGTCTTCCAACAATCAGACAAAATTTTAGGAAGTTTCAATGTGCAATTCCAGTTTTCAGATTCCAACCTTGAGGACAAGGTTGATTTTTAGGAGGGGTGTATTGTTAGGATATAAGGAGAAGAAGAGTTAGTTAGTTAAACTACTAATGAGTTAGTTAGTTAGTTAAAGGGGTTTATTAGATATAAATAGAGAAAGAAGGATAGGAGAGAGGGGGATCTTATCATTTGTAGATTGAGCATTAGCTCTTTGTGAAAGGAGAAATCCTTTGTGAACGGGAAACCCTTGGAGGAGAGTTTTCTCTCCTATTTTCTGTTCTTTGCTTACTAGTCAATAAAATCTTTTATTTTTTTCCTCATTTCAATTCTTGGTTCCTAACAAATACCTTTGGATGCCATAAATTGTTGAGACAAGTATTTCATTATAAAACCACTCAAAGTGAAAAAACAATTCAAACTTGTGTTTCATTAAGCATAATCACCTATGAAGCCAAGATACTTCAAAAATGGAAAAGTATCAATCTTGTACCCATGTCGGATACAGATACTTCCATATACGTATCCAATCTTTTTAATTTGATTTTTTAATTTTTTTCGAAGATATGGCTTGGATATTTTCAGATACATATTTGAAAAGTTTTCCTTAAAGCATGTGTAGCCATGTTCTTCCTCATGCCATGAAAGGAATTGGAGTATATACTCCTTTGTTCATTCTTCGAATAGAAACAAGATGGATCCAAAAGCAGATGAATATTTGGTTTGTGTGCATTCCAACCTTCGACTTTTGTCATGAAAAGATGAAAGGTATAATTGTATAAAAAATGAGAGACAAGGTTGTGGGACATTAGTGGAACATGATCTACTTGATGATGGTGTTAGACTGCATGAATTGGAAAACATGGCTCTTGATGAATCAAACTTAGAGGCTATGCTTTTTGTAGATGATGGTAATGGAAGAGAGGAGAATGATACAATTAGTGGTAGACAATAGTTTAGTAATGATACTACTGAATTGTAGGTTATTGTATAAAGTCAATACTTGTTAGGAGTTCAACTAAAGATGCTTTTATTGATATAGTTAGCTAAAATGGGTTATGATTAGGCAGAAACTATATATTTTATGAACACAAATATCTTGCAAATTGTAAACTATATTTCTTTATTGTATGCATCCATATAAAATATTTTATAATTTTTTAGCATATCCAAACGGATCGTATCCTAGATTTCAAAAAAATGGCATATCCCTATATGTGTCATATCGTACCTGCGTCATACTAATTATATGGGCTTCATAGATAACCATATAGAATGCGTATAATCATCAATGAAAGTAACAAAATACTTAACCAAAGGCAGTTACAACTCGAGAAGGACCCCAAACATCAGAATGGACTAAAACAAAGGGGGACGTAGCTTGTTTATTGACACGATCGAGAAACAATTGCTCAGTGTGTTTCTCTAACTTACAAGACTCACAATGCAAAGCAGAAAACTTAGACAGATTGGGCACCAATTTCTAAAGTTTAGGAAGACCAAGATGTCCCAACTTAGCATGTATGGTAAGCGAAGAGGTGGCTGCTGAACACCCTTGCGAAGGAGTAGAGAGGAAATAAAGACCATGAGACTCATCCGGTGCCAACTGTCTGTCCCGAACTTCCCTATAAGGTAAAAATGTCTTTAATGAATGTGATTAAACAATCACGGGACTGTGTGAGGCGATGGACAAAGAGTAGATTAAATGGACAACCAGGTACAAATAGAATAAACTTGACAATTAATGTAAGAAGTGGATGTGTGGTGCCTATCCCCTGGGGCTGTGTTTGGAAACCATTGGCAGACATAATTAAAAAACGAAAGGTAGAAAAGTAAGTTAAAAGAGAACGATTACTAGATATGTGGTTAGATGCACCAGAATCAAGTACCTAGGGGCCCAAAGGAGACTGTGTGACACGAGAATTTGAATTACCAATGCGTGCAACCGAAGTAGTAGCACCTGGACTCTGACGACTCTCAAACCATTGGGGAAAATCCTTATAAGTTGCAAGGGTGGCTTGGGGTTGATTGCCAGTCGGGGGTGGATCAACTACAGAGGCATGAACTACATTAGCAAGCCGGGGAGACTTGGCATGCAATTTCCAGCAGAGATCAATAGTATGACCAAGTCGATGACAGTCCTCACACTTAGGGAAATTCTTCAAGGTGGACTGTCAATGCCAAGAGTGTCTCAAATTACTACTCTAGGAGGCAAGAGTAGAGGCATCACTAAGCAAAGTAGAAGATAGCTCAGCAGTTGGCTTCAATGGAATCCAGAGAAGGGCAGACAAAACCGTAATCACTCACTAAAACAAGTACAAGGATAATTGTATAAAGACAACATATACTAATGGGGCCTATGGGCCCAATACTACAAAGGTATACTAACATATACCATGTGTGTCACTAAAGTTTATAATTACTTTCTACCATCTAATTATCATGTATATTTGAGTATCTAGTATGTTTTTTTGCAGGTGGAGCATAAAGGCTAACTAGTATTTCCCATGGTCATTATCAAGGAATTGTGTTTATATGGTGATACAAAAAGCCTAGATATGTATCATCTACGCCGGCACCAAGCCTGGACAGCAATTCCAGCATGCTCACGCCAACTGGAGGGAGAGATCAAATATCTCAACCTTCTATTTCACGAGGTTCCCAGAAGATGCAACGGAGAAGGACCTTTGGGTCCAATTTAAAAAGTGGGGGGACGTACGGGAGATCTTCATCTCCAAGCAAAGAAACAAAGGGGGGAGGAGGTACGGCTTCGTGAGGTTCAGAGGGGTGTTTGATGTGCGCAGATTGGAAAGGCAGCTTGACAACCTTATAGTAGGTGGTTTAAAGCTGTACGTGAACATACCAAAGTACGAAAAAGGAAAGGGGAGACAAGTAGAAAGAAGAACAGAGCCCAAAACCCAGAGGGACGATGGCAAACAAGGAATGATAGCACCTCGCCAGAAGCAACTACAACACAGGGTACCTTCGATGTCATACGCGAAGGTTTTACTCACAAATACAACGACCTCAGGGCAAGGGCGAAATCCGGAGAACGCAAGCTCCAGACACGATGGGTCACAGCCATCGGTACACCTCGACATTCCGACAGGGACCAAACAGTGGTACTCGGAAGCGTGGGTGGGTCGCCTAAAGAACCTGGTGACTTTCGATATAGCTGAAGACGACATATCCTAGGAGTTAGGAGCAGATGTCGTGCCTAAATACCTAGGAGACGACATGATCTTACTCCTTGGTCTTACGGATACCAGGGCGAAAGAACTGGCTAAGGAAGAAACTCGGCACGGGTTGACGCCGTTTCACTTGTTGGAGAAATGGAACCCCAACATGAGAACGGGCCACAGACTAGTCTGGGATCTTTGTTGGGGCATTTCGTTAGTAGCATGTGATATGGCACAAATCAGAAAGATCGTTGCAGCGATAGGGGACCTGGTGGAGGTGGACGACAATGTCGAGGAGCTTTGAAGGTTGGATAGGACGAGGGTGCTCATCAGAACCCCATGGAAGTCCACACTCCAGCACACAGTCAACCTCCACATGGGAGGCGAGTTATACAAAGTCCACATCGTGGAAGAAACATGGTCCGACAATAGAAAATGCAGCTGCCAAGCTCGAAGTAGCCTCAGATCATCGGAGGAGATCGATTCCGGTGACAGCGACACCGGAAGCCCGATCTCAAAGTTCGTAGGAGCGTTGGGAACCGACTATGCGCAGAGAGGGATTGACGGCAACTCCATTGACGGGGGAATGACCAAAGGAAACTTGCCATTACCCAATGGTACAACCACTGACAACAAACCAGGGGATAGTAACCCTGTTAGGTGGGCACTCCACACAGACAACAAAACAAGCATGTCAGCTTTGGGAGCTGTAAACGAGATGGCATCAGCGGCGCAACCCAGATTGGAGACAGTGGCGTGTTGCGATAATGAGGAAACATTCAGAGCACAAAGGGAGCCATGCAATGGGAGCAGGGAATAGCAAGTCGTGGCAGGAAAGACTCGCGAAACAGACAACGTTGACCTCACGTGGTGCCAACAACTGCAAGATGACGTCGGACTCAGTGGGTCACAGCTGGCAAAGTGCAACAAAGCACGTGACCTACACGCTGCTGATAGTGGGCACACGAATAATAACAAAAAGGAAACGCACACAAATACTAACAAAAAGTGCAACAAAGCACATGACCCTCATGCTGCTAATAGTGGGCCCCTGATAGTTGGCCTTACTAGTCACACCACTGCTGAATCAGTACCCCAATAATGTCTAAGCCCAAAATATAACAAAAAGGAAACCGCTGGACCTTGGAAGGTGTACTCGAGAAGCAAGGGGTGCAGAAAGCAGAAGGCCCCCATCAGTGCACATGTGAACCTAATGGATGAAAATACAGATAAAAATAACTTGAAGCAACCCAAAGTGGTTTCTGAGAAAAATTCCACGCCAAGCAAGGGATCTGAACCACCCACGAATGAAGTACCTATGTACAGTGCATGTCAAATTCAAAAGGGGAAAGAAACATCAACTAATAACGTTGCTAGCACAGATCACCCTACAAGAGGCAAAGTATCATTGGAATATGGCAAAACAAATGGGGGTGTCATTTGGCGTAGACCACGAAAGCATTATAGACAGAATCTGGGCCATGGAGAATAGAGACAGGAAAGAGGTAGAGAAACTAGGCAATAGGAATGGTGCCCCATGAATATCTTATCATACAATGTAAGAGGACTAGGGAGGGGGTCAAATGGACCGCAATCAGGAGATTGGTGAAGAAGCACAGAATAGACCTGCTATGTCTTCAGGAGATGAAAAGGGAGCAAATTGATAACACAATGTGCCAAGCTATATGGGGAGATGTTGATGTGAGCTGGGAAATGCAACCTGCATCAAATACAGCAGGTGGATTACTGTGTCTCTGGAGTGAGAATAGTTTCAAAGTGGAAAGAAAGGTTAGTGGCAGGGGGTTTATTTTTCTAGAAGGAGTATGGACTAGAGAGGCCCAGGAGGTTCACATAGTTAAGATATATGCTCCTTGTGATATTCAGAACAAGAGAGCTCTTTGGGAGTCTCTCAGGCAGCTCAAAAACTTGAGTCCAAATGGCCTTTGGTGCCTGTTGGGAGACTTTGACAGTGTCAGGAATCCATCAGAAAGGGTGGGCATATCCCAGAGGGGGGTGGATGATAGGCTCGTCAGTGAATTCAACGACTGGATAGCGGATCTTGAAGTTGAAGAACCAACATGTGAGGGGAGAAAATACACGTGGTTCAGACCAAATGGGGCTGCTAAAAGTAAATTGGATAGAATGTTTGTATCCGCCGAATGGTTCACTAAATGGCCAGCAAGTACACAATATATTCTGGACAAGAACTTTTTGGATCACCATCCCGTTTTGTTCAATTCCAAAAATGTTGATTGGGGGCCCAAACCATTCAGGATACTTGACTGCTGGCTTAAAGATAAGTCATTCGGGAAGATAGTTAATGAATGCTGGACACAAACACAACAAAGTGGGTGGGGGGGCATCGCCCTAAAAGAAAAGATCAAACGTCTTAAGGAGAGGCTGAAGTTATGGAACAAGGAGCAGTTTGGTGACACATTAAAGAAGGTTCAAAACATAGAGGTTGAACTAAATAAGCTGGAAAATGATACAGCTGATAGGCAGTTAACCTCCCAAGAAAATATGAACAGGAAAAGGCTACAGCAAGATCTATGGGCAGCAGCCCAATCACATGAATCATTAATGAGACAGAAGGCGAGATCAAGATGGATCAAGGGAGATTGTAATTCTCGATATTTCCACCTTTTGCTCAATTCTAATCAAAGAAATAATGCAGTGAATGGAGTGTTCATTGATGGATCCTGGGTCGAGGAACCTTTAAGAGTGAAAGAGGAAGTCTGCAGGTTTTTCCAGCAGAGATTCCAAGATCCCATGCAGTGCAGACCAGTATTGAATGGCATCAGATTTAACAGTATTGGGCAGCAAGAAAATCATATGCTGGTGGGACACTTTAATGAGGAAGAAATAAAGAGGGCGGTATGGGAGTGCGGTAGCAAGAAAAGTCCAGGTCCGGATGGACTCAACTTCAAGTTCATCAAGCAATTCTGGCAGATTTTGAAACTTGACATTCTCCGTTTCCTTGATGAATTCCATGCAAATTGGATTTTCCCAAAGGGATGCAATGCCTCATTTATTGCCCTAATACCTAAGGTGCCCGATCCACAAAGTGCCAACGAATATAGACCTATTTCACTAATAGGTTGTGTATATAAGATTGTGACCAAGCTATTAGCAAACAGATTGAAGAGGATCATGCCAACCATAATAGATGAAAGATAGTCCGCTTTCATAGCTGGAAGACATTTGCTGCATAGTGTAATCATTGCTAATGAAGCAGTGGAGGAAGCAAAAAGGAGTAAAAAGCCATGTATGGTGTTCAAAGTAGATTCTGAAAGGGCCTACGACTCAGTCTCGTGAGATTTTCTATCATACATGTTGCGGAGACTCGGGTTTTGCAATAAATGGATCCATTGGATCGAGGGCTGCCTCAAATCTGCCTCGATTTCGGTACTGGTAAATGACAGCCCCACCTCTGAATTTATTCCACAAAGAGGCCTTGGACAAGGTGACCCACTAGCGCCCCTTTTGTTCAACATTGTAGCAGAAGCCTTAACCGGACTCATGAGAGAAGCAGTAAGCAAGAAGCTAATCACTGAATTTCTAGTGGGGAAAGACGATGTTGTAGTCAGCATCCTAAAATACACCGATGACACTATATTTTTTGGTGAGGCTACATTGCAAAATGTTAGGGTAATCGAATCGATCCTGAGGTGTTTTGAACTTGCATCTGGCCTTAAAATAAATTATGCGAAAAGTTGTTTCAGGGCAATGGGAAAATCTGATCAGTGGAGAAAGGAGGCTGCTGAGTATCTGAACTGCAGAATTCTGTCCATGCCGTTCACATATTTGGGCATTCCTATTAGGGCAAACCCAAGGCGCAGCGAGTTGTGGGATCCGGTCATTAGAAAGTGTGAGAGAAAATTAGCTAGATGGAAACAAAGACGCCTATCTTTCGGGGGGAGAGTGACCCTTATACAGTCAACACTAACATTTATCCCCATTTATTTTTTCTGATTTTTCAGGGTGCCCAACAAAATAGCGGATAAACTGGTTAAAATTCAGCAAAGATTCCTATGGGGAGGAGGAATGGAGCAAAGGAAGATCGCCTGGGTCAAATTGGAAACAGTTTGTCTTCCAAAAGAAAAGGGGGACCTGGGCATAAAAGATATCAGGACATTCAACAAAGCACTACTTGGAAAGTGGAGGTGGGACATGTTTCAGCAAAATAAAGAATCATGGGCCAGACTCCAAATATGGTGGGTGGAGATCACTGGTTGAAGGAAAAAGAGGCAACAACGAATCAATGTGGTGGTAGGACCTAATGGCGATGACCCATGAACAACAGCTGAATAATGTCCTTCTAAATGGAACAACATGGTGGGTGGGGTGTGGTGATAAAATCAGATTTTGGGAGGACTGTTGGACTGGTGATGGTGAAGCACTAATGATGAAATACCCCAGGTTATATCAAATCTCCTGTCAACAACAAAAACTCATCAAGCAAGTGGGGAGTTACACAGAAACAGCCTGGGAATGGAACCTTACATGGAGAAGCCCCTTATTTGATAATGAGGTTGACTCGGCTGATGGATTTCTGGGGGAGATATCACAGATCACAATTCAACAACATATACCAGACTGCTAGATGTGGAAACCTGAACCCAATGGTCATTACTCTACAAGGAGTGCGTACAATCTGCTGCAGGGAGAATCAGTGGAGGAGAATCTGGATGGAGTATTCAAGGACCTATGGAAGCTAAAGATCCCAGCTAAAGCATCAATCTTTGCTTGGAGGCTAATTAGAGATCGATTGCCAACTAAGTCCAACTTGCGAAGGAGACAAGTAAAGATAAATGATTTAATGTGCCCTTTTTGCATAAATAAGGAGGAGGATGCATCCCACCTATTCTTTGACTGCATCAAAACACAACCTTTATGGTGGGAATCCCTATCTTGGACAAAAACCTTGGGGGCATTTCCTATAAATACAAGGCATCATTTTACGCAGCACAGAAATGGGTTGCATGGAGGGAAAAAATACAACAGATGGAAGTGCTGGTGGGTAGCTCTAACTTGGACCATTTGACAGCAAAGGAATAGGGTCATTTTTTCGAATGAATCATTCAATGGAAGTAAGCTGTTGGACAATGCAGTGTTCCTAGTCTGGACATGGCTCAGAGCAATGGAGAAAGATTTTGTAATGCAATTTAACCACTGGTCTAGTAACCTGGCAGTAGGTTTTTGTAACTAGGAGAGGACACCAATTGATGGGTAGTGTAGCAGTATATAAGGTGACTTGCTTGGATCCTATCAGACTGAAATTAGCCTGACTATTGGAACCAGCAGCCTACCTAAACTCATTTTGTAATTTTAGTACCACTGGTACTTATATATATATATATATATATATATATATATATACTTTTGCTGATCAAAAAAGAAAAAAAAAATTGTATAGAAACTGTGTCTTGGATAGCCACACAGCCTTTATTTATAATGAGCAAATAGGATCAATCTAATAATGAGAGTAATAAGGAATAAATCCCTAATTGCTATCTATTAATAAATAAGAGAATATTATGTAATCTAACAGTTATTCTCACAGCCAAACTAAGAATCTTTAGTTTCTTGTAGTGGCAGGAACAAAATTACCATCCAAACATCATGATCGCCTGATTGTCTCAAATGAACCTTAGTTTAACTGTTGACAAGGCTTATATTAATGCAGTAAAGGAAACTATTGCACAAAATATGTGGCTTGTTTCTAGGAAAGCACACGATAATCCAAAAACGAAGTTAAATCATGAAGCCTGCTAGTAAATTGAAAGTACATTTTTAGCACAGGTACAATGGACAATTCCAGTACAGCAAATTAGAAAAACTTCCAAGCTATATTTATCAGTCAATATCAGTAGTGCTTTTGTATTAGTAGTCAGGTGCAACTGCTAAGTGGTCAAAGCATACAAGTGAAAGTGGCACATTGCAACATACCTTGGAAATGATGCAGAGTATCAAGCTTGGATCCTTTAGACAACTCCCACATATACACCACTCCATCACTTGTACTGATGATTCCATAACCACAAGAAACACCATTACCAGAAGTCCTGCATAAAGTTAATACATTAAAAAGTGAATTATTTGATAAATCTACATTGTAGAATAAGCAATAACTTGGCAGCTGTTAAATTGGAATTATAATGAGATATCATCAGCAGTTCTTCAAATGCAATTTGTTATATCCTTCCATATCACTCAAAATGATATATAACTAATGGTTCCTTACAATCTTCCCAATTAAATCTAGATTTGAAGTGAAAAACAGTAAAGATCTTAACAGAATTAAGCAACACATGACGAACTATATTCAAATTCAGAAAAAACTTCATAGCACCTTAGATCCAAGGGACTTCCAAAAATTATGCTATTTTTCATCAAAAGAGCAAGCCTCCAACTTCTAGCTGTATGTATATCATAACTACTTGAAGTTGAAACATGATTATGGCAAGAATCAAGGTCAGAGGTAGTCGAGACAAAAAGCCACATAGCAACATCTTCCTCTATTGGTGAAAACCAACAGATATCTCTCTGCTCTGAGTACCACAAATTGGTTGCTTCTAAAAGTTTATCAGCCTGCTCCTCTATATTCACATTGCTGAATCCTGAGCCTTTTGTTTGCCACTGGAACAAGCTTATTGGAAAGAACTCATTTACTGGACTTTTTAAAGCAGAGAAACTTGTAACACAATTACACTTTGCAATATCCCTGGAAAAAGTATTGAAAATAGTGGATGAGATAGCATCATATTACTAACTGTATAGCCAGATTACTTAATCTTTTCTTAAAACTGCAGGGTTAGGTCATAGTTCATTTCAATGATAAATTGTAATAGAAGATGAAATGATGGGATGAAAAAATGGCAGAAAATCCAGGAGTAACATTTCCTAAATTTTGAAGTAGATAAAACCCAGATTGGAGACCTCCTTTTGCTGAATATTTTCATACACAAGAGGGGATGATGTATGGAAAAATTAAACAGACAAAATCCTTGTTCTGAACAACTTGTGACTTGTATTGAATAGAAAATAAGACCCGGTAAAAATTTAACTGATTATCTAAATGTTGCTGACTACACATTGGGCAAAAGTGCAAGTGAATTGATGCAACAAATATCATAAATTGATAACACATCTCATAAAAATGTAAAAGCCACACATGAGCAAACCCCCAAATTCATTCTTGAACAAGATGTGTAGTCATGTTAGGTCTCTAAAATGTTTAAATGCCAGCATGTTCCTTAAAAAACCACTTTAGTTATTGAGAAGGACTGGTGCATTAGGTTCTTCAGAACTAATATGATCAACATTTGAGGTTTAAAGCAAGTTGAATGATGCTAATACATTACAAAACCCTTTCAAGGTCAATGAAATACTATACCATAAACTAAATTCCCCACGACTATTATGACCAACAACCAAATGAGTACACTTCGGAACCCTCTTCAACTCCATAATGCCAGGGGATACAGAGCCATCAGCTGGAATAATGAAGTACTCTATCTTTTCGCTGCCAAAAATGTAAATAAAAGGGTGAACAATATAAGTTGCATGCACCATTGCAAGATAACCAAAAAATATATATTTAATTACTCTAGCTACAAAATCAACAACATTTATACATATTGGCATAGATAATACATTACATTATTGACCAACAGGAATAGATTCTACAATTACAAATGTATAACTCATCAACAATCCTGGCATTTGCCCTTCTAGAAAAGTGGAATGTGAAACTGATGGCAGGTCTTTGACTCAGAAAATTAACTTCAACAAAATTTGGGAAGCATTTAAACCAAGAAAAAATCTGTCATAACATCTTCATAGCACAGTTTTCCAAATATTCTTATGTTATCTTCTATGAAAAAACAAAGGAAACTTATATACATGCTGTCAGCTACAAAAGCAAACATATAAGAAATCAGCAAGTTAATCAAAACAAATTAAAAATTTGAAATAATCATATTCTGAAAGGGACATAAATGGCTCTAGGGAATGCAAGAGCAAAAAGAGTCACCATAATCACCTCCATTTTGAATTCATGACCCACACCTGCAGTTTCCCACTCTCTCCGACAGAAACAAGTCGGTTAGGTTCGCAAACCAATATACAATGCACATTGTCAACAGTTTCCAATGTTGTTACAACTGATACATAACCATGTTCTACTTGGACAATCTTCAAAGCGTTCTTCTCAGAGCAGACTGATTTACATGTTGAGCAATGACAATCAATCTTTCCTTCCCTGGGAGGAAACACTATTTAGGTATTCCATTTAAACTTACGTATATTATACATATCAACTGAAATCTGCTGAAACAGTTAACCTGCAATTGGGGGTCTTTATGCTGCCTATTAAGACAACATACTGTCCACCAGGAGTCAACTGCACCCCAGATCTTTCCACCATAGTCTAGCATAAAACACGACGGATTTCGTTAGAGTTTGTAGCAGTGTATCATTAAGTTACATTCTGTTAGGACAAATGTACTCTAACAGATTTTGACAGTGAGGATTTATCTAACCAAACAGTTAGTATAAAAAAAAAAGGGAGAAGGGATTGAGAATGAACCAAGCAAAAAATAACTTACTTCTTTTATGAAGTTATGTTTTGGATCTGGCAACAGTATTGAGCTGTGAGCCATGACAGAAGGGCACCCTAAAGTTGGTTCAGCAATAGCTACCTTGTACGTGAACAGGGTCCTGTACTGACCAGTCAGATAGCCACATAAGACACAAACATGGATTTCATCCTCTCTTGTGCTTAAAAATAAGGATGAAACAGGCATTGGGTGCAAGTAACGTCCCACAAACTTAACACTGCTGCCCAGATTATTCTTGAGCTCCTGGTTTTGCAGGGGCATTGGTTCTGAAATTAATTGAACCTCCTTGGTACCAAAGCACTTATTTTCATCAGCAAACAGGGTTAGATTCTGAGACGATGTTGGGTTAGGATCCACTAGGTTGCTATGTCCACCCAGAACATCACTACGAATTTGAGGTGTTTGAACACATAAACCTGCAGTATCATCTGTTTCACATGGTTTATCATTAGAATTGTTTACTAGAATGATTTCTGAGGGATGTAAAGTGTCTTTGGCAGTATACATTTCAGGAGTAACATGTTTAAATTTGTCATATTCAGTACACTCCATGACTGAACAATTTTCTTGGAAGGGAATATCATTTCGGAGCTTTTTTCTGGTGTATACTAATTTTGGTAAATTTGAAGACATAATCATCATTTCAGCATTGCCTGTTTGACCCACAACTTCATCTTGTGTCTTTTCTGCAAGAGTTGCCATGTTTTCCAATTGATAGCTCTTTGCTTTTACACCTGAGAATGCATTAGTCTCAGCTCATTGTGTTATAAAATTTGTAAGGAATGGTAATGACCAAGTCAGACTGAACAATCCAAGTAAGCATCAGCCTAAGCTCATTAAGCTTCATTCTAAGTCCTAACCCCAAAATAAACTAATATTTAGCTGCAACCATGACCAGTGATGTTTGTCATGTGATTGGGTGATAGTAACTCAAGACCAGTGTTCCATGGGTTATGAGTACCATTATCGGTACAGGTATCGGGGTACAAGATTTCTATTCTAAAGCTAAGGTGTGTGAGAGCGTATATCATACTACCTCAGATCCTATATATAAGAAACAAATACCCAATTTATCAAAACCAATAAAAGTAGTTAAATGATTGAATTTTAATTTGTCATAAATTTAAATTTTCTTCCAAAAATATCTACAAAATTAATTGGTTTAAGTGGTGGTTAGATATAATGACACTCACACTACTCATAATCTAAGGAATACTTTTTTCCACCAATGAGAATGAGTTATATTGTTAATAGCTCATTAAATGCATCCACTTTCATGGGAAATGAGTGATATCTCACTGATAACTGTACAATAAATCAAGGGTATAAAAGGAAACTAGCCATTAAAACATTTGAAAGTGGTCATATGTTTCTTACAATTAGGACCAAAAAAATACTACTTTTTGTTTCTTATAAAGGACTGAAGGTAGTATAAAAATATAAAAACAAACAAAAAAGTATTAAAATTAAATAAATACAATTTTCATAATGTCCTAACACAAGTAAGCAAAAATATTTAAAGGCACAAGTTCTGAGAAAAGTGGAGTAACAATTTGTTTCATTTACTAACAAATTGTTATTCATGGCGTGGACCTATTTATGCTTGAGGCATGAGTATTGGGTAGCCATGTGTACCCAAAACAAATTATGCACCCAGTATGGGTACAACAACTATTCAGGAGGACCAATGCATCTTAGCTTCAGTTCAAAACAGACTGAAGAATTATATTACAATATAAAGTAAACCCTCATGACCATGTTCATCCATATTTTAGAATTTATTTTCTTGATGCCAGATATCATAAACACATTACCCCCAGTAAAATCCTGAGCAGTTGGCAGGTCCTTTTGCACAGAACTGAGAAAAACATGCGCAGGATTTTCTTTCACATGTAAGCAAGCATCATCACTTCTTTCATAAATAATCAGATCCTTAGGAGACATGTCATCTAGAACAGATTCAGGAATGCATACATCACAATTCTGAGGCATGTCTTTAAAGTCCAACCCCGAAGCATGGCAAGTGATTGTTCCATTTGTCAAGTCATGACCAAGAAGCTGTTGAGAACACATTTCTTTATTGAAACTAGATCTACCAGCTTCAACAATATCTGAAGATAAGATTTCCTGATTGGTTTTATAATCATCACATTGACTATATTCAAAACTGTCAGGAACAATAGACCTCATATGTTCAAAATTAGGAGTATTTGAATGTGAGTCTGTACACCCATGTATCTTTTGCCCTTGTTCCCCATGTGCAGCCTCTGTCATTATTACATCTGCAGTATAAACATTTTTCAATAATGTACAACAAGTCAAGGATACATAAATACACAAACGTGTGGAAACAAAAGGAAGATTGAAAGGATCTATGCCAGACACACAGTAATGATAAATGCTAAAAAAAATAGCATAGATAAGGTATATTTACCAGAAGGCAATACATCCACACTATATCCCTTCTGTTCATCCTTGGAATTCACCTGACAAGGCAACATATCTGAAGGCCTAACAGTAAACTCCTTATCTGTTGAAACAGTCCTCAGTAGAGGAACTGCTTGAGGAAGCAGAAGTGCCATCATTGACTTTGCCACATCTTGGCCAGCTGAACCAAACTCACTTTTTTCAGAGCTTGGATTTGAAATAGATTTGAGTACTTCTTTATGTTCTGTGTTTAACAGATCTCCAGAGGTGATCTGACAAGCTGTCTCATTGTAAGCATATTTATCCAGTTCACTTGGGGCAGAATCATGAGTATTTTCTGCAGTGCACTAGAGTAAGTGATCCAGAATCAACAGGAAAATAGAGAAATATGAGAGAGAAAGTTGATATTAAAAGAGTGTGTTGTAGAACACAGAAATATTAAAATATGCAAAAATCTTAAACATACTGATAATAAGCTTCACAGAGCTTTTCAGAAGATGATATGTTAAGAACTCTATTAGAAAATCAAAACACCACTAATGAATCCAAAAACATTGTCTTAACATTAGTGGAATCCACTGTCATTTACAATAAAAGGACTTTAGTATGTATACGGACTTGGCCCATGTGCTTGTATATACTTAACCTATAAATATAAGTATGAGGGTAGCTAAACATTGTATAGTACATTAGTACCCAATTACAATTTACCCATGTCTCTCTATCTCTCACTGCATAGTATCATAGAGCCAAGTAGGGTTTAGAGCTGCTGTCAGCAATATCCTTTGACAGCCATAAAAATATTGGGGATTGAAAACAAAATTTGGTGGCTAAAACATGGTGCAAATCGCAAAATAGAAATATCTCATTTTTTTGGGTTTTTATTTTTGCGTCTGACCTTGGATGTCTGTTTTAGCAGCAACTAACTTGCATTTTTAAAGATAGAGGGGGCCTTATTTGAGGATTGAATAAAGCTCAGTTGGTTTTGTGGCTGTTTGCGGTGTTTTGGGGCATTTTGACTGACTTAGTGCGTTTTGGGGTCCAAATAGTGTGTTCCACTGTCATGTAAGGATGTCTAATAGCTCTTAGATTCTTAAAATATGAGTTTAAGCCTAACTCAACCCCAAAAGCTAACTCAAGGGGAGAGGATTGTCCCTCAGTTATTTACTCTAACTTGGTTTTATCTTTAGCCGATGTGGGACTTGGATTTTTCCCAAAGCACCCCCTCATACCCAGTACTTCTTGGACTTGGTGTATGAATAATATGGCGGGTGGCCCTTTGAATTAATCTTAGATATGCTCTGATATCATCTTATATTCTTAGAATGTGAGTTTAAGCCTAACTCAACCCCAAAAACTAGCTCAAGGGGTGAGGGTTACCCTTCACTTATATACTCTAACTTGGCTTCATCTTTAGCCGATGTGGGACTTGGGTTTTTCCCAATAATAGCAAAAGAAGGTTTCAAGGGCCTATTAAGGAGATCATTACCACATCTTCCAAACTCACTGAAGTTAGCCTTGGCAGGAAGGGAAAGGAATATCATGTAACAGTTAGGATGTGTTGAATGCAGAGGTATGGAATACAGAGACAAACGTATTCTGACCTTGCGCATCAATTTTGTTGGTAGACAAACTCAGTCCATTATTACTACTTGTAAAACAAGGAAAGAATTGTGGGATTTTCTAAAATTTATCTATAGGAAATCAGATAATTTGAATCAGATTTATGCTCTTCTACAAGATATTTTCTGCCCCAAATAGAATAAATGGAAGTTGATGCACTACTTGGAGTTCAAGAAGTACACTGAAGAATTGACTTCTCTCCTCACTTGCAAATCTGTAAAGGAGAGGTGACCAAACAGAAGAAGCTTATACCCTAAGTTGGTTTGACAAACGCATTAAAGCCTTGCAAACAGATTGGGGAGGTGACTTTCATTCATTTTCCAATTATCTTAATGAATTGGGCATTATTCATAGACTTTCTTCTCCTCACACACATCACCAAAATGGTGTTGTGGAAGTAACCACCATCACATTGTTGAGCGTGGTCTATCTTTACTTAGTCATGCATCTCTTTCATCTTTTGGGATCATGCCTTTGTTATTGCGGTATATCTTATAAATCGTCTTCCTTCAGCACCTCTCCACTTTAACACTCCTTATCCTGTTTTATTTCAGACCTTCCCTAACTATAAATTTCTTAAGGTGTTTGGATGTGCATGTTTTCGCTTTCTTCGACCCTACCACTCACAAACTTGAATTCAGATCAACAGAGTGTATTTTTCTGGGATATTCACCAAGCCATAAATGTTACAAATGCATGTCTCCATCTGGCCGAATCTTCATTTCTAAAGATGTTATTTTTAATGAACATAGATTCCCATACCCTTACCTTTTTCCTTCTACTACTCACAATACATCTACTTCGTGCATGTTTGTTTCCCTGTTAAAACATTGGTTGCACAAATTTCAATGGTCTAAATGGCCGTTTGCGCATTCTGAGGCACCAAAAGCAGAAGTAACTCTTTTGTTACTTCTGAAAGAACACCAGTTACGTTAAGCCTTGGTTAAATGTAACTGGTTCCCAAACACAGCCTTCCTCTCCATCTATTTAAGCCTCTATACTGTTAGAACCTAAGACATTGGACGATGTCAGGTCCCTAAGATTTTTTATGATAACAATTACACTATATTTTGTATGGACTAATGGATTTTACTAAGTGTTAAAGGAACAACAACCTCTAATCATTGTTTGGTAATGAAATCCGAAGTAAGCTTTAATTGATATACTCATTTAGCGTCCAAGAATTGGTACTTATTTTATCAAAAGTTAAATTCAGCATCTAATGTGCTGTAACTAAAGTCACTACATCTAATTCTTCAGTCAATGTTTCCTCTTCAATTGCTAAGGAAAACCAAACTGTTGATTAAATCCCTTAGCAACCAATCTTGCTTTGTACTTATTGATAGTGCTGTCAGGATTTTCTTTAACCCTGAATACCCATTTACAACCAATAGCAGCTCTATTAGGAGGCAAAGGAACAAGAGTCCAAGTACTATTTTTCTGTAGTGCAGAAAATTCATCAGTCATGGCAGCAAGCCATTTTGGATCCTGCAATGCTCTGTTTAACATTTTTAGGTTCAGCATGAGCAATAAGAAAAGTAGGATTAATTTTAGGTTGAACAATCCCATTCTTTGATCTAGTCACCATAAGATGAGTGTTGACAGGTCTGACATTAGAATGATGAGTATAAGATGTTTTGAGAGATTGGTGAAACAGTAGGTAACTTTTCAGCAGAAGACTGAACAGGAACCTCAATGTGACCTGAAGAGGAAGCTGCAACTGCAGTTAGAAACTCAATTGCTAAGGGATCTAATCAACGGTTTGGTTTTGACTTCCAAGAAACCCTCTCACCTGTAATTAAACCTGTTACAATCAGAATTATTCGCACTCTTGCTCTCACCTATAAGTGGCCTCTACTTCAACTGGATGTGAATAATGCCTTTCTTAATGGGCTCTTACAAGAAGAGGTTTATATAACTCAACCTGACAAGTCCCTGGTTTAAAAATTGAATATCTATGGACTCAAAGAAGCTCCTAGAGCTTGGTTTGAAAGGTTAAAATTCCCCCTATTGCAGTTTGGTTTTACTGATAGCAAGTATGATCCCTCTGTGTTTGTGTAAAGCACAAAATCCACCACTGTTTATATTCTGGTTTATGTTGATATCTTCTTATGACTCAATCTATATACATTAGAGATTTTTTGGTCAAGACTAATATTCTGAAGTCTAAGCCTATTTCCTCTCCTATGTTACCAATTGTAAACCGTCAAAACAAGGATCTGATTTATTACAGGATACTTCCTTCTATAGATCAGTAGTTGGTGCCTTACAAAATGTTACTATCACTCATCCTGAACTGAGCTTTGTTGTTAACAAAGTTTGTCAGTTTATGGCTTCTCCACTTGAAACTCACTGGACTGCAGATAAAAGAATCCTCAGATACCTTAAAGGTGTGTTACATTATGGACATGTATTACATCCTGCTACTCTCAATCAACCTTCGGCTGTTTGTGCATTCTGTGATGCTGATTGGGCAGAAGACGCTGATGATAGAAGGTCTACTTCTGGTGCTTCAATCTACTTAGGTCCTAATTTGGTCTCCTGGTGGTCTAGGAAGCAAACAGTCGTGTCCAGGTCTAGTACTGAAGCTGAATACAGGAGTCTAGCAGCTGCTACAGCAGATATTCTTTGGATGCAAACTCTGCTTCAGGAACTTTCAGTTCCTCATCTCATACCTATGGTGCTATGTGACAATCTCAGTGCTGTCAATTTGGCTCATAATCTTATTCTTCACTCAAAGACATAACTGTCCTAGTTAAACAGTTGTAACTACCTTCCAACTGCGTCTCTGTAGTATAAACACATTCTGTAAGCAGAGACTCGGTGACTTCTTGTAATCTCTCATTCATAATATACAAGTTCTCTTTCTCTCTACACATTTCAGCTTCACTGCCGGCTGGGTCATCCTTCTGGAGGTGGTGGCAGCAACTGTCAGAAAAGTCGCCAAAGATAGTGGCTGCAATCGGTTTTGCTAACCAAAGCGAGAACATGATTCGCAAAAAAAAAAGATAAGAAAAAAGAAAATCCTGGGGACAGTGGGTCCACAGGGCAGACACAATTCTAGGACTACCTCTCTTAGGCTCTGAATACCAAGTAAAGAGCAAAAGAGAATGAGAGAAATTAGAAGCATAGTCATAAGGCACTACAGAGATAGGTTTATATAGGCTTATTGTGTTAATTACAAATAAATAGAGAAGCTTTTGCTTCCTCATAATCAAATGTTCAATGGCTAAACCTATATACATTAAATGTAAATATCCTTTCTTGATCTACAACAATCTCATCGAAACCAGGCCTGATATTTCCTTTCCAATAAGTGATGTAAGTCAATTCATCTCTTCTCCTGGGGATTTTTGCTCTACATGCTTCAACGTACAGGCTTTACCTCTAAGTGAATCAAATGGATTGAGGGATGCCTCAATTCTGCATCCATTTCAGTCTTGGTCAATGGCAGCCCTACGGGAGAGTTCCTTCCCAAAAGGGGGTTACGCCAAGGGGACCCACTTGCACCATTTTTGTTCAATGTGGTAGCTGAAGGGCTGAATGGTCTGATGAGAAAAGCTAGGGAGGAGAATATATACAAGGCATATCAAGTGGGATCCAATAAAGTGGAAATCAGCCTTTTACAGTTCGCAGATGATACTATCTTTTTGGGGGAAGCGGACATGGAGAATGTCAAAACAATTAAGGCTGTCCTAAGGTCCTTTGAACTTGTATCTGGCCTTAAAATTAATTTTGCCAAGAGTTCCTTTGGAGCTTTTGGCCAAACTGACCTTTGGAAGCAGCAGGCAGCCACCTACTTGAATTGTCAGTTGCTGGTTCTTCCTTTCAATTACCTGGGAATACCCATTGGAGCAAACCCAAGGAGATGTACTATGTGGGATCCTATCATCCAAAAATGCGAGAGAAAGCTAGCTAAGTGGAAACAGAGAAATATATCCTTTGGGGGGAGAGTGACACTCATTCAATCCGTGCTAACCTCGATCCCTATTTATTTGTTCTCCTTTTTTAGGGTGCCTAAATCAGTGGAAGACAAGTTGGTGCGTTTACAGCGATGATTCCTTTGGGGAGGAGGACCCGATCAAAATAAAATTGCATGGGTCAGCTGGAAATCAGTGTGCTTGCCAAAAGAGAAGGGTGGTTTGGGTTTAAAGGACATCACAAGTTTCAATACGGCATTACTTGGAAAATGGGAGTGGAATTTAATGCACCACAAAGGAGAGTTGTGGGCAAAGGTGTTGGATTCAAAATATGGGGGTTGGAGAGGCTTGGCTGAAGTGGATAGGGTGGGTCATCAATCAATTTGGTGGAGGGATTTACAGAAGGTTCTTTTTAGTACAAATAGTGGACAGCTTATTCAAAAAGGATTCAAGTGGAAGGTGGGGAGTGGTAACCACATCAAATTTTGGGAGGATAAATGGATTGGGGAGGAGGACTCATTAGCAGAGAAGTACCCTAGGCTGTATTCAATCTCATTGCAGCAGCATCAACTCATCAGATCCATGGGAATGTATCAAGACATGGGGTGGGAGTGGAACTTTGCTTGGAGAAGAGCCTTGTTTGACAATGAGATCACCTCAGCAGCTAACTTTCTCAAAGATATTGCAGAAATTAAAATCCAGCAACAGATTTCAGACAATTGGGAGTGGTCTGCAGATTCAGAGGGACACTATTCAACTCGCAGTGCCTATGACTTGATTGGAGAAGACGCAAGAGATAGCAGTCAGGAGGAATGTTTTGAGAAGCTTTGGAGGATAAAGGTTCCAGCTAGGTTTCTGGTGTTTGGGTCGAGATTATTGAGAGATAGGCTGCCGACAAGAAAAAACCTGCAGAGAAGACAGATTCAACTAACAGATTCACTTTGTCCTCTCTGCAGAACCCAACAAGAGGATGCATCCCATCTCTTCTTCCACTGCAGCAAAGTTCAACCCATATGATGGGAAACCATGTCATGGCTGCAAGTCAAGGGTGCTTTTCCATTAAGCCCAAAGCAGCACTTCCTCCATCACTTGGGTGTTCAACCTGCTGGTGTAAGAAATAGTAGATGGCATTGTTGGTGGCTAGCTTTGACCTGGTCCATTTGGAAATTTAGAAATAGTATAGTCTTCTCTAATGCGAATTTTGATGCTAACAAGTTGTTTGAAGAAGCCATATTCCTTCTATGGTCTTGGCTTAGGGGTTTTGAGAAGGATTTCACAGTGCATTTCAATCAATGGTCAAGTAATCTACCAGAGTTTTATGTATCAGCAGGGGATTGCATAGTTATGACATTTATACATGTAAATTCATATGCATTTTGTATCCATAGCTTGGTTCCCCCTCAGAATATTAATGTCTGACTGTGGAACCATTTATATGGATTTCCTTTGTACTATGAGTACCTCTGGTACTTCTTTTAATATATAATACTTATCTTTGCCAATCAAAAAAAAATTCATCTCTTCTCCGACTGACACTCATTGAGAAGCACTTATAAGCATTGTAAAGTATTTGCAGAAAGCTCCAACAAAGGGGATTGAGTATCAAGGTCATGGGCATATATGCAGGTGGAGGCTTTCTCTTATGCGAATCGGGTTGGGTCTCCTAATGGTTATGACACCGCCATCCTCCATTTCCAATATGGCACCCACTATTCAAGTGGCATCCATGGCATCTGTGGCAGCTATGGTGGAAACTGAAAGAGACTTGTTGAAGAGAAGGGTTTGGGGTTGTATGGCCCGACCCAAGCACAGCCCCAAAACATTAAAAAACCCTAAAAAAAACAACAGTTTGGGCCTCATAGTCTGACCCAACCCAAGGATCAAAATGTTTAAAACACCTTGTATTCTTCAGATACAAAACCGTACCAACTACTAAACACATCACCAAAGGCGATGATCATCTCGAACAAACTTGACTTCTCTTCCCATTCTTTGCATCTTAGTTATTCCCATTCTTCTCTACTTATACTCATTCTTTCTCCCTTATTTCATTCTTCTTTTAATCTTACAATTATTTATATTTCTGTTTATTGAAAAAGTAAGCAACGGTATGTGATAGCAAGATCAAAGCAGAGACAAAACACAGGGTTGTGGCTCAAACAACTTGTGAGTTGATATGGATAAGACAGATTTTCAAGGAGATGGGATTTGCTAATACCTGTCCTATGAAATTGTGGGCTGTGGTGTGATGACCAAGTTATCATGCAAACTACATCAAATTCAGTCTTTCATGAAAGAACGATGCATATTAAGGTAGATTGTCACTTAATCTGAGAAAAGGTCTAACAAAATCTTACACCTGCCTCTTATGTCAAGACAGCCAACCAACTAGCAGATATGTTTACAAAAGCTTTGAATGATATGCATAGTGCTTTTATTTGTAACAAGCTAGGCATGATTAACATTTATGCTTCAGCTTGAGAAGTGTTAAAAATCATTTAGAATAAAAGAGTTTTAGAATGTGCACGGCCATGGCCCATGTGCCTGTATATACTTAACCTAGTAATATAAAATGAGGGTAGCTACATGTGTAGAGTACCCAATTACAGCTTATTCATATGCCTCTCTGACTATATCTCTCTCTTTCTATCTCTACATCCACAAATGTCATATTTGGCAGTATCACAAGACATTCCACATTTTCATTCTATAAAGAACACACTGTTCAATATTGCCGGAGATATAAGGTGGGTTAGATGGTTAAGGGAGAAGAAAAGAGCAGAAAGGTCATGGGTACGATCCCCTCTACTAACAAAATCTAACATTTTAACAAACTAACATTTTTCGATCAAAAAAAAAACTATTCAATATTGCCAAAGATATTTAGCGGTATCTCCAATCCTTTGATAACCCAAATTATAAAGGTTCAAAAGTAAATATAAATCCCAAAAATTATAGTAAAAACAAATTATTCAAATGAGTATGTCCAACATCTAGGCGAAGATGCACGTGCTGAAAATCATTAAAAGTGAAAAGTAACTTTTTACAGTACAAACAAAATAGAAGTACCTTGCACAAAATCTATGGTATCGGGAGCACAAAGATCAATATCAATACAACCAACAGACTCTTTAGAACATAAAGGCATCAGTTTCTTGTCTTCTGGTGTCACCAACAAATTAGATATCTTCAACTCCACATCCTGCGGCCTATGAAGCTGCAAAAGTTAAGATATTTTCTACTATAACAAAATAGACCATTAAATTTTGATTTGTACACAATCTCTTGGAAAATTTTAATTGAATTGGAAATGTCTCAAGAAGCATGAGATAAAATAAATCACTTCTAAGCATTTTGTACTTTTAGGTTTATCAAGATCATGAAATTTTAGGAACAAACATGTTTCCAATGAAAACCATTCCACACATTACATTTTATAAAGCAACATTTTCCAATGAATATTGTTCAATAGAATATAACTTCAAAGGTATGCTTACAGATCTTCTGCAGTTAGTTCGGTAGTTTTGCAATCTTCAGAATAGAGAAAACCAGTCCATCCTCTTGAAGGTACAGCTCCCACTTTCTTTTCATCAGAGATTTCAATAGGATTCAATAGCAACTCATTTTTGGATGAAATGCAATTACTGCTTTTACAAACGGAAGATATCCTTTGCAATAGGACTGGCACGCCTATCTGATTGTGGACCTCAAGTACTTCTGAACCATAATGGATTGTAGAACTCCTCTGACCAAGACTCTTCTCATTCTGTACAATTGAAGGTCTACTACATGTCAGTTCTGGAGACTGAGATCTAGCTCGTACATTTAATTTTTTATTCTTAAGTTCACATCTGCTTCTCTTCCCTGTAACACGTGGTTTTCCGAGGCAAGTTAGTAAATCAGGATATGTGCCTACATTTGTGCAATTATCATGATCTGTTCTAGTAACCCCATCACAAATGTTTGGGGATACCAAGCTCCGCTCTGCTATTCCATTTACATCTGTCACCAGTTCCCGGAGCAACCTCTGGATAAACTGATTTTTGAACCCAAAAAGCTGCATGAGATTAAAATAGAAGAAACTATATTAAGCACAATGAACAACTAGTATAGAAGGGATTAAAAACAACAGAGTATAAACAACGGATGTGTAATTGAGAAATAACAAAAGAGAAACAAAAAGAAAATTATGAGATTGGTCATCAGAGTCATAGACTGCAACTGTTGCAAAACCTGGACACAAATTCCACAAGTTCAGATCTCTATAAAGAAGAAAGTTTAATGAAGAGAGAAAGGAAGTGTGTCCAGTATAGAGGAGAATAAGATATCCTCACAAACAAAGTAAGAAAGAAAACAGAAAAAATACCCAAGGTCATTACTGGAATAAAGATTTCCAACTCCACTGCATATCAGCCTAGAACTAGACTTGTAAAAGAAACCATGAGCAGAACCCAAAGAGAAGTCAAGAAGAAAACTTTATCACTTAGAAATGTTTTGAAGTACAAATCACAAAGCTTGGAGAAATTACCAATGCAAAGACATAATTTCAACACAAGATAAGTGGTCAATCTTGCATAGTTGCATATTGGATTGACAAACTTTCAGTTGTTAACAGCAGCTGCATTTTGATAATAATTCTCAAGGCCTATACTATTATAGGAGAGTTTATGAATTCTCTGTATGTTCTGAAACAGGATAAAAAAACATGTGGCTAGAAGCTACAAGATAATTGCATCAAACTCAGTGTCAAGTATCAACTTATTTCCTTCTTTTGCAATTGACTATACCTTAAATTGCAACTAAATTAACCACCACATATATATAACTGAACAGTAGAAACACAACCATGTAATAAAATGAGACTGATGATATCTTTAAGCATTGATCATTACTACAACTACCAACAGGAATTTGAGTTCTGAAATTTAAAAGCAGCTGTTTACATAGGATATAGTACAAGAAACTAGATGGTAATTTATTAGACAATATCATGACAGTATGACACAACTTTAGACACCTAGAATCTAAGCAAAGAGAGATTATTAGGCAGTGCAAGTACACAAGTAGTCAATAATCCACATCCTGCACTCTATAGTCATTTGGAACATCAAAGGCTATTATGTCCATAAAAAACTTAGGACACATAGGGGATAAGAATTACCTAAGCAGAATTTTGTGGTTAGTCAGATCCAATTTTATATGCATTTGTCTACAGAAATTGTTTCCTTTCAAAGTGTAGACAATGTTGTTCATCCAAGTTCCAAGAGCAAAAATAATAGAAATAGAAAAAAAGGATAGAGGAGAAGCAGAGACAGCTCCCACTATCACAATCCACAGTAGTATTTGCAACTATGAGGCATGGTGGAAACTCTAATACCAAATCAAGGACCAACTCTTCTAAAATATTAAGCTGTAAGGTAACTTATGAATGGTTTTTACCTCTAAAAAAAAGTTTGATTGTTGAGATAAAATAGTGGAGTTGCTAGCAATGTAAAGCTTGCTTCTTTAAAACCAAATTCATCAAATAAAGAAATGTCCTAGTTTGTTCTTCATTGCATGCATAGCACCTATGATTTGTTAGATAGCATACATGATCATCAAAGAATGCAGGGAGAAAAACAGCAAGCTACCAGGTTACTTACTCTAACCTTTCTTGATGAGAAAATTTATCATAGTCCACAAAACATAAATGAACGTTTTATATTTGAACATTTGAATCCTCAATTTGATATTCCTGTCTACTATTGACCTAGTTGTTTCTTCTAAAAATCAACAATGATATCATTGTTGATGTAGAATCTATTTAATCCATTATTGACTAAGGAAAGATAATATAAGAAACAGAAAGCATACTATGGGTAAAATATCATATTATAGCAAATAAAAAAATATGGTAATATACAACAGCAAGACATAAAAGAGAAATTTCTGGAAAAAAAAGCAAAATTTTCTAGAATTTTACAAATAGATTTCATCAACATCAATAATTTCTACCTCCAAGCCATCCATCTTAGATGAAAGTCTCTTCCCATGCCAAATCTTGATTCGTGGGCAACCTTTCTTCTGAAACTCCTCCCATGCTTGGTCAGGAGTTTTCCCAGAAGATGAACTCCCATCATCAGAAGAAATCTGCATTTACAGTACACAACTGAATCTGTTTAATAAAATTCAAAGCAAACTGTGAACCTTTAGTATATGGACTCAAAAGTAAAAAAAAATATGAAGCGCATAGAAACCCAAATACAAACCAAAAATCTAGGGCCATTGACACCTTCACAAATTTCCATCTTATAAGTGGTCCCGTTATAAGCTCTAACAGCTTGATAACCAACTGGATATGGATACCGATCTTTTCCCTGCAATGTTGTCGATGTCAATGCATTACATCAGTCAGCAGAGGAAAACAAAGCAATGCAAAGTGTTACTACCGCACAAATGTTCAGTATGTTGCGAACGGAGCATAAAACAAATAATTATACTTCTAAAGCAACTCCACAGTGCACAGTATGTAAAATTGAAGCAACCTATATGGCAACGCAATTTTACGAGAATAATCCATAAAAACTTTACTGACAATTGCTATTATCAGACAAAGAACAAATTATGACATCAAAAGGAAAAGAAATCGAACAACGCGCGTCGATTGCATGAAATTGCAGGGAATGGAATCAAACCCTAGAGGTGGTCCAGTACTTCTTATCCCAGGATCCTTTGTAGAGGGAACCGATGGAAATTATTTCGAGGCCATCGGTTCTGTCCTCCGCATCTACTTGCGCGGCTTTCTCAGCGCTTCGAGTCTTCGCCATTGAGTGAGAAAGTGCGAGCGAAAGTGGAACAAAAAGAGTATATGGCGGGAAACGCCTTTTGAGGCTTTTGGTTTTGGGTTTCAAGATGGCCCGCACTTTCAAGTTTTTCTTCCTGCACCTCCTAAATCTCAAATACACCAAGAATAAAATGAAAAGCCAAAATTACCCTTCACTTAAAATCTCAAATACGGATTCCGTCTCTCCTCTCACACCATTAACCTACAGTTTCACACCATTGCGCCACTATGAAAATCTCTCATCTTCTCTTCAATCCGTTCATCAATCCCTCTTTCATCTCATCAATTTGTGCTTCCTTAATTGTCAGTCATCATCCTCATAGTTGCCATCATCCCATTGTTGCCTTTGTGAGTTTCACTCTCGCCTCGTCGCTGTGTTTTTTTTTTCACTGTATTAAACCTATACGGATTGGCAATCTATATAGTCAATCCGTATGGACATACGAATTACCAATCTGTGTGGTCCTTACAAATTGCAAATTCATATAGGTTTAATACAATGGAAAAAAATGTTCATTTTATGAAATATTTATTACTAGTTGGTTTGAATTGTAGGTAGAAAATAGAAAATTGTAACCAGTACCTAGTAGTTAATGAATTTGTATTATATTAACATTTAAATTTTCAAATATAATTATGATCCATTTGGATAAACAATTTAATCAAAGACTTGTTGAATGAGTACTCATTAAAATAATTTAAATTAATTGTTTCATATAAGTTGTAAGTTATTTTCAAAAGCTATTCTAGAGAATTTATTGAAATAAATTTAACATAACTTATGAACATATTATAATTTATTTTCATAAAATCTTTCAGATATTTACACAAAATGTTTGTCAAAGAATAAGTTCAAATAAATTCTTTTGAACAAACTCTAAATAAGAGATTTGAAATGTACAACTGTGTGATCTTATCAAAGATACAACTATAATTTGACATTAATCTTTTAGTTTTGTTGGTACGTGACATCAATTATTAGTTGCATTAATTAGATATTATTGATCTGCGGAAAAATGCCAAGAAGGAAAAAGACTAAATACTAAAGACAATTACCTTGCCAGCATGCTTAATAAATGATTTTCTTTTACAATTTTTGATGCAATTTTAGAGCAAGAGAATAGTGTTATATTAATGATAGAAAAGGTTTTCAAATTGAAAAAATATCTATATAATATTTTAAGAAATTAACCTAAAACTCGTCAAATATCAAACTTTATTTTACTTTGTTGGATTAATCATTTAAAGTTAATTTAAACTTTTTTACTATATTTCTTAAAATATACTACATTTAATAAATACTAGTATGATTTTAGAACATTTACTAGTGTTAATTTTTTGGTTAATTTTTTAGTAACAAAATCAAAAGATATTTTTTCTTAACCATTAGATTTGTTAGGAAAATAGATTTTTACTAATTTAGAGTTTAATCGGAAGGTAAGTAAAATTTGACTAAAAATTATTTTGATCAAATATCAAACTCAAGTATTATTTAAACGATCACATTACTTACTTGTACCTAATTGCTTAATATCTTTTGTATGTTGTATCATACACTTTCAGTTACATTTTTTTGAAAGTGTATTTTTTTAAAATGTTGTTTATAAATATTATTTTGTTTAACTACTTTTTTGTGCAATAATATTTTTTTTTAGTTATCAAACGATATTAATGTGCAATTTTTTATATTATTGTTAGAACAAGAGGATTGTGTCAGGTTTTAGGCAGAATTTTAGGTAGAGAGGTTAGTGGTGATGAGGAAGAAGTCCTTCAACGTCGAAGGCCGACAACATCAGCACTAGACAACGGGCAGCTACAGCTATACCTAGGATATCGAGCATGCATATCATGCTGCTAACGAGGCTCATAAGCAGCCTCACGATCCAGATACGAAGGATGTAAGTGCTTATTCATAGGGTTTTCCAAGCAAGCCCCAAGATACATCAATGTTGACATCATATACTGATCATGTGGCAGTCAAAGTGTGGGTGAGAGAGGTAGTTATTTCTTTAATTATAACATTTAAATTTTATTTGTCATTTTAATTTACCTAATTATAATTATTTCTAGGAACGTATTGAGATGAAGTTGGCCTCTCATAGAAGGAAGGTTGAGAAATTAGGAAGGCCTGCACTTGAAATTGAAGGTTTAGTGATTGGTATAGGCTTAAGTTCTCTGATTACATGTTCATTGGAGACAAGGGACTTTTGTATGCTTTTGTGGAGAGATGGCACAAGGAAACTAGCAATTTTCATCTGCCCATAGGAGACATGAGTATAATCCTTGATGATGTGGCATTGTTATTACATCTACCCATTATAGGTGATGCAATCCTATCCCGCAAAGATCCATAGAAGCCCCCTATAATAGAAGCTCAAAGATCCATAGAAGCTCAAAGATCCACTTGATGGAAGCTTGCTTGTGGGGCTTCTATGGAGGCTGGATCTTTGAGCTTCAATGAGGTCCTTTAATGGTGATTTTCCACCATGGAGATGCAGCGGAAGACAAAGGAGAAGAGGTGAGAGAAGGCGCCATCCACTAGGGAATAAGCCATGGAAGAAGGAGCTTCACCACCAAGATGAGCCTTGGATAAGAAGCTTGGAAGGATGCTTCAATGGAGGAAAAGAAAGAGGGAGAGAAAGAGAGAGGGGGGAGAACGAAATTGAAGGAATAAAAGAGGGAGAGAAGTGGAACTTTGAAGTATGTCTCACAAGACTCTCATTCATCAAAGTTACAACAAGTGTTACACATGCTTCTATTTATAGACTAGGTAGCTTCCTTGAGAAGCTTTCTTGAGAAAACTTCCTTGAGAAGCTTCTTTGAGAAAACTTCATTGAGAAGCTAGAGCTTAGCTACACACACCCCTCTCATAACTAAGCTCACCTCCTTAAGAAGCTTCCTTAAGAAGATTCCTAAAGAAGCTAGAGCTTAGCTACACATACCTCTCTAATAGCTAAGCTTACCTCCTTGAGATGAGAAACTAGAACTTAGCTACACACCCCCTATAATAGCTAAGCTCACCCCCATGACAAAAAATATGAAAATACAAAAAAAAGTCCTTACTACAAAGACTACTCAAAATGCCCCGAAATACAAGGCTAAAACCCTATACTACTAGAATGGCCAAAATACAAGGCCCAAACGAAAGAAAAAACATATTCTAATATTTACAAAGATAAGCGGGCTCATACTTAGCCCATGGGCTCGAAATCTACCCTAAGCCTCATGAGAACCCTAGGGCCTTCCCTTGGATCTCTAGCCCAATCTACTTGGAGTCTTTTACCCAATGCCTTGCGGGATACGAATTGCATCAATAGGTAGGTGCGTTCTGTATCGACGTAACGACCCGCTTTGTCGCTATCTCTCGCTATAAAATGTGACATGACATTTCAATTTTTATGTGAGAGCTCCACTTATTTGTTTGTGAAAACGAGGGTAAATTTTTCATGATGTACATTCATCAAACAACTCACACACATGTATATACATATATATATATATATATATATATATATATATATATATATATATATATATATATATATATATATATATATATATATATATGTATGTATGTATGTATATATTATACACCACTACACATCTTTCAAATGTCATAACATAATTCATATTTTTTTACATATATCTAAACTTGGGACTTACATGCCTAATAAAAAAGATTCAAGGAACCAATTAAGGAAGAGTTCATAACAAAACACAACTCTCCCCCAAAATAAATTCCAACGATATCAAGTCGGCTTAGCGGCTCCAACAAAAGACTTTCTTCCAAGTCACCTACTGCTGCTCATATGCTCCCACGAACGAAAGTTCAAGATCATCACAGGCACCAATCACACGATACAAAAATCGCAAAGGTGAGTTTATTATAAAAGATCAACAAACACCAAAAGACAATGATTAACAAGAAAACAATAACAATGACCACAATCGTTATTAATAACCCATCGGTTCAACGTACACTGAACAAACTAGTCATCAACTTTTCCATAATTCAAATCATATATGCTCAGAATGATGCATGTACCTAACTCAACTCTAAAATGCAATGTGGTACCATTTATCTGGAAATAGCCTAAGCGTGTCCACATGACACTCTCACTTAGGAAAACTAGGCAGCAAGTGTCGAGGTCACTCTGTCGTGCACATGCAACTCCCCCCCAGGGTGATCAACCTAAGTCTCAAGGAAGTTCACCAAGAGACATGCCCCCAAGTACAAGTATTTTTCCTTATGAAAAACTATGAGTACTTACTGACAAAGTTTGTACTATTTCCATGGAATATGAAGTATGAAACATGAGCATCATCAATACACTGACCATGAATAATTAAAGATTCTAAGTCATCCCTTTCTCTCTCTAGGAATGCTTAAAACTCTTTAAAACACTGTATTTCCCTCCCTAGGGATATCCAACATTGTCACCACACCCCCCATGTACATACACACCATGCATCATCACAATAACATCATCAACATCAACATCATCTCATCTTAACATCATCAACAACATCACAAGCAATCACATTCCACATACATACATATAAATTCATGCTCGGGATTCACATTCCCAAGGTCTTCAGACAACATAAACCTTATACAACAACAATCTATAATACCACGAGATCCATATTTTTAAGGAAAATTCTAAATTAAAGAGGAAAATTATAATATTCAAATCAAACTCTTATGCCCATTTAAAATTTAATAAAGAAGTAAATAGAAGAACAAATATAAAATTTTGGGCAGAGTCTCCCCTATATTCAAAACTTTTCCCAAAAATTCCAATCAATACAACAACAATATCATTGACAATTTCTATCATCAGTAACAAACATATTGATGCAATCCTACCCCACAAGGGCATTGGATAGAAGACTCCAAGTAGATTGGGTCAGAGATGCAAGAGAAGGCCCTAGGATTTTCATGAGCCTTAGGATAGATTTCAGACCCATGGGCTAAGTATGAGCCCACTTGTCTTTGTACATATTAGATTAAGGTTTCATTATTTTTGGATCTTGTATTTAGGGTTCCATAATGTAGGTAGGATACCCTTGAAATGTAGGATTTTTCAGCCCTTGTATTTTAGGGCACCTAGACTAGTTTTTGTATTAGGGGTAGTTTTGTAATTTCACATGCATTGAGTGAATATTTGATGTGTGTGTTGGTAAATGAATTTAATTGAATTGGGAGAAGCCCAATCCAATTAAATTTTAGAGGGGGAGGTGAGATTTTGCTTGCTACGCCCCATTGACACATCATATAGTCACACTTTGTGCATGTCCTTCATGCTTTACATGCCTCATGACACCTAAGCACACTTAGTGGAGAATCTTGGACTTGATCTTGGATTAGTGGGCTGAACATAGCTAAAATTCACTAATCATAATTAGTGAAGTTTTGGCTCCAAAATTTGGCTCCACAAATTCAATTTTAAATTAAAGTAAAATTTGAATAGAAATTCAAATTTCCCTCCAATTTTGTGTGACACTTAGGCTATAAATAGAGGTCATGTGTATGCATTTTTTCAACTTTGATCATTTGAGAATTAAAATTAAAATTTCACACCTCTTTTGAGGCACAAAATTTTGTGCTCCTTCTCTCCCTCTCCCTCTATTCATCTTCTCCTACCTTCAAGCTCTTATCCATGGCTTCATATGGTGGTGAGCTTCTTCTAGACTCATCTTCTTCTTGAAGTGGCGTCTCCAATCATATTTCTCCTTCTCCATTCTGCTGCCATCAAACTTCAAGAAGCAAAGGACTCCATTGATGATGAAGATCCAAGGCCTACAAGCTCCATAGGAGCTACATCATGTGGTATCAAGAGCATCTTCATCTAGGTGATGTTCTTTTGCTTCCTCTATCTATTTGTTCGGTCAATTCACTTTAATTCCTTGTTATTCATCTTATTCTCCATGTATATCCTCCATTGTCTTATGGTTTGGTGTTGTTTAGAGTAGATTCAAAAAAAATAAACCGATTAAATCTTAGATCTACACTTGTTCTTGCATTTCTATGGTTTAAATTTTATAGATCTACTCTTGAATCATGTTTTTGTGTTGATTTTAGGTTCTATCATTTTTCAATCATAATCTTCTTGTGCTGAACCTTTAGATCTAAATTTTCTTCCAAAATATTGATTAGAAAAAAAAACTCAAAAATCTAAGTGTAAATCACTTAGTCCATGTTGTCTTAGAGTCATGTTTAGTCATAATAATTGTCACATTATGTTCTAAGTTTGTGTTGAATTTTGATTTTGTTGATTGAATTCTAGATACATTTGTTCATGTATTCTTATCATTATTAGCCTATCTTTTGAATTTTGAGTCTAAGTCATGCATGTTATTTAGTTCATAACATGTTCTAAATCAATTCCTAGAAGTAGTCTTGTTGTTGAACTTTTTTTTTGTTTTCTAAGTTTCCTACATGATGCCTATGATGAAGTTGAGTTGTGGTGCTGAGTTGTGGCTGGATTTGTGAATCAAAATAAGTCTTAATCTCTCTTGAATTGTGCTATTCAAGATAATTGAGCATAATCAAACATAAATTGTAACTATCCAAGCCTTAAGCAACATAAACACTACTCTTGATTTCTAGGTTGAAATCGTTGGTGTTGGCAGCTTGAACATACAAACTTGTATAAATTACTGAGAATTGGTCACTACGAATTTTGAGCTGAAATTTTTACTGAATTTTCTAGACATCTGTAAAAAAATTATAAAAAAGAACCAAGCAATTTGGATTAAAGGAAAAAATAATAAAAATCACACAAGTTGGCAGAAAAATCAGTTCCAGGAAAAAAAAAAGTGAAAGGGAAGTGTGCTTGTTGTTTTGGCTTGAAATTTGTTCTATAATTGGTGCCTATTTTATACCAATCTTAGTTCTGAAATTTCAATTGAAAATTAGTGTGAAAACAAGTTCCAAAACTAGAGGTTTCTTGAGTCTTTTTTTTTAGTTTTTTTTTACTCTACTCTAGAGCCATTCTAAGTTTCTCTTTGAGTCCTAGCTTATTTTTATGTACTTTTCATAACTCTTATAGTAAAAGAGTTAAGAAAAGAAAAACATGCCTCCTGTAGTAGTAATAACTCTTGCAAGAGCCTAAGTGAAGAACTTCGTGACTATTATGAAGGAAGGCATAGGCCACATCTTAGACCTCAAGAGGCTAACATTAACCTCCAATACTTTCATGGGAAGGACAATGTAGAGGCTAACTTAGATTGGGAAATAAGGCTAGAGCAACAACTTAAAAAGAAGTCTACTTCAAAATCTTATGGCTCTCACTTTTATCCAAAGAAAGACCAAGGTCAAGGCATCTTAGGGGTGACATCTTCGAAGCCCAAAGATGATAAGGGGAAGACAATAGAAAAGCAACCCCTTAAGGCTAGTATGCAAGAGAAGACTAGCTCCATGATGTGCTTTAAATGTCTTGGAAGAGGACACATTATTTCTCAATGCCCCACTAAGAAAACCATTATTATGAGGGGCCAAGACATTTATAGTAGCCAAGACATGGCTACTACTTCACCTTCCTCTAGTGAAAGTGAAGAAACAAAAGGGGAAGAATCTAGTGAAGAAATCTACCCCCAAGAAGAAGGACAACCTTTAATGGTTAAGAAGGAGTGTAAGGAGGTAAGTGTCTCCTCCAAGAGGTTAGCTAAGAATGAAAGACATTTTGAAATAAAGACAAATATTAAAGAAATTTCCCCTCTTAGACAACCTCCACATTTTCTCCTTTGTAAAAAGACACTTGTTAGCATTGCCACATTTCTTGGGCTTGAGTTTATTCCTCACGTAAAGGAGTTGTTGGATGAGGGTTTGGTTCGCAAGAGCTTAAATCCTTGTGCTTTGTTGGTGCCCAAAATAGGTATTATTAGGCACCAAATCACTAAAATAAGTGGTATGATGAATGTTTTGAGTGGTGCAACCCTCTTTTGTAAAATCATTCGTGCACCCAACATCTTCATGATTTGTGTACAGAGGGACTCATTAGTTAGGTTTGTTCTTATTTTTAGTTTCAATACAAACTTAGGTACTCATATGGGACACCTTAGGTTTGTCATACTTTTTGGTAGGAATAATCAACATGAAAATACAGAAAAAGGTATGTTTTATTGCATTACTTTTCGTAATTTTTTAAATAGTGATCAAGGGGTGTTGGAATTCCCCTATGGTTACTTTTTGTTCCACTTTTTCTTCGCACAATTATATTCAAGGGAAATCCGGATTATCGGAAAGTGCACCGGATCGTCAAGTATTTAAAAATTGAAACGGATGAATCCGAGTATCGAACACAGGGAACTAATGTTAGCCTGAATTAAGTTCAGAAATGAAGCATTGTTGAGAGAACATGTATGATTGATAATTTCAAACAAAATTAAAACTAACTTTTATACTAAAAACTATAAAATGCAAGGTAAATAAAATGATAGGAGTAAGTAGAAATGTTGGGTCTTTCTAACAAACTAGCTGATGCATAGAAATATATTTCTCTAATCAATCATGCTCTTGTGTTCTGTGTTGTAGCCTAAATTACTAAACCTTTGATCCCTCATCAGGCTGAATTAATCCAAGCTTCGTCCGCAGATCCCTCATTTAAGACTAGGCCCGATTTAGACATCCCTCTTTGGTTTAGACTAACTTAAACTGAGTTTTGTCCGTAGATCCCTCATGTAAGACTAGACTCGACTCAAGTAGCTTACAAAAGTTTAGCCTAATTTAGCCTAAGCTTCATCCACAAATCCCTCATGTAAGACTAGGCCTAAACTAAACATCATTATTGTAACAACATAATTAAAACCAAAACTTAACCCGTAGATCCCTCATGTAAGACTAAGTTTCGATCCTGCTTCAATCAAGTTCTAAGGCAACAATACATTTCCCAATGCTAAAGTCACCTAACAGTGCACACAAATGGGTGATCAGGCCAAAAGCATACAAACATCAAGCATTGAAGGAAGCATTGAACACAAAAAACATAATCAATTAGATATTAGGTATTTACATCAGCTGTTCATTAGAAATCCCCAACTAGGGTGTTCAGCTAGCCATTACAGAAGAAACCCTAACAATATTAAGCTTACAAAACCTAGGTATCTCTACTAAAGCTGCTCCTCTTGCTGCCTCCAGAGCTCTTTTCCCGAAATGGGCATTGTGGCTACTGTGGAATTCTGTGCCCTGGGTCTTGTGTAAAGTGTGTAAAAGTTTTACCCTAACTCTGCACAAGACAGGCTTTAAATAGGCTCTGAAATCGCGATGTTGTGCTTAGTGCCACCCTCGTGCTTAGCACACGTAAGTGGATTTGAGCTTAACGCCAGTCATGCGCTGAGCCTGGCTGAAGACAACTGCTGCGCTTAGCGCACTGATCTTGCGCTTAGCGCACAACCTTGATATTGATGCTTTGCTAGATTCTTCTGTCGCACTAAGCGCGCTGAAGCTGCGCTTAGCGGTGGATGTGCACTTAGCCCAACTGCTGAGCTAAGGTCAACTGTCACTTTCGGCACTTCATGACTTAGCCTCTTTTGCACCTAAAATTGCACATATTTCATCATTAAATACATTGGACATATTCTAGAGACAACTTTATCCGTAAAACAAAATTTATTTACAAAAATCACTACAAAATAACCGTAAATTGGGGAACTATACAAGTTTTGAAAAATGATTTCTATACAAAAGTTAGTCGTATAAAGCGACTAACAAGGGGTTCCCATGCATCCTAAGAGAATAAAGGTCATTCCTGAGTGGCCCACTCCACCAAGTATAAGGAAAATTTGGGGCTTCCATGACTTAACAAACTTTTACAAAAGTTTTGTCCCATATTTTTCTATACTTGTAGCACCACTCATTGAGTTGGTGAGGAACCATGTTCCTTCATGGGAAGATGCCCAAGAAATGGGTTTTTAGACATTACCTTGCTTCAACTTCCCAAGCACCACTAATATATATGTTTTTTTTTCTTTTTATAGGTTTTAAGGAAAAAAGCCTAGAGTTTCAAGAACCTCAGGATTTGAGGTCAAGTCCTTTTCAAGGGGGAGGGAATGATGCAATCCTACTATTTGACGGCCGGCAAGTGCATCGGATCGCGCAAGTAGTATAAAACGGTAAGAATCGAGTATCGAACTCTCGGGGAACTTGTTTTACTTGATAAAGATGTGGTTCAGTAGATAAGTTCCTTTGGATGAAAGTTTGGTGCGTGGTATGGACAGGTATGTAAACTAAACTATTCAACCGAAAATCACGTGAGTAGTGGTGTGTGAAGACAGATAAAGAACGTTCTTCCTACTGGATGAATGATGTTATTAATGATGTTCTCTACCTAACAATGTTTCTGTGTTCTATGTTGTCTCCTGGACTGCTAAACCCCGAAGTCTTGTGCATGCTTAGCCTAATCCTATTCAAGCATCGTCCTAGGATCCCTCTTGTTGGACTAAACTTGACCAGAATTGCATTAAGACATACATACCAACAACTAGGTTACCGTACCCCGATCCCTCGTGAAAATATGATAAACTAGCCCCATCCTATCAAGTTCTAAGGATCAAACCATTTCCCAATGTTGAATGACCCTAACTGAGCATGCATCTACGTGATCAAGGCAAAAGCATACTAAAAATGAAGTACTTATAGCACTGAGAACACATGCAACATCATTAGATAGATATAAGAGTATTTACATAAAGTACCTTGTAGGAAGAACCAACCGAGGATTTAGCTCTACATAGCAGGGAGGCTTCCTTTACAACAAAGAGAAGAGAAAGTGAAAGATTGAAGAATTACAGGTAGTGGGGATGTCTCCTCCACCTCTAGAAACCTCACAATCACTCAAAATCTCGTCGAATGCTCTGCAAAATAGCTTCCTCTTCAAGCTCGGTTCTCTCCAGTCTCTTCCACAGCCAGAACTCTCCAAAAAACTCAACAACCCCTCTCCATTTCAAGATTCAGCTTTAAATAGGCAAGTCCGTTGAGAGGCGCGCGCTTAGTGGAAGATAGGCTCGCTTAGCACATGTAAGTGACTTCTGGCTTAGTGCCAGTCATGCTTGCTTAGCCTGGAGGTTCAAGCGGTGCGCTTAGCTAACTGATTCTCGCTGAGCACATCATGACAACTCATCTACTTCCAAGATCTTCTACGCGCTTAGCCATAAACTGCTGCGCTTAGCGGATGGCTCGCTAAGCCAGATGATTGGCTTAGCGAGCAGCTCAAAATCAGCACTTCCACAAACTTGCTAATTTAACCTGAAATTGAAATGGAAAGGTTATTAAATACACAAAAGTGGGATACTAAGTACTTATTACCTATATTTAACAAAAAGTAATCACAATACTACAGAAAGAACTGTAAATGGCAGGAGTCGAATACAATTTACAAAGCTTTTTTACACAAAAGTTAGTCGTATTAACCGACTAACACCTACCCCGCAAGGGCATTGGATAGAAGACTCCAAGTAGATTGGGTCAAAGATGCAAGAGAAGGCCCTAGGGTTCTCATGAGCCTTACGGTAGATTTTGGGCCCATGGGCTAAGTATGAGTTTATGACACTATCTTCCCAAGTGATGTATCCTTTCTTTTCTTTCTTCTCTTTGAAATTCCTCTTGTCAGATTTTTCATTCTTCTTTTGAAGACAGGACAATTGAATCTCATGTGCCTAGATTGATCACATTCAACATTTTGGGGCTAAGGAGGAATCTTCTTCTTTCTTCTTTCATAATCATCTTCTTTCTTCTCTAGTTTTTTTTATGTAGTTTCATTTCTCTCTACCATTGTAGGAATAAAGGAATCAAATTTAATGACTTCCCATATCTTTAAATCTATGGCTTCTTTAAAGATCTGCATTCGGGTTTTCCAATAATGATAACCCTCACCATTGAACATAAGGGCCTATTGATAAAATTTCCCCAGGAAATGGAAAGTTGGATGAGGCCATATCTATTCTTGAAGTTTTTATACTTTATACAAGAATCTTGCTCTAATACCACTTGTTGGACTAGCGGCCTTAATAACTTAAGAAAGATAGGCTTAGAATGCAGAAGAAGCAACAATCAATTTAATAATGTTCCTTAAATGTGCATGACAAAATTGATTGCAACAAAATAAATGAGATAAGGGAAGAGAGAATGCAAACACAGTTTTATATTGGTTCGGCAAAGTCCGTGCCTACGTTCAGTACTCAAGCAACCCACTTGAGATTTTCTACTCCCTTTGTAAAAATCCGTTTACAAAGTCTGAACCACACATGGACAACCCATCCTTGTGTTCAAGAATCCTTACAACTTAAGAGACCCTTAGTCCTTTAATCAATCTCTTTGAATGAGAAGAAAGAAAGAAGAATGCTCTGTTGGATCAAGTGGCCTCGGAATAATTAAGAAGGAGGGGGGGTTGAATTAATTATTAGTGAACCTTTACTAATTAAAGCTTATCCTTCTTAATGTTACTAGATTCAATTAGGCTTTTACTATAAAGTTAAGAAAGTAAAGAACAGAAATAGAAACTTAACCAAAAGTAAAAGCGATAATTAAAGTGAAAAGTGGAAATTAAAAGTGTAGGGAAGAAGAAGACAAACACAAGAATTTTATATTGGTTCGGCAACAATCTGTGCCTACATCCAGTCCCCAAGAGACCTGCGGTCCTTGAGATTTCTTTCAACCTTGTAAAATCCTTTATAAGCAAAGATCCACAAGGGATGTACCCTCCCTTGTTTTCTTTGAACAACCAAGTGGATGTACCCTCCACTTGAACTGATCCACAAGAGATGTACCCTCTCTTGTTCTCAATTACAACAACCCAAGTAAATGTACCCTCTACTTGTACCACAAAGGATGTACCCTCCAATGTGTTAAGACAAAGTTCTCAGGCAGTTAGTCCTTTGAAACTTTGTGAAAAGGGAACAAAAGATATCTCAGGCGGTTAGTCCTTTGAAATCTTTTGTTTAAGGGAAAGGGAAGAATCAAAAGAATTCTCAGACTGTGTCATTTTGAATTCTTTGAAAAGGGAGAAGGGAGACACAAAAGAATTCAGGCGGTTAGTCCTTCATTCTTTTGGAAAAGGGAGAAGAGAGACACAAAAAGAACTCAGGTGGTTAGTCCTTGGCGAATTCTTTTTGGCAAAGGGAGAAGAGAATGAAAAAGATGAATAACACACTTTTGTTTTCTGTGAAAAAACAAAGTTTGGAAACCAGAAAACTCAGAAAGCTTTTGGCAAAGGAAGAAGAAGAAGAAGTTCAAGAAGATGTTCAAAGAGATTCAAAGGTTGTAAAAGAATATATGAAAAAGTTATATCAAGTTCTTAAAATGCAAGTCAAGGTCTTGCTTTTATAGACTCTTAATGTCTGGTCAAGAAAACCATTGGAAGAGTTATAACCTTGAGAAAATCTTGAGAAAACCATTGGAAGAGTTACATCTCTTGATTTTTATTCAAAACTTGTCACTGGTAATCGATTACCAAAACCATGTAATCAATTACACAAAGCATTTTATGAAAAGATGTGACTCTTCAAATTTGAATTTGAATTTCAACGTTCAGATACACTGGTAATTGGTTGCCAATATATTTTAATCGATTACACCATTTAAAAATCAATTGGAACGTTGCAAATTCAGTTAAAAGCTTTTGAAATCAAACTTTGCCACTAGTAATCAATTACAGGAAACTGGTAATCGATTACCAGAGAGTAAAACTCTGGTAACTTAGAAAATTTTGAGAAAAACTATTTTGAAAAACAAAACTGTGCAATGTTTGTTTTTGGAAAAATCTTTTCAATACTTCCCTTGTGAAGTCTTCTTGATTTCTTCTCTTGAATCTTGAATTCATCTTCTCTTGAATCTTGAAATCAAACTTCTCTTGATTCTTGAATCTTCTTGATTTCTTCTCATGAAACTTGAAATTAATTTTGATCTTGAACTTGTTGACTCAATTTTGAAATCATTCTTTAGGCTTTTTGTCATCATCTTTGTCATCATCAAAACTACTTGAATCAACTTGATTCATCATCATGAAGCTTGCTTCTACATTCTCTCTTGAAGAGAAGGATATTACAATTGAAGTCCATAGAGAAACTCTTAATGGATTTGCAAGTGTTTGCCCAAGAGTTTCTTTTGAGAGAGCATTTGGCAATGAATTTCTCTGGAATATCTCTCTCATTTCCTTTTGAGAGGATAATACATTTTGAACAAGCAAAACTCTCTCTTTAAAATTCGTGCCCAAGTTACCTATTTGTAGGCCTTTGATGGCCATTCACAAATTCAATCAAAAGATATGACTGTTGGCAGATTTTCTGAAAACTCTCCATTGGTAATCGATTACACAGTTATAATTTGAAGGGTTATGAATTTTGAATTTGAATTTCCAAAGTTCCTTTGCTGGTAATCGATTACAAACATATGGTAATCAATTACATGTTCAAAATTCAAAATTGAAAACCCTTTTCAACAACTCTTTTTCATTCTTCCCTTCTGGTAATCGATTACACTTCCTGGTAATCGATTACCAGAGCCTTGCATGACTTTGAAACCCTTTGTTTTGAGGCAAGGCTTGATCTTTAGTGAATCTTGAAACAAGGCTTTGTTTGTTGAAGCAATCTAGAATTAATCTTGATGCAAATGCTTATCCTTTGAAGCGGCCTTGTTTGATTATTCTTTGGCATCATCACAATTCATGTATTTATACATTCACATTCTCCCCCTTTTTGATGATGATAATCAAGTGATTTCTTTTCGAGATCATCAAGATATGCATCATTCACATTCTCCCCCTTTGTCAAGCAAATTCTTCTTGACATCATCAAAATCTTCATGATTTACAATAAAGTAAAAAATGCAAAAATTGAATCAGAAGGACTTTTATTGGCTTGTAATGAGGCTGGGTGATCGAGGCCGTACCCGAATCAAATAAACATGAAAATGCAGTAACTAGGAAGTGATCCTAGGTCGTTTCCCAACGAGCAGTGACAAACCAAATGTTCATAATATACTTGCAGTAACAGTAACGATTGGGGGGGGGGGGGTTTGGTTGTTTGGTAATTAAAGAGCAGAACAAGTAAACTGGAATACGAAACTACTAATATTAAAAACGGGTTGTTTCCTCTGATTCAGAAGCCATTCTCTTATCCTGGGTTATGGAGAATTCGTCCCTAACAGTCAACCACTTAATCCAACCCTATTTCAATTTACTAAGCGAAAATCAACTTAGGGTTTTCAATACGTGATTAGGCACCACATACACCAGTTAGCCCTTCGTCCATTAAGCATGAACGCAAGTTAGGCTCAGAGGCAATTAATCGAACACGAAGCGTGCACTGATTAATATTCACGAAATTGGGATAACTGGTGAAGGGAAAACTGCCAGGAAACCACATTACAAGAGAAACCTCAAAGAGAGTTGGGCTTCGTCCTCAAAAGGAAACAACACCAGAAAATCTAGCCTTCCATGGATTCAAACAGAAAACGCAAATGAAACATGAAACAGAAACGTAAATTAACAGAACGTAAATGAACAGAAATGTAAATGAAACAGAAACGTAAATGAGAGTAGAAGAAGAAGCAAGAACGAAACTGTAATTAGAAGCAGAAAACGTAAAATTGCATTATGTGAACAGTAGCATCAAAGCAGAAAACGTAAAACCCTAAAACAAAAGCTCTGAATAATGAATAGCATAACAGAATAGCCTTCCATGAATCCCAAGGCTGCTATTTAAAAAGAGTCACTCAAAGTCACTGGGTCCTATTACAATACTCTGGCCCAAAACGAAATAAACACTGGACAACATAAAATAAAATTTCGAAATTTCCTAATTAACTAAGGTAAGCGCTGCTTTTTTTGCCCTCTTCAAGTCCATAACCAAAATCCGGATTAAGCCCAATGTTTCATTAATTCCTGAAATTAGATTAAAAACATCAAATTAGCTAAATGAGCCCAAATAATAAAACTGTCTGATTAATTGACAATTAAGACCAATCAGTAATTAAAATGGTGCAAAAAAGGTTTAGAAAATAGAAGAAAATGATGGCACATCACTGGGCTACAAAAATATTGGTTTTTCTAGGATTCAAAGACTTAAATTCTAAGAGAGCACAAATCCTAGACTTAACCAATTAGTCTTTTTAATATACTTAGCTTGCTCATTAGCCTTTCACTTGACTTGTTCTAATAACACACACTTATTTGAACTTTTTTCTTCTTTTTTTTTTATATTTTTATTTATTTGTTGTGTGTGTTGTTGTTTCTTACCTTTAAACATTAACCATCTAACATACTCCCCCAAATTTGGGATGAAGTTGTCCTAAACCGATGTGCTTTCTTAAAACCTAAGCAAGGTAAATAGGAATTACAACTCAAGGCTCACGGTTCAATACAATTACAGTTTAGCTCAAAGATGGGTGCAAATGATATAATCATTGATAACATGTAAGCTTTTGGTCAAGTGGCTTGTATATACAACAATGGCCTTCATCATTTCCAATCCATACATGTCATTCTAAATTTCAGAGGTTGATGCAAAAATTATTACTCTATGCTAGTCGTTCTCTCAACAATTAAGTTCACACTCTCATCGGTTTATGATCAAGCTTTTGTTTCACAATCAACCTGTCTACTGACTAACATTTCTAACTGTGAGCCTACTTTCTTGTTCTTTCTCATCTAACATACACACTTGCTCAACTCATGATAAAACACTCTTCATTTCAATCATGCATTCATTCCACAATCAATTCACAACACCAATAATTCCACACAAAAAATTAAGTGCTTGCACTGCATACTCAGAGAATCAAGTTAAGTTGTTCAGTATGCTTCAAAACATGCATACTAATTATCCACAGAAAGAAAAATATATAATTATAAATATAAACCAAAATCACCAAAAACAATGTACTAAAACTATAATAATTATAATAATTCCAAAAGGAAAAATCAGGAATTTAGAATTCCTGTGACTGGTCCTGTGTGCCCTGTGTGTCCTGCATATCCTCTTCATTTGTCAGATGTAAAACTGGGGTAGCTGGAGGAGTGGATGATAGTCTCAGGACTGGAGTGGTAGGGTCTTCTAGCATCTCGATGATAGGTGTAGGAGCATCTGCTACTTGCTGAGCAAAAGATAGGTCCATCCCTGGTGAGAGTGGACCTTTTGGGGTCTGTGATGTCCTCTCAGGAGTAGCAGCCTCCTGCCTCAACTGTGACTCACCTGCTTCAACAGTCTCATGTATAGCTGGCATAATTGGCTCAGGAGGAACAACCTCATCAGGTCTCATCTCTACTCCTGCACTCGAAAAATTAAAAGCTCCAGGGATGATAGCCTCAGAAGACGCATCCTGTACCTATTGAGGTACCTGAGCACTTGGGCTCTCACCCTCTCTCACGGTATAAGGTAAGGTTCCAGGCTAGGATACCTTCTCAATGAACTGCTCTACGGACAGAATGGACCCTGGAGGAGCTACCACCTGCAAGCTTTGCAGTAATAAAATCTACCCCTGATGAATACTCTGAAGCATGGCTTCAAAGCGCTAAGAGTCCTGGACAGCTGGTGCAAGGGTGGCAGAAATGGGAGGAGATGGTGTAGGAGTGGCAGAAGTGGAAGGAGCTGGTGGTGTGGAAGAAGAAGGAATATCTGCTGGTCGAGCCCTTACCTCCCTAGCCTCTCTGAAGTTAACTGTCGATCATCCACGTTCCAATAGTTTTTCTTATTGTAGGCCAAGTTAATGGTCGGGCTCAGGCTCTTATAGGTCAGACTATCATACCAGGGATGCAGAGACAGGCAGCAAACTCTTGAGGATCAATCCTCATCCTTGTAAGTCTGGAATAGGTAGGCAGTGTCTCACCCTCCTCCAAAACTACTGGGGTCTCTAAAAAGGTGTTCAGGTTGTTAGCATCAATCTTAATTAAATGTCCTCTTACCCTCACTTGCTTGGGGCTCTGGTCTTTCGGGCTGTATAAATTAGCATAAAACTCCTTCACCACAGCTACATCTATGCTTCCATCTTGGAGATTGGCGAGACGTTTGTGTAAGTTACACCTTTCCAGCTCTGCCTTAAACTCGTCAAATTTGGTATGATAAATCTTAACATTCCTTTCCAGAAGGATCCTCCGGTCCAGAATGTTATCTGTGTATCGGTTCCAGGTTTCCAAGGATTGGAATCTCTTAGTATCATACTGAGCTTGAGGCCTGGAAGTGGTGCTTTTCCTTTTCCTGGATGCCATCTGTAAAAGAACCCAAAATTCACATTGGACCAAAATTTATTCAAGTTCAAAAACAGAAAATAAAAGCTGAAATTAACTATGTGCGCTTAGCGGGCTATTGCTCGCTTAGTGCACCCTCAAAAATATAACACTACGGCTTAGCTCAACAGGGGCACGCTTAGCCAATTATGACAAAAAAAATTGTTTCTACATAATTGGCATAGCAAGGTAGGCACTCACTTAGCCAAGAGTAGGTTATTTCACACAGTGGCTTAGCACAACAGGGTCACGCTTAGCCAAATCAAGGCTGCACTGAATAGCGCTTAGCCCACAATAGTGGCGCTTAGCACACCCAAAATTTCACAAAATTTTTCTTAGTCATGTGGCTTACCGCACTGAAAAGAAAGGTACTGATAACAAGAAAAATGATGAGCAAGGTGAAAGAAATCAGGAAAAAGAGAAACAAATAATGGTCAAGAAAAAATAATTGAATGACCAAGAAAAAGAAAATAAAAAATTGAAAAAGATGAAAAAAATGAGAATGAAAAGAAGAGTAGAAGTGAAAAAGTTGTGAATGAAGTTGTGGAAGTACCATATCCTGTGGTACCTTCCAAGAAGGAGAATGACCGTCATTTGGCGAGATTTTTAGATATTTTCAAGAAACTGGAGATAACCATGCCCTTCGGAGAAGCTTTACAGCAAATGCCACTCTACTCCAAATTCTTGAAGGATATGTTAACCAGGAAACATAAAGACATTCACCAGGAAAACATTGTAGTGGAAGGAAATTGTAGCGCTGTGATTCAAAAGATCCTTCCACCTAATCATAAAGACCCTAGGAGTGTAACTATTCCTTGTTCAGTTGGAGAAGTCACTGTGGGAAAAGCTCTTATTGATTTGGGAGCCTGTATAAATTTAATGTCACTCTCCATGTGTAGAAAGTTGGGAGAATTGGAGATAATGCCCACTAAAATGACTTTACAACTAGCTGACCGCTCCATTACCAGACCATATGGAGTAATTGAAGATGTGCTGGTTAGAGTGAAACATTTTATCTTCTCGGCAAACTTTGTGGTAATGGATATCTGTGAAAATACTGACATTCTTGTAATATTGGCAAGGCCATTCATGTTAACTGCAAGCTGCATAGTTGACATGGGTAGAAAGAAGCTGGAAATGGGTTTTGAGGATCAAAAAATTGATTTTGATTTGTTTGTTGAAAACAAGCCCGCTCCAGAACAAAATGTTTGCTTATAGGTAATGGAAGTGGGTCAAGAGGTTCTGAATGTAAGAACCACAACATGATATCACCCATTGAGGTAAATGCGTCAAGCTAATGACGTTAAAGAAGCGTTTCCTGAGAGGCAACCCAGTTTTAATTTTTGTTATCTTTGTTTTTCATGCATTATATCATGTGGAACTTGCTTTATAATTTGTACATTGGAGTATATCATATTATCCTTGAATGTTAGATATAAGGGTTTTTATTTGTTGAAGAAAGGACAGAAAAATAACTTTGAAAACATTTTTTGAAAAATAGTTCTTTTGCTAAGCGCAAGCCTCGCGCTAAGCGCATCTTTGTTCATGCGCTAAGCCACGAGTCTCAAGCGCTTAGCGATAAACCCTTGCATCTGAGGCTTATTTGGTCCGCTAAGCTGGCCAAGGCAGAGCTAAGCCAACTTCAATTCGATCTGAATTCAGCTAAGCTGCAGCCTAATTGCTAAGCCCATCATACACTTTGGCTAAGCGCAAGTTAATTCCGCTAAGCTCAATTCTTTGTGGCCTAAACTGGGTTTTGTTGAACTCTTTTTTTTTTTTTTCTAAGTTTCCTACATGATGCCTATGATGAAGTTGAGTTGTGGTGCTGAGTTGTGGCTGGATTTGTGAATCAAAATAAGTCTTAAGTTCTCTTGAATTGTGTTATTCAAGATAATTGAGCATAAGTAAACACAAATTGTAATTATCCAAGCCTTAAGCAACATAAACACTACTCTTGATTTTTAGGTTGAAATCGCTGGTGCTTGCAGCTTGAACATACGAACTTGTATAAATTACTAGGAATTGGTCACTACGTTTTTTGAGCTTAAATTTTTACTGAAGTTTCTAGACATCTGGAAAAAAATTATGAAAAAAGAACCAAGCGATTTGGATTAAAGGAAAAAATAATAGGAAAAATCACACAATTTGGCTGAAAAATCAGTGTACAGGAAAAAAAAAGTGAAAGGGAAGTGTGCTTGTTGTTTTGGCTCAAAATTTGTTCAATAATTGGTGCCTATTTTATACCAATATAGGTCTTAAATTTCAATTGAAAATTATTGTGAAAACAAGTTCGAAAACTTGATGTAAGCTCCATTAGAGCTTGTAGGCCTAGGATCTTCTTCATCAATGGATTCCTTTGCTTCTTGGAAGATGAATGGCAGCGGAATGGAGAAGGAAGAGAGAGAGGAGACGCCACTTCAAGGAGAAGATGAGTCTAGAAGAAGCTCACCACCATAGAAGGCCATGGATAAGAGCTTGGAGGAAGAAGGAGATGAATGAAGTGAGAGGGAGAGAAGAGCACGAAATTTTATGCTCTAAAAGAGCTTTGAAATTTGAAGTTTAATTTTCAAATCATCAAAGTTGAAAAAAATGCACACACATGAACTCTATTTATAGCCTAAGTGTCACACAAAATTGGATGGAAATTTGAATTTCAATTCAAATTTCACTTGAATTTGAAATTGAATTTGTGGAGCCAAACTTTGGAGAAAAAATTTCACTAATTATGATTAGTGAATTTTAGTTATGGTTCAGCCCACTAATCCAAGATCAATTCTAAAATTCTCCACTAAGTGTGCTTAGGTGTCATGAGACATGTAAAGCATGAAGGACATGCACAAAGTGTGACTATATATGATGTGGCAATGGGGTGTAGTAAGCAAATGCTCACCTCCCCCTCTAAAATTTAATTGGATTGGGCTTCTACCAATTCAATTAAATTTATTTCCAATCACACACATCAAATATTCACTTAGTTCATGTGAAATTACAAAACTACCCCTAATACAAAAACTAGTCTAGGTGCCCTAAAATACAAGGGCTGAAAAATCCTATATTTCTAGGGTACCCTACCTACAATATGGAGCCCTAAATACAAGGACCAAATATATTGACATCCTAGTCTAATATGTACAAAGATAAGTGGGCTCATACTTAGCCCATGGGCCCGAAATCTACCCTAAGGCTCATGAGAACCCTAGGGCATTCTCTTGCATCTTTGGCCCAATCTTCTTGGAGTCTTCTATGCAATGCCCTTGGAGGGTAGGATTGCATCAAAACTAGAGGTTTCTTGAGTCTTTTTTTTTAGTTTTTCTACTCTACTCTAGAGCCATTCTAGGTTTCTCTTTGAGTCCTAGCTTGCTTTTGTGTGTTTTTCATTGGTTTAATTGTTGAATAATCCTTGAAAATTTGTATTGTTAAAACTCTATTGGTTTAAATTTCATTTCATTTTTTTTTGTCTTTGGTTATTGCTTGTCTCTTTGTTTCCTTGCTTGTGAGTTGCCATATAGGGAATTGGAAAGGAGGATTAGTGCCATACCTTGAAGAATTTGAGTCAAGAAGCAAGGGACCAACCACCTTAAGAGCTATTGGACTAAGAAGCACTCCAAATTGAGTGAAACACCAAAGAGAGAATAGCCACCACAATTGAGGACTTTATTTTTTGTAATTTTGTAATTGGCAATTTGCTTTGCTTTCAAATTTTGTTACAAAAAGGCCTTTCATTGGAAGTAAGTTGGGAGCCTCCAATAGGTTACCCTACTTCCATTTGTGTGTAATAATTTTAGGTAATTTTCCCTTAGTATAGTGAGTGTTTTGTTGGGAACCTTAAATGAGGTAATCCAAACACTCTTAGGATCCGCCTAGTTTGCATTTCTTGCAACACTCTTTTGTAAAATCACTCATGCACCCAACATCTTCATGATTTGTGTACATAGGGACTCATTAGGTAGGTTTGTTCTTATTTTTAGTTTCAATACAAACTTAGGTACTCATATGGGACACCTTAGGTTTGTCATACTTTTTGGTAGGAATAATCAACATGAAAATACAAAAAAAGGTATGTTTTATTGCATTAATTTTCTTAATTTTTTAAATTGTGATCAAGGTGTTGCCATGAACCCTAAGAGAATAAAGGTCATTCCGGCATGGCCTACTCCACCAAGTATAAGAAAGATTTGGGGCTTCCATGACTTAACAAACTCTTACAAAAGGTTTGTCCCATATTTTTCTATACTTGTAGCACCACTCATTGAGTTGGTGAGGAACTATGTTCCTTCATGGAAAGATGCCCAGGAAATGGGTTTTCAGACCTTACCTTACTTCAACATACCAAACACCACTAATACATATGTTTTTGTTCTTTTTACAGGTGTGGAGGAAAAAAGCCCAGAGTTTCAAGAACCTCGGGATTTGAGGTCAAATCCTTTTCAAGGGGGAGGGAATGATGCAATCCTACCCCGCAAGGGTATTGGATAGAAGACTCCATGAAGATTGGGCCAGAGATGCAAGAGAAGGCCCCAGGGTTCTCATGAGCCTTAGGGTATATTTCGGGCCCATAGGCTAAGTATGAGCCCGCTTATCTTTGTACATATTAGATTAAGGTTGTCTCTGATAGCCTCACTTTTGAGCGCCTGAGCCCAGTCATTAACTTGGCCTACATTAGGAAGAACTGTTGGAACCCCGAGGATCTAACAGTTTCTATCCGAGGGGTTAGGAGGGCAAAGGCTAGGCCAGTTGAGCTCCCTTCCACTTCTGTGGCTCCTACTCCAGCATCCATGTCAGCAGCTCCTTCTTTTCCAGCCCAGATAAATTCCTAGCGCTTTGAAGCCATGCTTTAGAGTATCCATCAGGGACAAATTATTCTTTTACAGAGTTTACAGGTGATGGCGCCTCCAGGATCTATTCCCTCAGCCAAGCAGTTTAGAGAGTTGGTAGCCTGGCCTGGGACTCAGTCTTTTCTTCACAGGGAAGATGAAGGTCCCACAGCTCAGGTACCACAGAATATGGAGGATGAGTCCTCTGAGGCAACTATCCCAAAGCCATTTACTATAAAGGAGGAGGCAGGCAACACACAGACGACACAGGTACCTGTTGCCACTCTTGAGAGATCTCTTGAGGCCATTTTAGAGGCCCCAACACCAGCAGTGGATCCATCTTCACCTCAGTATGAAACAAACCCTTCCACTCATGTCTTAGAGATACCTTAGGGCCAAACCACACCAGTCCTGACTCTGGACACTTCTCCTCCAACTACTCCAGTGCTTCATCTGATAGACGAGGAGGATGTGCAGACACAGGACACTCAGGACCAGTCACAGGAATTTTGAATTCCTGATGATATTTGTTTTTTTTCCTTTGTGGTTTATTATTATTATAATTATGGTTTCAATACAGTATTTCTTTTATGTTTATATACACTGCTAGTTTTATTTTTTGGGTAGTTGGTTTGCTTATTCTGAAGCATATGGAGCAATTTGACTTGATTTTAATGATATGGCAGTAAAACACTTTTATCTTTTTTGTGAAAATTGGTGAATGACTTGGTTTTGAATTGAATGTATGATTGTGATGGAGTCTGTGTTTCTTTTCATGAGTTTGAGCAAGTGTGTATGTTAGACAAAGAAAGAACAAGAATGAGAACTTGCAATTAGAATTGTTAGTCAATAGAAAGATTGATTGTGAAAGAAAAGCTTGAACCAAAACCGGTGAGAGTGTGAACTTAAACTGTGAGTGAACGACTAGCTGTGAGTAATAATCTTTGCATCAGTCTCTGAATTTTAGAATGAAATGTCTTAATGAGGACATGATGAAGGCCATGATTGTGCATACACAAGCCTTTTGACCAAAAAGCTTACCTTGAATTATAATTGTATCATTTGAACCCTTTGTGAGCTGAATGATTTTATCAATAATTGAACCTTGAACCTGAAAGATTATCTCCAAATACCTTGTTTAGATTCTAGGAGAGCATAGGGTTCAAGGAAAATTTACCCCAAATTTGGGGGAGTGGAACTAATTGGGATGTAAAGAAAGAGATAAAGCATCAGCACACACAACACATAAGTTGTGTTTAAAAAAAAAGATAAGAAAGAAAAAGAAAGCAATAAAAGGAAAGGTGTGATGATGTAATAAGGTCAAAAGCAAATGAAAGTGAAAAGCTAGTGAGCAAGCTAATTGTATTAAAAAGATCACTTGGATACGTCTAGGATTTGTGCTCTCTTAGAATCTAAGCCTTTGAATCCTAGAAAAACCAATGAATTTTTGTAGCCAAGCCTCACTACAAGCATGGGAAAGTCTTTCTGATTCTATTTATACATTCTTGACTTTATGACATGAGATGAAGTGCAAAGATTGGACCTCTTGCTAGTTGTTATTAATGAATAACTTAAACACTTGTGCATGAGTGAAACAGTGGCCGTGAGACTGTGGTTTAAGCTACTTTCCTTGATATCTGTCTTATGCCTAACTTCATCTAATTGTTCAGGTTACATTTTATTCTTCTCTTTGGATAACTGCATGCCTTGTAAAAGACAAGTGATGAGGGCATTTTGCTTCATTCTCTTCTCATGCAATCAGTAACTTTTGTTGCATACACCTTTGCACATAGTAACTGCACGTTATTGTCACTTGGGGACCAGTGAACTATTCTTTATTTGCTTGAGGACAAGCAAAACTGTAAATTTGGGGGAGTTGTTAGTCGGTGAATACGACTAACTTTTGTGTTTAAAACTTGTGTAAATTGTATCAAACTCCTCCAATTTATGGTTATTTTGTAGTGTTATAAGTTCTTTTAGTTAAAGATAGGTAATAAATACTTAATAATTCTATTTTGTGTGTTTAATAATCATTTTCTCTCAATTTCAGGTTAATTAGGCAAGTTTATGAAGTGTTGATTTTCACCTTCTCGCTAAGCCAATCTGCTGGCTTAGCGAGCCATCCGCTGAGCGCAACCCTACTCAGCTGAGCGCGAGGAAGAATATGAAAGAAGGAAGAGCTGTGCATGTTCGCTAAGTGAAGAGTCATCCCTTTAAGCGCACTGCTTCAGTCCATTCGCTGAGCGAGAAAAGCACACGCTAAGCCGATATTCACTAATGTGCGCTGAGCGGATCAGAGTTGCGTTAAGCGCACGAGCACGAACAAAGCCGCCTATTTAAGCCTGAAATCATATTTAGAGGGGGAGTTTGGCCATTTTTCTTGAGGAGCTCTTGCATGTCTTCAGTTCTAGAGAGAGAGAGGTCCAAATTCCAGAGAGTTTGAGAGATTTTGTTTTGTGAAGATCTGCAGAGACCAGAGCTAGAAAAGGAAGCTGTCAAGAGTGTGAGCTGAGTTTGGGAGTGATTGAGAGGTCCTAGAGGTGGAGGAGACATCCCCACCACTTATATTTCTGCAATATTTCATCTTTCTCTTTTCTTTGTTGTAAAGGAAGCTTCCCAGTTATGGAAAGCTAAATCCTTTGTTAGATCTTCCTTCTAGGTACTTGATGTAAATATCTTTTTATCTATTTAATGATGTTTTTTGTGTTCACTGTGCTATCAGAACTTCATTCTACCATTCCTTTACCTTGATCACGTAGATACATGTGTCCTTAGGATCATTCAACAGTGGAAATTGGTCAGATTCTTAGAACTTGATAGGACAGGGCTAGTTTGCATATTTTCACGAGGAATCGGGGTACGATAACCTAGTTGTTGTATGTTTGTCTTAATGCGGTCATGGTTGAGTTTAGTCCAACAAGAGGAATCTGCAGATGAAGCTTGATCAGGATTAGGCTAGACAATCAAGAGGAATCAGGGTTTAGCATTTCAGGAGACACCATAGAACACATCAGCATTGTTAAATAGAGAATATCCTTTGAGCATCAGACACCTACTAGGACCAACGTGTCACCTTCTTGTCTTCACGCATCATTTCTCACGTGATTTTCCCTTTTTAATAGTTAGTTTACATATCTGTTCATAGAAATACATCTCTTTTCACACTAGACACCTGTTTACTGAAATAGCTTTACCAAGTAACACAAGTTCCCCGAGAGTTCGATACTCGGTTCTTACCGTTTTATACTACTTGCGGATCCGATGCACTTTCTGGAAGCAAATAGTTATGTAAACTTCAGGCTCAGATAAACCTTGGTCTGAAAAACTTAACCTCCACCAAAACATATGGATTGTGTCATGTGGTATGCTGCCAACAACATATCTAGCTATCTCACATGCACATGGGAGACCATGAGTAGTTCTTATAATGCATCCACAACGAGAATTGTCAATGCCAACATAATTCACTCGCTCTAACTCAGTAACAATATGGTTTAACGCATATCTTGATACCATGTCAATTAGTCTCTTGTATAAGGTAACTTTAAAAACATGTCCAACCACATGTCTGTTTGTCTCAAAAGATGCCTTTATTTCACTGTTTTGCATAGTGATCATGTTGTTCATGGCATCCCAAACACTACATAGGTCTCTAATAAGTGCCATATTTCAGTCATTTTTGGGATTAAAATGTTAGCACTTATCTTTCAATTGTAATAGGTTTTCTTATAAACTTCCCATAAATCTAGTTGTTTTATATATATTGTTCATTTAGTAATGTTTTTTGTTTAAATATGGAAGATCCATCCATGATTTTGTAGGTTTGATGGTTGTTTGTTGGTTCCAGAAACCAAGTTAAAAGAAAGGACAAAATGATCATTTTTCCAAGATTTTAGACATTCATTCGCTCATGCTAGTAACCAACTCGCATGGGCTAATCAAGTTTCTTCAAGCATAAATAATCAACTCACCTGGGCAAGCTACAACTCACCTTAGCAAGTTAGTACCTTTAGAGCTATGCAACAAATTCGCCTGGGTAAATTTAGCTCGCCTAGGCAAATTTTTCCGCACCTCTTGGCTCTTTTCTATAAATAGCCATGCAAATGAAGAAGAAATGGACATCAAAAAGCAGAGAAAAAAATGTGAGAAGCTTAGGAAGCGAAGAAGAAAGTGGAAATTGGAGCCCAGGCACAGTAGAGTTATGATTGTGGATCACATCCTTCGTCATTTCTCTTGTTAGTCTTGTGCTCTACTCAATGAGCAATTAGTTTTTCAAAATGATTGGATGTAATCTTTGTACCCTTATGTATCTCTTTTGATATTATATATGTATGAATCTTTTCTACTCATTATTGGTGATTTCATTATGTTCGTAATGCTTGATTTTATTTGATCTTTAGTTTCATGAAATTAGATTTTAAGTTTGATTGGGAAGTACTCTCAAAATTGGGTCTGAATGAAGTTACTCTTTATGTTACGTTGCTAGGAATAAAGCATAAAATTTTGATTGCAAATAGCATGAGATTATGATTGTAATGCTAGGATATGTACTTCATATGTGAGGGATCCATATTCAGTAAATATTCGTATGATTCTCGAGTGCGAGGAATCAATTCGGGGTAATTTAATGTGTGTATCAGTAACGTTAGAAAATTATTCATATATGTTAATCTTATTAGGATACTAAAGGTATGAATGATAAAATCCAATCCTATGTTTTTCTTAAATTAATTGAATTCATTATTATTGTTTTCGTAAATTTTACGTATTTCCGACGCACTAAATTTTGTTATTTCCTTAATTTCTGCTATTTTGTTACTTTAAGTTATCTTTCATTAGTTAGAGAATCCATGATATTTCGATTAAATTTGTACGTAACTATTAAAATGATATCCTTTATCTGAATGAATTAAGTAACTCAAGTCCCTATGGAGATGATCTCTTTTTATAAATCTGTAACATGCGACAACAATTGGTATGCTTGCCAAAAGTCTAACAAGTTTCTGGCGCTATTGTCGGGGACTTGAGTCGCCTACTCAGTTCTTTCGGATTTAAATTTTCAGTTAGACAAACTATTTTTCTTACTTTTGTAATTATTTCTTTTATTTTAATTTTGTATAAATTCTCTCTTGTTATATTTTATTTTCATTGACCTTGGTGCTTACAGGTTGTTGTAGTGTATTCTTTTTACCTTTATGCAAGGTAAATTTCCTGTAGATAAATCACTATTTGATCCGGAAATTACAAAAACTGAAAGGAAGAAAAGGAAGAAAAAGAAACAAGCAACCACTAAACCATCGGGTGAATCTTCTTCTACTGATTCTCCTTCAACTGAAAAGTCACTTGTAATTGATAACATGGCTAATCGAGGAGGAGAAGGAAATAGACCACCAAGGAGGACTTTTGGTGACTATGCTTATCGACAAGGACCAAAGCATTACAACAACATAGTCATTTCTCCTTTCAGCAACAAGGTTGTGGAACTGAGGCCAGCACTGCTCAGTCTGATTGGCTCACACCCCTTTGCTAGAATGGATCATGAGGATCCATACACTCATTTGTCTACCTTCATGGAGCTATGCAATACCATGGGAGCTTCTGACGAAGATGTTGAAGCTGCCTACCTCAGAGCTTTCCCATTCTCCTTGGCAGGTAAGGCAAAGACATGACTCCAATCACATCCAAACAAAAGCATCAACACTTAAGGAAGAGGTAGAGGAAAAATTCATTGCAAGGTTCTTTCCTCCGTCTAGATTCATCAGTGCAAAATACGTCATTGCTACTTTTTCCCAAGGGTCTGATGAACCTCTCCGTGAAACATGGGAGAGATTCAAAGCTTTGTTGTGGAGGTGCCCAAACCATAATTTCCATGATGTTGCACAACTACATATATTCTACAGTGGTTTGAAACCTCAAACATAGATGATTCTTGATGCCTCAACTGGAGGTACTATGATGTCTAAGAGTCCGGAGGAAGAAATTGTAATAATTGACTCTATTGCAATCATTGATTATCAAAGTCACCATGATAGGGCTTCGATTCAAAGAAAATGTATAATGGAGCTGGATACTCAAAATGCAATTCTGGCTCAGAACAAACTCTTGACTCAATAAATAGAGGCCTTAACAAAACAGATAGGCCAACTTCCTCAACAATTTCAACAAGGTGGATCACAGAAAACACACCATGCTTATCAAGTTTAGCAAGTTCTGAGATGTGACTTTTGTGTTAGTGACCATCAAAATAGCCACTATTTAGCACCTGGTGATTGTCAACAGGAAGAGAAGGCCAATTATATGCAGAATCAAGCCAAACCTCAACAGAACTTCCAAGGAAACTATCAAGGCTACAGAGGTGGCTCAGGTTCAAATCAATCCACAAAATAATAATGCATATTCTGGTCCCACTAACACTTCTTTTGCAGGTCCTACTATCAACTCTTATGCAGATCCTTCATATAGAGGTCCACAACAACAACAACAACAACAACAAGAAGTTCAACCAGATAAAATGTCAAAGATGGAAGATACTTTAACTCAGTTTATATAGAAGGCCATCATAAACCAAAAGAACATTGAGACTTCCATTAACAATCTTGAAGTTCAGGTTGGACAACTAGCAAAAGAATTGTCCGAGCATGGAAGTGGATCTTTCTCAACAAACACACAGGTTAACCCTAAGGAACAATGTAATTTAATTACAACAAAGTGGGGGACTATGGTTGGTTTAAAGGATAATGGTGAGAAAAAGAATAAAGAAGGAGTTGAAAAAGAAAAAGAGAAAAATGATGAAGTGGAAACTAGTGAAAAAATGGAAGAGAAAGTGGTAAGTAAAGAAGAGAAGCAAAAATAAAATAAAGAAGCCACTAAGAAAGGTAAATTTATAGTAAACCATCCACCAGTTTAGCATCTTCCTTATCTGCATGCTCTGTCAAAGAAAGATATGGAAAGGCAGTACAAATGTTTCTTAGACATTTTCAAATGACTATAGATTAACATTCCTTTTTCATCCAATGTGCAAACTCAACCATGCATTTAAATAGGCAAATATTTTTTTTCATCCATTAATGTGTTCCTAAAAAAGCCAATATAGATTAACAATTTTCATACCTGTTAGTTGTTGTGTTTCCTAGATGCGTCACCTTATTCGTCGTCCATGTTTTTACAAATCTTTGTCTGTGGGGAATCAACCATGTGTGTTTGACATAGTCAACAAACATTAGCCATGGTGAGCAAGTAATTTCAAACTTCGTAAGACATTCATCATACTCTATCTCAATAGGACAATTCACAAGACTCCCTATGCTTCCATCACATAGTCCCATGCATTTTTTTTACCAACAAGGGTTTTACATTTTGCTTTAACATTCTTATTAATGTGAAACCGACACAATAACTTAGTTGACTCAGGGAACACAATTTTCATTGCATTCACCAATGTTGAATCTTTGTCAGTAACAATGAATTCAGGGAGTGCATCATGTTAGACTATTGGCAAGCATACTAATGTCATCCCAGGTTACAGATTTTATAAAAGATATTGTCTCCATAAGGACCTGAGTTACTCAATTCCTCCGAATAAAAGTAAACAATTTAATAGTTATGTGCAAATTCAATCAAAATATCATGGGTTTGTCTAACTAACGAGAAATAACTAAAGTAAAGGAATAGCGAAAAATAATGGAGATAACAAAATTTAGTGTGTCAGAAATATGTAAAATTATGGAAACAATAATAACGAATTTGATTAATTCAAGAAAAATGTAAGATTGAATTTCAACGTTTATACCCTTAGTATCCTAATAAGATTAACATACATGAACCATTTTCTAATATTACTAATGCACACATTAAATTACCCCGAATCGATCCCTCACACTCAATAATCCTAAGTATTTACCAAATATCGATCCCTCACATGTGAAATAAATATCTCAGCATTACAATGATAATCTTGTGCTATTTGCAATCAAAATGTTATACTCTATTACTAGCAATGTAACATAAAAAGTAAATTCATTTAATTCAAATTCTAGGAGTACTTTCCAGTCAAACATAAAATCTAATTTCATGAAACTAGTGATCAAATAGAATCAAGCATTACAAACAAAATGAAATCACTAGTAATTAGTAGAAATGATTCATACATATATAAAATATCAAAAGAGATACATATGGGTACGAATATTACATCCAATACTTTGAAGAAACTAACCGATCATTGCGTAGAGTACAATACCAATGGGAGAAATGACGAAGGATGCGATCCACGGTTACAACTCTATAATGACTGGGCTCCACTTTCTCACTCCTTCTTCCATGCTGCGAGCTTCCTCTAGTTTCTACGTATGATTTTGTACCTTCTTGCCTTCCATTACATGACTTTTTATAGAAAAAGTGAAGAAGTTGCCAGACCAACTCGCCCAGGCAAGTTGGTTGCTTAATGTTGAAGGTACTCACTCACCCAAGTGAGTTGGTTGCTAGCCTAGGCGAATGGTTGTCTGAAATCTTAGAAAATGACCATTTTACTCTTCCTTTTAACTCGGTTTTTGGATCCAACAAGCAACCATCAAAACCTACAGAATCATGGATAAATCTTCCATATTTAAATAAAAACATTAGTAAATGTACAATATATACAAAACAACTAGATTTAAGGGAAGTTTATAAGAAAACTATTACAATCGAAAGATAAGTGCTAACATTGTAATCCCAAAAATAATTGAAATATGACACTTATCACATCACTTCTCATAAAAATACATCTTCATCCTTCAGTATATGCCAATGAATATACATATCATGTTCAAGTAGCTTCATTAATTGTTGCATTTTTGTATTATTGCCTCTTATAGAAGAACGATATGCATATCTTGCATTCTAGACTTGCTTCATTGTTGTACAATTGTTGGCATTGTGGTCCTTCAAAGTGAAAAGAATATTTTTTTGGTTTGACCATTGACTTTGTCATATCACCAAGAATAATCTTCTCATCCTCAGTTAGTCGACCAACATATGGATATCCACTCAATGACTTAGCCAATGCATGATTATGAGTCTCACATATTAAGTTGACCATCCACCCTTCCCCTCCCAGAACTTGTTTCACTTGCAGCTTAAAAGGACAACCACATTTTCTAGTGTTTGTCATCGTTCCCACTAAATCTTTCTTGTATGCTCTATACTTTCCACTCCTCTCACAACCAATTAAAACAAATGAGATTCTTCCTCTTTTTCCAGCTGATGTGTCAGACCTCATTATTGCAACCACAAAACCAATATCACACGCAATAGTATGAGCCGAATACAATACGTCCTCATGGGTAGGAAACCCCTTAAAAAAGGACAATACATGTTTAATCTTGTTAGGAAATTCATTTACTTACTTTAACCAAGTAGAAAATCATATCAATATCTGAGAAATATTGAAGGTATCAAAACAATCAATATTTTCAATCACAATAGGTTCTTCTCCCCTATCTTCATTCATATTAATTTCTTCAAACATAATCTCTGATATATCCACTCATCTTTGTCTATCTTAACAAAACATTAAAAAGAAAAAAAATTTCAATGACAAACTAAGGAAAACTAATGAAATTCATAACATATACCCTATACAGATTGATATAAAATAATTGATAATTGTATATACATATAATAATAATAATTTATCTCTTTTAATAAAATATATCCATTGTTATTACTTTTAAGTAATTCTAATTTTTTTAAAATCTATATATTTTAAAAAACTTCAATGTCGAAATTAATCTTCTACACTTGAGAAAAAGTGTCAATGTAACAATGAAAGATACTACAGTCACATTTATGTAGATATATAAATAAATATATTTTTTAAGATATAGAATGACACAATTTTATTATTTTTATGGTACATGAAATCTTTTCATTTATACATACAATTTGTTTTTTTTTTGTTACTACAAAAAACCTAAAAAAAACTATTCAAATGTATACTAATATAGTAATATATTACATTGAAATTGATAAGTGTGTGTGTATATATATATAACATGATTTATATCTTAATTTCCATATTTGATTATTATTTTAAATGTATTATAAATAACTATTTTAATACTTTTATATATTAAAAAATCAATGTAGAAATTTATTTTGAAATTTTCTAGACTTGAAAGAACTATTTATATAAATATTTAATGTTTTTAATGCATTAATATATTTATACAAATATATTAATAAATAACACTTTCCTTATACAATATGACCTATTTTGTTATTTAACTATTTTTTTTAAAATAGCTTATAATTTTTTAAAAAAGAAGTAAATGCATATACAAATTGACAATTCGTATGAACTATACACAAATGTAAAAAACTTACCTCCGCTATTGCCACTACAACACCCACCACCATCACCACGACAAAGTCAATGCAGGTAACAAACCACTATGATAATGTAGCTAACAAACCACCACGAGCCAATGGAAGGAGGAGCTCATTGAAGTAAGAAGAAATTGAAAAAGGAAGGAAGGAAGAAGTACAAAAGGGCAATGTTGAAATTAAAGAAAAATTGAATGGTGTATTTGCGATTCACTGGTATTAATGGTAAAACAAGTATTTGAGATTAAAAAATTGAATGGTGTATTTGAGATTTCCTGCACTTTTTTATGAGTGTATTAATGGTATTAAGCATTATGGCTTTCTCAACTACTGGACTAGTTTTTTGGGTTAGGCTTTCCTCTTGTGCTTAACTTTTAACAATTTGTGTTTTTATTGAGAGTTAGGCCAAGAAAAAGACTCCCTATATGCTGGATTAAGGTGCAAAATGAATAATGATAGATGAGTGAAATCGTCCAAGGGAAAAGGGCATTACCACTGAGTTAGAGTGAAAGCTATCATGGACGTTAGTGCTTAAAGGGATGACAACGTTAGGAGTCTCACATGGAGTAGAATAGACTATTTGATGTGGTATTTAAGCCTTGAGACTCTCTCACCAAATGGACTAGTCTTTTGGGTTGGGATCTTCTCTTGTGTTTAAGTCCTAACACAATGAGTCACTGGATTAATGGTTGAACCTATAGGTTACCAATTGAATCACATGACCCAGTCTTTATTTAAAAAATTGAAAATTTCATTTCATGCCTTAAAAATAATTGCTTAATTTAGAATGCGATCTTTAGTGATACATGATAAAATCATAATATTACAAATAAATGTATTTATTATGATAAAATTATAATATTATAAATAAATATATTTATTGTGATAAAATTATAATTAATATATAGTTAGTTGATATTTCATAGTTTGATATCATAAAAAAAGAAATCAACTCAAAAAATAAAATTCATTTTCATAACACTTTTGTTTTTATGTGTGTGTGTATATAACCAAAAGGCAACACAATTTTAGGACATAGGCTAACATGGGACACCAAAATAGGTCTCTCACAGTGAGAAAGTTTTTGTAGCCGTAGAATTTGGTGTGCTTTGAATGGATGGAGGTGATTTTCCATAGGAGACCGGTTGTTGGAGGCATTATTTACTGTTTTCAAATATTAGAAAATAATGACATGTTGGTGTTGACTATCAAGATAGGTAATGAACATAGTCTACTTGTAGTAAAGAAATGATGAGTATTGAGTTATCGTATCCATAGAGACTTAGTGCAACCTGTAGGAAATTAGAAGTTATCTAAAACAAGGAAAAATTTAGAAGCATGAATTACAACGAGTTGTCAATTCATTGTGGTGAATGTCTTAGGATTTTGTGCTTTTAATAATGAAATTCGCTGAAGCAAAAAAAAAAAGATTCGCTATAGAGAAAACTAAAACTGTTTCTAATTTTTGAAAGATTTTTGGAGCAAAAGAAAATTCAAAGATGGAAAAATATTGCTAAGATGAAATCCATAGAATTCTATATATGTAATTCGGTCCTAATCAATCTCTTAGCTCAATGCAACCAAAATTCAACTTAAATTATTAATCCTAATTCCTTAGGTGGTTAATCCTTGACTCCTAAGTCAAATCCCTAATTCCTTAGGTGATTTAACCTAAACTCATAACTTGAACAATGAATCTCTACAATGCAAAAATGTGTTTTCATTCCTAAATCCAAATCCTTGCACAGTTTCAATTCAAATCTAAGATATGTTCTTGTTTCAACACAATTCAAATCACTAAAAAGCTAAGTTGATCACTCCTACACATGCATCTAAGCAAAGAATTGAAATAGGATCACATAACTAAGAATTGATCAGAAATAAAGAATTACATGAATCATACTTCATTCACTCAACAACTGAAAATTTAGGTCATTTGGATCATGATTGATCCAAATAAAACTTCAAAGTAAGAATCACAAATGAAGAAGAGAGAGAGAGAGAACTTCATAGTTTCCAATATTGAATATGAAAAATGAACAAAAGGTACCTAAAAGTATGTTACAGGCTCTTTAAAAAGAGCATAAACAACATTATTTTTTTCTATCACATAGGATTATTGATGTAGCAAGGACACATCTCACTACAACAAAACTACAACAAATACAAAGGACTTCTTCACTTGAATCTTCATGCTTCTGACCCATGCTTGTTGTGGTGAAAGGATGAATTGTTATGGTGAGTTTCAGCTTAACTCATGGTCTTCAACCTTCATATTCATTATGGTGACATGCAGCTTTACTATGGCAAATCTTTACATTTTTCCAATTGATCACTAGTCCTCTTTCATTGTGGCAAAATCTCATCTTGCTATGGCAAGATCAAGTTTGTAGCTCAAAAATTCCCTTGTAACATCAAAATTTGGCCCAGAAACATTAAAATCTCTTTTTAATTTTTGAAATGATTTTACACAGTTTATTAACAAAAAACCTATAAAAAAAACTAGGACAATTGTTCACAAAAATGAAGTATGAGAAGCTATTATCAAAATACCCCAAACTTAAACAATTGTTTGTCCCTAAGCAACACAAAACCCAACCAAGGTTGATGAAAAGTATTCACAAAAACACAACAATGGTCAAATCATTAAGCACATACATCATCACAATGAGATTACAAATCATTTATGTCTAAGGAGATCATATGTACAAAGATGTGAAAAAAGATGATGGAACTCAATAAACCAAGAGGGGGGTGAATTGGTTTCAAAACAAAATGTACTTTTAAAAACAGAGTTACACAAAAAAAAACTTTTGTATGGATTTTATCACAAACAAATATATGAATAGAACGTAATCAATACTTCCTTAAACACGATCTTTCATTACCTTCCTTTCTTTCACAATTATGAAACTTGAACCTTTATGAAAAACTTGATTAATACTTGAATGAGAGAAAAAGATCAGAACAAGAGAAGAAATACACAATCCTTTTATACTGGTTCACTCTCTATTACTAGAGAAGTTAATCCAGTTATCTAATCCACAACTAGAATTAGATTTTCACTATGCATCAAGAATCCTTACAAGCAATCACAACCAATCTACAATTCCCACCCTAAAAAAAGAGGCTAAGGCACCCAAAACTAGGGTCCTTTATGAATATAAGCCTAAGAGAACCCTACTTTTAGCCCAAACTAGAAAACCATATTCTAGCATGTTGTAAGCGATTCACACATAACCAAAAAGACCGTGTAAAACCATACATAAGAAAAACCAAGTAAGAGAGATACAACTTGATCAATCTTTCCAGAAAACTTTTGCTGAATTGAGAAGGTGATCTTCTTCAACTTAAAGGACACAACTCACTTCCAAGAAAAGATCTTCAAAACCAAACAATTAAGAAGTTGTGAGTCACTGTAAAGCTCTTTTCTTCTCTTATCTGCTAATGACAACACAAAATCTTGCTCATTCTGAGGCTAAGATGTTATCTTCGAGATGTATTGAGAATCCTCTATTGATCTCTTGATGTATATATGTGAACACAAGCTGGGTATTTATAGAGAAAACAATTATAATCGTCTGTAAATGATTAAATCTATAAGGTAATTGATTAATTCAACGAAGTAATCGATTAGATTATCTAAGTAATCATTTAAAGTGTTCATCCCAACATTTGGAAATAACTCAAGAATAATGTAATCGATTATATGCCCTAAGTAATCGATTAAAGTGTTCTTGTTCACCTCTGAACACTTAAATGACAGAGAAGTAATCGATTAATCCAACGAGTAATCGATTAAAGTAGAGACTCCTGAATAAATCAGTCATTGTCTCAAACAACAGTGTAGTCGATTACGAGATATTGGTAATCGATCAAACTGATACGAGACTCAACTCTACAAGCTTCAGATAGCTTGTTGTAATCGATTACAATGAGGCTGTAATCAATTAGAATAGAGAATTTTTACCTCTGAAGAAATGTTTTTAACTTAGAAACTTTTTTCACACAAACCATGATGATGCATGATGCAATACAAATATCAAATGTACTAAGATGCAACAACCAAGATAACAACCAATACAAATGCCACTCTAGAGAGTTGGACATGTAAAAGCCAAAACTTCTTCAAAATTTCTTCAAGCTTTTCCTTAAGCTTCAAGCTTTAGCCTTTAGGTTGTTCATCATGTATGTTGCTTCTCTATCTCTAACAAGATGTTCACAAGTAATCATCTAAAATGATGGAAGCAAATTTTTAGATATTGATGATCATGGCATCTTATGAATGAGAATTCACTACTTGCATTGTTCCTTACATTCAAATGTTTCACTAAAGGCAAGATTTGCCAAGGTTATCACTTCCTCTCATTCACACATTGAAGTTCCCTGACTCAACTTTTTTTTTCATAAAAAATAACACATAAAAGCATAAATCACTAAGGACTTTTAGGTTTGTAACTTGGCTAGACTTGATACAATTTTTTTTCCTAGACAATCAAAATTATCCAAGGAGAGTAATTTAAATGTTCAAGTTTTGACATAAGCACTCATCTATCCTTTTACTTTTATTTTCCCAACCAAGTTTCTCTTTTTTGAGTGTGAATTGGACATCTTTTATTTCTATCTTCTATTTTTTATTTTTCTTTCTTATAGACTTTGTCTCTCTTTTATTTTTTTATTTTTTTAGAAACATGTTTTCTTTTTCCACCCTGCCAATTTTGAATTTCTATGACAACCTTTTCATGTGGTGAAACCACCCCAAACTTATGTCAAAACTTTATCTTAATAAAATTTTATCCTATCACTAGGATGAGGGAAATAGTGGTTTTTCTCATTGGGCTTTGTCAAAACCTACCCTTCGGCGGGAGGGCGAGGCGAAAAGCCAAATGAGCGTCTTCCAAAAAGGAAAACTCATGGGAGTCTCCATCAACGTTTATTCAAGGAAAACGTTAAAAAAACCAAAAAGGGGTTTGCAAATTTTGAAAATAAGGGTTCGGGAGTTGTTTACGTATGGGGAATGTATTAGCACCCTACACACCTGTCACAAGGGATGATAACCTTTAATTGAGTGTCCAAAACATGACTTCAAAATTGTGTATTTTCCCTTTTTGTTTTTTTATATTTTTTTTGGGTCGACAAGGGTGTTGCCCTTGCTCCTACGTATCCTCAGGTGCGATGAGGAATTTAGACCTACGTAGTTCTTTAAGTTTGAATGTTTGTGTGTTAAATTGATTTTATGTTTTTGAAAGATTGATTTTTATTGCGAACAAAAGGTCGTTTAAGGCGTTGGACCTTGAAACGATCTTTTAAATTTTGAAAAACGAAGAGAATCGTTAAGGCTTTAGACCTTGAAATGATCTCAAGTGATATTTGATAAAAAGAAGTTAGTTATGAGTTGGTTTTATCTTGGTTTTGTTTATTAACTTCCAATCTTTTTTAAAGACAACTTTACAACACTAGTGATTGGTTAAGATTGAACTTTACAAAGAAAAATGAGATCGCCGATGATAGATGGAGGAAATGAATATGCACAAAACAACAAGAGGGACCCCTAAGGGTGCATAGATCATGTTACAACCTACCCTTCGGCGGGAGGGCGACGCGTGGCTCGCGGGAGCGTGTTCCAAGAAAGGAATACGCGCGGAGTCGCCACCAACGTTTATTTGAGGAAAACGTCAGAAAAACCGGAAAAGACGTGATCTACGAACTTTAAGTGAAAGGTTCGGGAGTTGTATTTACGCACGGGGAAGGTATTAGCACCCCACACGTCCGTCACAAGAGACGACAGCCTTTAATCAAATGTGCGAATATGACTTCAATTTATATTCTTTTCCCTTTTACGTTTTTATGTCTTTTTATGCCTTTTTGTATTTTTATCTTTTTGTGGTCGACAAGGGTGTTTTCCTTGCTCCTACGTATTCCTCAATTGTGATAAGGAAATCAGACCTACGTAGTTCTTTGAGAACTGAACATTGGTTAATTTGTTTTTATCCTTTTTTCGAAATATAGATTTTAATTGAACAAAGGTCATTTAAGGAATTGAACCATTAAACGATCTTTTGATTTTGAAAGGAGAGAAACGTTAAGGCGTTGGACCATTAACGATCTCTTGGTTTTTTTGAAAGGAGAGAAACGTTAAGGCGTTGGACCATTAACGATCTCTTGGTTTTTTTTTTAAGGAGAGAAACGTTAAGGCGTTGGACCATTAACGATCTCTTGGGGTGGTCGACAAAAGCGAGACTTTTGCTCCTACGTATCCTCAATTGCGATGAGGAAATCAGACCTACGTAGTTCTTGCAAAAGGGTGAATCAAGCAATTCTTTTTACTTGGAAGGTGGTCCTTTTAAGGCGTTGGACCTTAAAATGATCCATTTTTACTTGGTGAGAAAAACTGAGGTATCGAACCTTAAAATCCTTTTTAGTGATTTTTTGTGGATGAGCTTGACTTTGTGACTTGATTTTAGCCTTAGTTTTACTTTGGCTATTAGTCAATTCAATTAAGAAAGAAAAATCCCAAAGAGAAACGTCTGATTGATTTTTTGTTTTATTTTACTAAAAGATATTTTTTGATTATTATATTATTATTTTACCTCTTTTTGGTTTCCAACGTGGTTACGGCATGACCGAACGGTCGGATTTTATTTTAACAGAAATTAACTTATATTACAATTCAAATGATCGGTGGAAATTTATTTTATTTTTTCATTAGGCGAGAAAATGACTTAAGTAAATGACTAAAGCATGTTAAAAACGGAAGAAAAGAAAACTGAAAGTAAACGAAATTAAAGTGAAAGTACACAAAACAAGAAATGAATTGAAAGTCTCGGATTCGAAAACTTACCCGTTGAAGAACGAAGAACGGATGAAGAACGGTGAAGAACGACGAAGAACGATGAAGAATTTCCACAGAATCGCTTACGGAGGCGTTACGGAAGCACTTCGACTCGATTTTTCTTCACGAAAATGTGTTTTTTGCCCGAAATAGCTGAAATGCATAGCCATGGGGTCTTAAACATTTTGAAACAGCTCCCCCCTCCCCTATTTATAGGAAAAAAGGGAGGTGCTTGCCGCCCAGAGACTTAATGAAGAAGATTTCTAAGAGCACCCAAATTACTAAGTTCACCCCCCTTTTCGTATTTTACGGAAAAGTTACGGAAGCCTTACGGAAGTGTTTCGGATTTGATTTTCATCTTTTTGCTCTTCCCTTTCACCAATGTTAAGTGGAATATGCTTACTCAAGGTTTTCCGAAATTTTACGGAAGCATTACAGAAGCCACGGAAGCCTCGGAAACCATTTTTCAAAAACATGGAGGAGCTTACCGCCCAGTTGCTTCCTCCTTAAGCAACCCAACTTCCAAAATGTTCCAGAAGGGCCTTGATTCGAATTGCTATTTACACCCCTATCTTGATAAGTTCACCCCCCTTCTTTGCTGATTCTTTTTCCGTAACGTTACGGAACCTTACAGATTACGTAACGATACTTGTTTTCTTTCCGTAATGTCACGAAACTTTATGGATTACGCAACCACCCCCTCTTCGGCTTTTGGAATTTTACGGAACTTTACGGATTGCACAATAATGTTTCCTTTCGACTCCCGACATGTCGCGGAACTTCACGGATTGCTTAACGATGGGTGTCAAGTTCCTCGAAGCGGTCAAGCGAAGGTTGCATGCCATCAAACAATGGTCCCCGGACAAAATTAGGGTATGACATATCACATTCAAATCTTAAAAACAAAGCTAACTAACGGTCGCACAAAGAACACTGAACAAGGAACGATGTAGAGATTGATCACAATTGTGATTTGGCAACGCCTCGGCTTTGTTTCCTCTTCTTTCTTCTTTTTATTTCTCTCTTCCCTCAATTCCCTCACCTTCTGACCTTTGGAACCCCCCCTCCCCTCAGCCTCCCTAGCATGCCTATTTATAGGAAAATGGGCACTTAGGGCAAAGGCAGCTCACCCAAGCGAGTTGGTTTCTTAACATTGAAGTCTTTTAGTGGCCCAGGCGAGCCAGAGGCTAGCCTGGGCGAGCTAGGGTCTAGGAAACTCAATAAAAAGTCCCTTTTGCCCCTCCTTTTTGGTATCTTTCTCATTCTTGATCAAAACATTGAACGATCTTTCGTCTTGTGCGGTAACTGGTGTTGAACAACGCAGTTTGGCTTGCGAGAAATAGTGAATGATAGTCCCCGGATGAAATTAGGGTATGACAGGCTTTTATTGAAAGATTTCACAAGAAAATATTTTTTTTTCTAGTTTTGGCTCAAAAAAGTTCAAGGGTGAAAATTAAAATATTTTTGGTCAAAAGGCTAAAGTAAAAGAAAGAAACAAATGTATTGATCACTTTCATGTTCTATGTGAAATCTCAATGACATAAGAATGAAACAAAATCAATGGTAAAACAAAAATGGTGACATACATTCACCCACTATGTAAGTTCACACTTCACACCTCACACCTCACAAGGTATGAGCATGTTCATGAATCTCATGAGAGTGTCACACAACCAATCTCATTCAGATGCACCAACCAAATGAATTTATCCAAGTTTCACATCATTCACAAGTCCCTAAAGAGCTAACAAAATGTGTTCAATCATTTCAAACCAATCAAGGGATTAACAACATTTTATTTTATTTTTCATTTTTGAATTGTTTTATTTTCATATTTTTCTATCAGGTTAGTTTGCTATGGTGCCATGGCAAACTTGCATAATTTTACTATTTTCTACTGAGAATCTCACTACATAGAGTCGGATTCATCATAAGAAAGCAAAAGATAGAAATAAAAGAGTTTCAAATTCACATTTAAAAAGAGAAACTTGGTTAGGAAAAGAAAAGTGAAAGGATAGATGAGTGCTTATGTCAAAATGTACATATGTAATTGCTCCCCTTGATCCTTGGATGCTTTTGATTATCTAGAAAAGCAATATTTTGTTTCGGCCCCAACCAAGTTACAAGCCAGAAAGTCCTCACTGATTCATGCTTCAATGTTCAATCTGTAATATTTTTATAAAAAATGGGAAGAAAAATAAAGTTGAGTTGGGGCAATTCAATGGGTGAATGTGTGAAAGTGGATAACCTTGACAAATTTTGCCTTGAGTGAAACACTTGAATGTGAGGACAATGCAAGTAGTGAATTCTCATTCATAAGATGTCATGCTCCCCAATCTCTAAAAATTTGCTTCCATGAATTTTGATGACTCCTTATGAACATCTTTGCACATGTGATTCCTTAGATATGCATGATTTGAAGTCTCATTGTGATGATGTATGTGCTTGATGATTTTGACCATTTTTATGTTTTTGTGAATAAATTTTCATCAACCTTAGTTAGGTTTTGTATTGGTTGGGGCCACACAATTGTTAAAGGTTGGGATATTCTAATAATTGCTTCTTTTACCTTGTTTTTGCAAGCAATTATCCTAATTTTTATAGGATTTTTGTTAATAATTATTTTTTTGTAAATAAAATGTATAAAACCATTTTAGAAATAAAAAGATATTTTTTTATGTTTTTGTGATAAATTTTGATGTTACAAGGGCAAATTTTATGCCTAAAGGAATGCTGAGTTGCAGACTTGATCTCGCCATATCGAGAGGAGTTTTTGCCACACCGAAAGAGGACTAGTAATCAAATAAAAGATTGTGAAGATTGGCCACAATGAAGCTACCAAATTGCCACAACAAATTTTAAGGCTAAAGATCATGAGTTAAATAGAAACTCGCAACAATGAGTCGTTCTCTCGTTACAGTGAGCATGGTCAAGAGCACGAAGATTCAAGTGAAGAAGTCTTTCATAACTGTGTAATTTTGTTGTAGAGAGATGTATGCTTGCTACAACGGACGTCCTACATGGCAAAAAATTGTAATTTCATCTCTTTATATAAGAGCTTGTAACATCTTAGTTAAGAATGTTTGGTTCATTTTTGAATTTCAGAAATAAAAACTCGAAATTCTCTCTCTCTCTCCCCTCTCTCTTTTTCATTTGTGATTGATATTTTGAGGTTCTATTTTGATCAATCATGATCTAAATGAGTTAAATTTCCAGTTATTGAATGAAAAAAGTAGAATTCAAGTATGTAATTATCTATTTTCTAATCAATTCTCTTAGTTATGTTATCATATTTCAATTCTTTGATTAGATGCATGCTTAGGAGTGATCAACCTAGATTTTAGGGATTTGGTGTGTCGAAATAAGTTCATATCGTAGATCTGAGTTGCAATTATGCAAGGATTTGGTTTTAGGGATGAAATCATGTTTTTGCATTGTAGAGATTCATTGTTCAAGTTTTGAGTTTTAGGTTTAATTACCTAAAGAATTAGGGTTTTGACTTAGAACTCAAGGATTAATCATCTAAGGAACTAGGATTAATCATTTAAGTTGAATCTTGGTTTCATTGAACAGAGAGATTGATCAGGATTGAATTACATATATAGAATTTTATGAATTTCATCTCAGCAACCTTTTTCCACTTTTGAATTGTTTTCTCTCCAAAATTCCTTTCAAAAAGCAAAAACAATTTATCTTTGCTATAGTGAATCCTTGTTTCACTATAGCAAAATCCTTTCTTGAAAACACAAAACCCTAAGACATTCGCCATAGCAAATTGACACCTCATTGTAGTTAATGCTTCTAAAAACTTATTTGTTGGACAAGTGGCCTCAGAAATTTTAAGAAGGGGGAGTTGAATTAAGATTTCGTTGACTATTCCTAATTGAAAATTTCCCTTTCTTAAATATTCCCTAGATTCAATTATTTCTTTAATTATAAGTTACTCGAATAATAAATAAGGAGAAGTAATTTTAAAGAAATATAAACACAACATAAAGTAAAAGAGATTAAGGGGAAAGAGAATGCAAAACCGGATTTATACTGGTTCGACCACAACCCGTACCTACGTCCAGTCCTCAAGCAAATTCTACTTGAGTGTTTCCACTAACCTTGTAAAATCCCTTTACAAGCAATGAACCACAAATGACTTCCCTCCTTTGTGTTCAGTGTTTACACCGAGAAGCAAATTCCACTTCTTGCAATGAACCCCAAAGGACCTTCCTCCTTTGTGTTCAGTGATTACACCAAGAGGCAATCCCACCTCTTGCAATGAACCCCAAAGGACATTACTCCTTTGTGTCCAGTGATTACACCAAGAAGCAAATTCCACTTCTTGCAATGAACCCCAAAGGACATTACTCCTTTGTGTCCAGTGATTCAACCAAGTAGACCGTCTCTTGAAAACTTTTACAACCAAGAGTCGGTATCTTGAAAAGCTTTTTGTAAGAATGGAGGAGAGGAAGAAAATAGAATAGCACAAGTTTTTTCCCAATGAAATTTTCTTGACAAAGCAAATGTTGAACAAAAACTCTTAGAAAGATGTTGAGAAATTGGTTGTTTGAAATTCGTGCCATGATCACATATTTATAGCCATTTGATGGCTCTTGAAGAAGTCATGTTAAAAGTTGTGACTTTTGGCAATTTCTTCAAAAACCAGTCACTTTAAAAAGTTGTGACTCTTGGCAATTTCTTCAAAACCAGTCACTTTAAAAGTTGTGACTCTTGACAATTTTTTCAAAACCAGTCACTTTAAAAGTTGTGACTCTTGGCAATTTCTTCAAAATCAGTCACTGGTAATCGATTACCATAATGGTGTAATCGATTACACAGTTTATTTTATCAAAAGTTATGACTCTTGGCAATTTCTTCAAAATCAGTCACTAGTAATCGATTACCATAATGGTGTAATCGATTACACAGTTTATTTTATCAAAAGTTGTGACTCTTCATGTTGAGGTTTGAAATCCAATGTTCAAAAACCATTGGTAATCGATTACATGCCCATGGTAATCAATTACTACTTTGTAAATCAGTTATAAAATGTTTTGGGCTTCTGGTAATCGATTACTACCTTATGGTAATTGATTACCAGAGAGTAAAAACTCTGGTAAAAGATATTTCTTGAAAAATTCTCTTGAACAATTTTGTGTTGTTCAATCTTTTCTTTGAAAAATTCTTTTTAACTTACCTTAATGCTTTTCTTAAGGTTCTTGCATATCTTCAGTCTTGCATATCTTGAGTCTTCTCTTGATTCTTTACTTTAATCTTCTTGATTCTTTAATCTTGTTTGAATGGATCTTTAATAATCTTTGGCATCATCAAAATATTCTTGGAAGCTTTTCTACTACATTATTTGTTTTAGATAACCTTACTTGCTGATTTCCTAGATGTTACACTAAGTCTCTGTGGATACGATAACTCTATACTCATTGTTTCTTACTACAAGTAGACTAGGGTCAATTTCCTATCTTGAGAGTACAACAATATTCCAATCAGTTTATCAAAGTTACTTGTTCCTTTAGCTAAATCTTTTGATAGTTTCTCAAATTTCTCTTTTAAAACCTTGTTTTCATTTTCAAGTTTAGTTTGATCAAAAGAGATAACCATTTTTGTAGTAGTCTCCCTTCTCTACTTTAACTGTTTAAAAATTTTAAAATATGATTCCTGTAAATAAGATTTTTTTAAAATAAGCCCTTATTATCCATTTTGAGCTTCTTATTTTCTTTATGCGCATAAGAAAGTTGCTCTTTTAAGTGAGCACATATCTGAATTAAAATTAGAATCATTGAGTAAGTTATCAAAAGTTTGTTCTAACTCTTTATGATTTGAAAAATCTAAGACACTTCTAGAGTCAAATACCTTCTTTGTCTAAATCTTCTATGAGACACAGGTTGACAACATGCTCCTCTTCATTCTCAGAAGATGATGAATATATGTCTTCCCATGTGACCATCATTGCCTTCTTCTTTGGATCTCCCCTTTTGAAACCCTTCTTCAAAAGAAGACAATCTATCTAGATGTGACAGGCTTGTTGCACTCATGGCATTTGACTTGCTTGGAACTCTCTCTTTGTTAGAAGTCTCTTTTCAAAAAAATTCTTCATGGCCATTTTCTCTTTCTGAGTAGCCTTTGCACTCTTTTGGTCAAAAAGGTTAGTTCTTCTTCATCTTCTTCAGAAAGCTCACCATCACTATTCTCAGCTTTAGAATTTGTTGCTGAGCTTAGTGCTTTAGAAAGTTGTTTTGTCTTGTTTTTCTAAGAGGCCTTGAGTACTATTACTTTTCCTTTAGGTAGTTGCAGCTCATCTATCAACTCTTTGTTCAGGAACATTCGATGAGCCTATAAGTTCATGCTTAGCCAGATTTTTCAATTCTTTGGCGTCTTGTATAGAAGTCAAGCATTAGTATACTAAGGCATTGAATCAGAAACAACAAGTTCTCTAAAAGACATGCAAAAATTTAGAAGCATAAAACTTGCATATATCACTAAGTGTTGACCAAAACAAAAGCAAGGTCTAGATTGTTGGATCAACACTGCAGTTATCAAAAGCAACAACACATGAACATTTTGTAGAAGAAATAGTCTTCTCAAGTAGCATCTATGAGTAGCTGAAGAAGAATAAGTCATGAGCCACTAGCAACATCAAACACCAACGATCATAATTTCAAAACTTGAATAATGCAAGCTATGTACAAGCCAAGAAAGTAGAGGTGTCATAACATGATGGAGATTTGCCAAAAGAGTTTCACTTGGAAGAGCTTGAGTAGAATTAATAGATTAGACATATTTTGTATTTGAGCTTTTGTTGGGCCTTATCATTTGTATAGAGCTTAAGCCTTTTTTCTAGTTTGTTTGTTGGACCCTTATTGGGCTTATTAGTGGTAGGTGAATCATTAGTCGACTTGCTTATGTGTGACTTTTCATTTTTTTAGCTTAAGTTTAGGCCTTTAGAAATGGGGCCTTGGTAAGTCTTTAAGTCTATAGTATAAATAGGACAAATGTTGACTTTGTAATTAGTTTTGACTCCTTTGAAACGAAGCTTCAACTTTATGAAAGAAAACTCTTGGTAGGTTCTTAAGAACTACCCTAGGTTCTTATCTTTGAATTTCCTAATTCAAAGTGGTGAATCTTCCTTAACTTATCAATCCATAGGGACTGTGGAGTTGCTATTTCCATTTCTTGCCTTAATTAATTTTTTCCCTTTTTTCTACAATTTTTCCTTGAATTTTTACCCATTTGATGAACATCAATTTGCTACAATGCTAAGGATCGGACACCCTCGAACCCAATACCAAAGCGCAATTATAACAACATCATATAATAGAAGCAATCTCATAATAGAAGTAATTTCATAATAGAAGTAATCTCATAATCGAAACAATCTCATAAAAGATTATCATGTAGCATCATCCATTAAGCATTAGGAATCTAGTTCATGAAATGGTATCCCAAAGTCTAAGTAAAAATCCATATAATTCATAATAAATCAAAAAGTAGCACATACTTTATTTTATTGCATGCAATACTACCATCTTATAAAATCAATATCTCAATCATTTCTTAATGGAATTTCATAAACATTATCACTATAGAAATCCTTGTGTGTTTAGTTTTGAAAATGGTATCACACGTCATCATAGGATCACTACATTTAGAGAACTAATCCTTTTACTAACACATGTCCAAATAGGACAACAATTAGAATCCCCTAAACATGCTTCTCCTTCTTTTAATTAGCTTTTTAGTCAAAACAATGAATTAAATTATAAGTGACCCCAACTTTTAAATCTTATCATGTCTAGTTTTCAGGTACATTCATCAAAATGACATATCATTTTCATATTATTCTCGGTTCACAAAACAAACATTAAAGTTCCAAATAGAACCTCCAACAAAAGGGTCATTTTTTAGGAATTATAACAAATTTATTTGTCACTCAAATTGAATATATTTTATATGGATTCATATGCTCTAAATTTCTAATTTCATAATATTATTTTACTTTTAGCATACAAAGTCTTAGTAAGTCCCAACATTCAATTTCATAAGACATGTTACAACAAGAATTTTCACAAACTCCTTGTGTGCATAATTTTTAATATCAAACAAAATAACAATTATCATCATCAATGTTATATATATGAATCTAAATCATCTAACTCCTTGTGTTACAATATATATTTGTAATGACTCTAAATCATCTCTTAGTATCTTTGTGTTGTTTCCATATAAACCACAATTCCTCTTGTTATTCATACCATTCATGATTGAAGTATTAAAATTCTACCAAGTACTTTTAGTCTAGAAAAACACAATTCCATGATAGAAGTATAATTAAGAAATAACCTTTTCATTGACATAGAAGTCCAAGTTTTCAAGAATTCTAAATTCATTTATGGAGTCCAAAAGTCTCAATTTCATCCCCAATTTCATTTTTCCCTAAATAGTGCAAAATCACCCTAAAAGGGTTCGAAATTGATTTTTGCATAACTTTTGCTACACAAATCCAAATTTAACAAACTTTATAGGCTTTTCTAGGCTTTGGGGTCAAGGAACCCAATTTTTGTGCCCAAAATAGAAAATAACAAACAAAAAAATTCCCAATTGCATTGACAGAGGCAAATATGAAAAAATATTCAACATAAAAATTAAAGCTCTACCCATTGCATCCACACATAGATCCGAAGGATTTGGAAAAACTTCCCCTTACCTTGGTTCCAAAACTCTACATGCTCAAAATTGAAAAATAAACCACCCACTAGTAGCCCTTGAGAAACTCTACCACATATAAAAAAATGCAAAGGAAAATGAGATGATTAGAAAATGAAAAAGAAAGAGAGAAAATGAAAAATCCAAGAGTAATGGGAGAGAGACCTACCTCTCACAAACTTCCCTTTCTCTCTCATGATTTTAGTTCAAGCTTCCCTTTCTCTCTCCTAAAACTCAGCCACCACCTACTAGGGTGTGGAGTTTCTCTTAGTTTGTATAGAGGCTCCAAATTAGGTATAGGGACTTTTTCGTCATTCCCAAAATATGATTTTTTTTTTAAAAAATATTTTTAGATATCTCTAACCATCTTATTTTAATTAGTTTAACTTTAATAAATAAATCACACTGTTACGAATAATTTTATGAGTTCAAGGTCTTTTGAATCACTCAAATCCAACTTAAAAAGAATTTTTTATGATTAAAACACTAATTATCCTCAATAAATTAATTATTAATGCATAATAAAATATTTCCTTGAACGAAAATCATGAAAATTATTAATTATAATTATACTAATTTTATCAATGTTTAAAATAATTTTTAGCCAAAAAAATCACATAATTATAAAAATACCTTTACTGATGAGATTCATTTACTTTGATTGGTTGACTACGGTTGACTGAATGTTGACCAAGACTTTTTTAAGGCTTAAAACACATTTTCTTAAGTCTAGAACTAAAATTCTAGAGCACTTATCCCTTCAAGAATATCTTACACACACACAAAATAATTATTTCACCACTTAAAATGATATTACATTAACTATCATTCAAATATTAGCTACTAGAAATTTTTTAATGTATGAAAATTGAGGTGTTACATTGGATATGGTGTGAGAGTGTAAAAAATCTAGTCTTTGACAATTTTAATATACACATCAAACAATAGCACTTCAAGCCTGCCACTAATAAAAAGTAATACAGTAGATGATTATAACAAACTTAATACGTTTAAAGTTACAAAATGAATTTGAATTCAAATAAATTAAAAACAGACACGTTAAATCTTTCAATTCGATCAATAGAAAGAAATGTCCTTCCACCAACAATATTTGGATTATTAGTAATGCTTGAAACATGTGTAACCATACCCGTGACATCTATTAATCATAAAAAATAACAAGACTTTTAAAATTATAAGGATATACAATACATAGATAATAAAACATAAATAACAAATTATAATTGTAATAAAAGAAAAGGTAAAAAAATAATTTTGCAAAAAATCTTACCAATAAGAAAATGGATTTTCTTGTCCATTCTTGCAACATCACCGCAGGTGATGGTATGGTGTCTAACGTTGAATGGAAAGTCAATATCAGATCTAACAACTTCTATTGAAGGTATAAAAAAATAGTCTATATTAAGTGGTAGTAGCTCGAAATTGTCTATTATTTTCAACAACCTTAAAATTTTTAATGTAATATACACATCCTTCCATCAAATGAAATGTATTATTATGTAAAAGCTGCTTCAAGATGACCAACTGGATCTTGCATCCCGAAATTAATTAAAAGACAATATTTAATAATACCTTCTTAATTTGAATTAATAGAATAATAACTAATTTAAATAAACAAAATTATATTAATCTCTATCATTTTTGGTTTATTGTAAACTTAAAATGAAAACAAAAAATAAATTCAAAAAATTACCCTAGGGTCATTGAAGATGGCTTCGAATTTTTCAAAACCATGAGGATTTTCTTGTAACGTAATAGTCCACATTGTTATGATTATCCCTTTTATATTCCATGCATATGAATCCAAGCAAATTTTGTCAATATGGTGACATTGAGGGTTGTTGAGAGTCTAGGTGTAACATCATGACAAAAATTACAACTCAGGTTGATAGAGGAAACTCTGTGTTGTGTAATTTATACATGTATGATAGAACCTATTTGAGCTAGATTTTCATTTGTGCAAGAATTGCATTGTGCACTAAGTTGCAGTGTAATTTGTCTCTATGTGGGATTTACCTTGAGTACATGTATTCCTAGGTAGGTTAATGCATTAATCTAGACGTTTAAGATAGGATTTACTAGTTTTGATGAGAGTAGTTTTTACCATTTTTGTCTGTGCCTACTTTATTCATTTCTGACTAAAAATGCAAAAGCAAAAGTACCTACTTATATCACCCTTTGGCACATCCAAGATGGCCTTCTATGGTCATTCAAGCTTTTCAATTGAACACATCAATAGCCTTGCATCATTTTTCATAATTTCTCACCATTTTCTCTCCAAAAATCAAAACTTGGACCTTTTTCTTCTCTATCTTGCATGAGATCTTCAAGGAGGAAGAGACCACCATTTTCATCTTCTTTCAAGCTCCATTTTAATTTCTTGAGATTCCTTCTCTCAAAGATTTGGTAAGAAGTTCCTAAAACTCTCTTATCTTCTCATTTTTCATCATTTTCATGCAAAGCTCTTATGTTTGGGTTCCAAAATTTGTTTTTCATCCTTTGGAAGCTTGAGACTTCAAGATCTAAGCTTTTGTTCCTTGACCATTTCGTGGAAGCTTCACTCAAGATAAGGGGAGTCTTTCCACTTCTTAAACCTAACCTTGTTGTCTTTCAAAACTAGGTTTCATTACATGTTGTTGTGATGTTTAAAATTGTGTATCTTCTGTCATGACTGGAACTGGATGATATGTTGTTTTTTTTTTTTTAAGTTTTAAGGTTAAAAATGATTTCTTTGGGTGTTAAAACTTAGGGTTAGCCTTAAATTTCACTTAAATAAGAGTTTCCTAACAAAAGTTATGAATAACACGAGTTTTAGGACATTTTACCAAGTAAAATCTGTCACAAAAATAAATTGTTAGTAGGAGCTGTATGAATTGTTTTTCTTATAGTTTTGACCTCAAAATGAGTTTGTTTGGTTTAAAAATGTAGGGTAGCATATAATATTTATGAAAAACCAATTCCTGGAACACCTAGAACATTGGAAATGAGTTAGGAGCGAAACTTTATAAAATTGACCAGCAAAGTAATTTTAGACAGTAGACAACTTAGCCTAGGTATCCATGCCCCTTGATAAGTTACCTTAGAATTATTTTATTTATGGAATTGTGATGATTATCTATTGATAAAATTAATGAAATGCATGTACACATATTTATTTATTATTGTTGTTGTTGAATGATAAGACCGACAGAGTGTGAACTCCGACAATTATATCTGTGGCATGCAAATTTATTTTCTATTATATATGTCTATTGCTATTTTTTCTGTACGCGTTGTGGTTTGGATCTAGGGTGTCCGGCCGTTGCTAATTGTTTGCTATGTTTGTTAGATGGCTATAATTGCAGTCGTTATGTTGTCCGTTTTTTGTGTGACAAGTGGTTTCTACCGCTTAAGGGACAACGTTTAGTTTCTTGAGAATAGTATATAGGCTTGAGCCTCATTTTTCTTTCTTGTTTGTTTGTACATGTTTGTTGATGCACGTGACACGAGGGCTCCACACGAGATGCAGTGCCAGAATTCAAGAGGATTGGATAGAGAGCATGGAACCACTGGTTCTATTTTCTTCTATGAGAAGGTGAGGTTGCATTGAGAAAGTGGATGATGGATAGAGATACACTGGGGTATAGTAGGCAGAGAGATTTGAAGAACATAGGAGAATTAGTGAGTGGTGACTACCCAGCATTTGGTGCACTTATTTGGCGTGGGTAACTCACAAGCCTCACTTTGCTATTCCTGACGGGCTCCAAGACTATGCTTTTTGAGTTGGGAACTTAAGGATTGGTGTACGTTGTATCCATATGTGGCGATCACTCTTGACTGTCATCCACGTGATTTTTGTATGACCATCAAGACCTGGGAGGATTGGTGGCAGAGGTTGGGCCCTTAATAGGTGATAAGTGTGTTAGTAATATGCCTAGGATCTCGATAGTTAGAGAAACCACACGTATGGGTTAATAGGGTGTATTTATTCTTTGTTTGGTTGTTTGTTTATGGCATTTGAGGAGTGAAGGACTCACTTCTACCATCAACAACTTTCAGCTACTGACCCTGCCAAGTACACAGACGCATCTGCGGGCTTGGCATAGTTCACAGAGAGAGCGGGTATGGCCCTACATCGTAAAGTGGACTACACGTTAGACATGCCATACTCAAGTCCACGTAGTGTCAACTGATTGACATGATGTAGTGCCCTTTACCATAGACCATTTACTGACCTACTATATCCTATGGGGATTCACGTCTTGTGTAGAGCTCTGATACTAAGAAGATACTAATTTGCATCTCGAATTGGAAACACCACATGCTTCTTTGGAATTCCTATTGACTCTGGAGGAGTATGATGAGTGGGGCAACATTTGCCAATACAATATGCAACAAGTACATACAATGGAGGATATAGAGAACTAAGGTTACCACTCAAACATGTTGTTCAAAGAGATTGAGGAGTACCAAGAACTTTTGAGGTAGTTGGAGTCGACACCTGAGGAAGAAAGTGTTGATTGTAACGATCCGCCTCGTTGCTATGATATCACCACTCTAATAACTGGAAAATTTAATTCTTTTTCTTTTTTTTATGAAAACTCCATTATGTTGCTTATGAAAATCATAGAAAATTTGAATTTCACAAATACATATATACATACACACACACACACACACACACACACACACACACACACACACACACACATATATATATATATGTTCCCAAACACGCACCAATGTTTAACCGATTACATGAATATTAATATAGTAGTTTAGTACACATCATACACATAATGAAGATTAAATCAGTTCGTAGATATAATTTGATGTAAGCTCCATTGGAGCTTGTAGGCCTAGGATCTTCTTCATCAATGGATTCCTTTGCTTCTTAGAATATGAATGGCAGCAGAATGGAGAAGGAAGAGAGAGAGGAGACGCCACTTCAAGGAGAAGATGAGTCTAGAAGAAGCTCACCACCATAGGAGGCCATGGATAAGAGCTTGGAGGAAGAAGGAGATGAATGAAGGGAGAGGGAGAGAAGAGCACAAAATTTTGTGCTCTAAAAGAGCTCTGATATATGAAGTTTAATATTCAAATGATCAAAGTTTTAAAAAAATGCACACACATGACCTCTATTTATAGCCTAAGTGTCACACAAAATTGGAGGGAAATTTGAATTTCAATTCAAATTTCACTTCAATTTGAAATTGAATTTGTGGAGCCAAACTCTGGAGCCAAAATTTCACTAATTATGATTAGTGAATTTTAGTTATGGTTCAGCCCACTAATCCAAGATCAATTCCAAGATTCTCCACTAAGTGTGCTTAGATGTCATGAGGCATGTAAAGCATGAAGGACATGCACAAAGTGTGACTATATGATGTGGCAATGGGGTGTAGTAAGCAAATGCTCACATCCCCCTCTAAAATTTAATTGGATTGGGCTTCTACCAATTCAATTAAATTTTATTTCCCAACACACACATCAAATATTCACTTGGTGCATGTGAAATTACAAAACTACCCCTAATACAAAAAACTAGTCTAGGTGCCCTAAAATACAAGGGCTGAAAAATCCTATATTTCTAGGGTACCCTACCTACATTATGGAGCCCTAAATACAAGACCCAAAATTAATGAAACCTTAATCTAATATGTACAAAGATAAGTTGGCTCATACTTAGTCCATGGGCCCGAAATTTACCCAAACACGTACCAATGTTTAAGGCCTTCTCTTGCATCTTTGGCCCAATCTTCTTGGAGTCTTTTATCCAATGAAGATTAAATCAGTTCGTAGATATAATTAAATTTGTGATTTACATCCTCAATCCAACAAAAGAAATCATGAACCACTATGGAGGAGTTCATTAATAAAACACAACTCTCTCCCTAAAATAATCCCAACTTCATCACGTCGGCTTGGTGGCTCCTCAATAGAAACTCATCCCTGCACCCTACTGTTGTCATTCTGCTCCCACGAACAGAGTTCGCGATCATTACAGGTATCAACCACACTATACAAAATTGCAAGGGTTAGTTCATTATAAAAAGAACCAATGTTAAATCCAAATAATCACAATTAGCAAGAAAACATAAGCAAACATCATGAGCTTACACAACATTCATTATTCAACACCCACATTCAACAATTATTCATCATACACATTCAACAATTATTCATCATCCATCCATGGATCCAATCAAGACTGCTCAGAATGATGCATGCACCTGACTTCAACTCTCAGATGCAATGTGGTACGTATCGTATCCAATACCAAGGAAATAGCCCTAAGCATGTCTACATGACACCTCACTTAGGAAACCATGCAGTATTTGTCGAGGCCACCCAGTCGTGCACCGTAACTCCCCCCTAGGTGATCAACCTGAGGCCGCAAGGAGTATCCTATCAGGTGACACACCCCCTAGTACAAAGTACATACTGCCACAGTTTATACTATTTCCCGTGTCATATGAGGATGAAACATGGGCACCATCAGGTACAATGACCATGGATGAATTAAAGCTCCTAAGTACCCCCTCAGAAATGCTTAGATTCTTTAACCACTTTAGTTTCCCACACAAGGGACGTCCGACAAGGTCAATGCACCCCCCCATGGACATACACAACATACGACGTATGAACGTGGGCACCATCAAATGAAATGACCATGGACAAATTAAAGCGACTAAGCATCCCCTCAGAAATGCTTAAATTCTTTAACCACTCTTGTCCCCCAAGAATGGGTCGTCCGACAATGTCAATGCACCCCCCCCCCCCCACGAACATACACAACATGCAACTATCAATGCATTTCCAACATCATCAACATTCCATTTCAATGACATCACCAATAACCACAACAATCTCATTCCATATTGACATAACCATCAATAATAACATCAATTCATGTTGACATGATCACCATTAACAACGTCATCTCAAATCAATATCATCGTAAATATCAACATCACCACATATCAATTAAAGTCACCAATAGCAACATCAATACCAAATGTATCGCTTCCCATTAGTTAAAAATTTAGTTTTCTTGAAAGAAAATCAGCATGCAATAGGGACTGGCAGATATTCTCATAGCTAGGTTCCCTGACCCTAACTATGGTGTCAAAACGGTAAATTTTATAATAACTCCCCTCACATATCGTGAGCTCCCCATCGGTTCCTCTTTGCATCACTTAGAGGTCTCTCTCTCGTTCGCGCTTGTGGGTCCAACGCAAGTCTCTATTACGCCAAAACGAAAGAAATTTAGTATGGATTTCAAAAACAAGGTCAAAGGTAACATTCGGGGTCAAATACCCCTGTCAAAACATAAAGGGCTGAGGGGTGTTTTGGATTCTACAAATGGAAACATCATTTTAAAATTTCGATCACGCCAATGTGACTGGGGTTCAATGAATGCCGCAGAAATAACCTCAATGTTATAAAAATATAACTTTTACAATGTCTCATTCTCTAGGGTTTTCCAAAGGAAGTGTAAAAACATCCTATTACAGTACCCAACACATAAGAGACACTTAGAGGAACTCAAACTAGCTAGGAGAATGCCTAGATGTCAAGATTACCTCAGAGAAACTTTGAAATGGAGGATTGAGGAATTTTCTCCATCAAATCTTCGAGGAGGATTCTGAGGATTCCACTCCGATTAAAGTGTTCCTCTTGGTGTGGGGGTCCAACGACAAGAAATGGTGGCTCACGGCGGCCACCGGTGGTCTTAGGTGGTGGAAAATAAGATTTTAGGGTTTGGGAGACGTTTTTGGGAGAAGAGGAGAGTGAAAATCGTGTTTTTCACACTAAGGACGTATTTATAACCTGCAAATTTCGCTTAGCGGGCCTGTCGCGCTAAGCCGAAGTCCACTTCTTGCGCTCAGCGCAAGAATTTAGGTTTAGCACATCCCCCTCTGCACTAGGGCTCGCTTAGCGCACATTTGGGCCGCTCAGTGCAATTCCCCTCAGTTGGAATTAGGCTTAACGCAGCTTTGGACCGCTCAGCGCAATTCCCCTTGGTTGGAATTGCACTTAGCGCACCATTCTCGCTTAGCAGGAGACCAAAAGTTATTAATGTCAAGATCCCAACGGTCAAACTGTAGAAACATATCTTAGGAATATCCGGGCAAAATTTGAAGATGATCCAACGGTTAACGAATCCGGTATCGCGATTTCACTGAACTGAGTTTTGGTAAAATCTAAAATCTCATACTTTCAACTTAGCTCAACAAAACTCCACATAATTCAACATCCATATCAAGAAATTCACACATGACTAGTTAAAGGCATACTTTAACTCATTCAAGTCTATCATATAGTCAAATAGCACAATAAATACAATCAAACATCGATTTATAATTAATAACATTTCAGGGTGTTACATTGATTCTTCCAAGGACACGTCTTAGTTTTGTACTTCTAGTGTGATAAGTGGTTTACTCTAGTCCTAGTTTTATCTATTGTTTTAATGTATTTTGAGAGATATTTTTTGATAGACATGTGTTTTGTTGTAGCAAGGGATGTAAAAGGTATTTTGTTAATTATCACACTATTTGATGCAAGCTCCATTGGAGCTTGTAGGCCTAGGATCTTCTTCATCAATGGATTCCTTTGCTTCTTGAAAGATGAATGGCAGCGGAATGGAGAAAGGGAGAGAGAGAGGAGACGCCACTTCAAGGAGAAGATGATTCTAGAAGAAGCTCACCACCATAGGAGGCCATGGATAAGAGCTTGCAGGAAGAAGGAGATGAATGAAGGGAGAGGGAGAGAAGAGCACGAAATTTTGTGCTCCAAATGAGCTCTGAAATCTGAAGTTTAATATTCAAATGATCAAAGTTCCAAAAAAATGCACACACATGACCTCTATTTATAGCCTAAGTGTCACACAAAATTGGAGGGAAATTCAAATTTCACTTGAATTTGAAATTGAATTTGTGGAGCCAAACTTTGGAGCCAAAATTTCACTAATTATGATTAGTGGATTTTAGTTATGGTTCAGCCCACTAATCCAAGATCAATTCCAAGATTCTCCACTAAGTGTGCTTAGGTGTCATGAGGCATGAAAAGCATGAAGGACATGCACAAAGTGTGACTATATGATGTGGCAATGGGGTGTAGTAAGCAAATGCTCACCCCCCCCCCTCTAAAATTTAATTGGATTGGGCTTCTACCAATTCAATTAAATTTATTTCCAACCACACACATCAAATATCCACTTAGTGCATGTGAAATTACAAAACTACCCCTAATACAAAAACTAGTCTAGGTGCCCTAAAATACAAGGGCTGAAAAATCCTATATTTCTAGGGTACCCTACCTACATTATGGAGCCCTAAATACAAGGCTCACAAATAATGAAACCTTAATCTAATATTTACAAAGATAAGTGGGCTCGTACTTAGCCCATGGGCCCGAAATCTACCCTAAGGCTCATAAGAACCCTAGGGCCTTCTCTTGCATCTCTGGCCCAATCTACTTGGATTTTTTTCTATCCAATGCCCTTGCGGGGTAGGATTGCATCATTCCCTCCCCCTTGAAAAGGATTTGACCTCAAATCCCGAGGTTCTTGAAACTCTGGGCTTTTTTCCTCAACACCTGTAAAAAGAACAAAAACATATGTATTAGTGGTGTTTAGTATGTTGAAGTAAGGTAAGGTCTGAAAACTCATTTCCTGGGCATCTTCCCATGAAGAAACATGGTTCCTCACCAAGTCAATGAGTGGTGCTACAAGTATAGAAAAATATGGGGCAAACCTTTTGTAAAAGTTTGTTAAGTCATGGAAGCCCCAAATTTTTCTTACACTTGGTGGAGCGGGCCGCTCAGGAATGACTTTTATTCTCTTAGGGTTCATGGGAACCCCTTGATCACAATTTAAAAAATTAAGAAAAGTAAAGCAATAGAACATACCTTTTTCTGTATTTTCATGTTGATTATTCCTACCAAAAAGTATGACAAACCTAAGGTGTCCCATATGAGTACCTAAGTTTGTATTGAAACTAAAAATAAGAACAAACCTACCTAATGAGTCCCTGTGTACACAAATCATGAAGATGTTGGGTGCACGAGTGATTTTACAAATGAGTGTTGCACCACCCAAAGCATTCATCATACCACCTATTTTAGGGATTTGGTGCCTAATAATACCTATTTTGGGCACCAACAAAGCACAAGGATTTAAGCTCTTGTGAACCAAACCCTCATCCAACAACTCCTTTACTTGAGGAATAAACTCAAGCCTAAGAGATGTGGCAATGCTAACAAGTGTCTTTTTACAAAGGAGAAAATGTGGAGGTTGTCTAAGAAGGGAAGTTTCTTTAATATTTGTCTTTATTTCAAAATGTCTTTCCTTCTTAGCTAACCTCTTGGAGGAGACACTTACCTCCTTACACTCCTCCTTAACCATTAAAGGTTGTCCTTCTTCTTGGGGGTAGATCTCTTCACTAGATTCTTCCCCTTTTGCTTCTTCACTTTTACTAGAGGAAGGTGAAGTAGTAGCCTCATCTTGGCTACTATAAATGTCTTGGCCCCTCATAATCATGGTTTTCTTGGTGGGGCATTGAGAAGTAATGTGTCCTCTTCCAAGACATTTAAAGCACTTCATGGAGCTAGTCTTCTCTTGCATACTAGTCTTAAGGGGTTGCTTTTCTATTGTCTTCCCCTTATCATCTTTGGGCTTAGAAGGTCTCACCCCTAAGATTCCTTGACCTTGGTCTTTCTTTGGATAAGAGTGAGAGCCATAAGATTTTGAAGTAGACTTCCTTTTAAGTTGTTGCTCTACCCTTATTTCCCAATCTAAATTAGCCTCTACATTGTCCTTCCCATGGAAGTATGGGAGTTTAATGTTAACCTCTTGAGGCTTTCTTTCATTTTCTCTCCTATGGGAGTGAGGTCTAAGATGTGACCTATGCCTTCCTTCATAATAGTCACGAAGTTGTTCACTTAGGCTCTTGCAAGAGTTATGACTACTATAGGAGACATGTTTTTCTCTTTTCATTTCTTTCATTATTTTTCTTCTTTCTTCCTCTCTTATTTTCTCTCTTTCATCTTGACTTATTTCTTCCACTCTTTTTTTACCTTTATCTTTTCTCTCTTTTTTTTCTCTCCACAACTTAAGGGATCTCAACTCATCTAATATCTTATACAAGGGGTCCTTAGGAGTAGAACCCTCACCATTAACACTAGATGAAGAATGAAGACTCATGTTGGTTCCTAAGTTATGGTTCTTTCTTGTTGGGGGTTTGAAAAAAAGGTAAAAGAAACTATGGTTGAAACTAGCCAAAATAAACACTAAAAAAGGTGTGAAAGATAAGGTAAAAACTAATTGGTAAAAGGAAAGCTATCTAGGCGGTTTGACAATGGAGGTAAAGGAAATAAGCTATGAAAGTAAGCAAGAAATTAAAGTGCAAGAAATGCAAACTAGGCAGATCCTAAGAGTGTTTGGATGACCTCATTTAAGGTTCCCAACAAAACACTCACTATCCTAAGGGAAAATTGCCTAATATTATTACACACAAATGGAAGTAGGGTGACCTAGCGGAGGCTCCCAACTTACTTCCAATGAAAGACCTTTTTGTTACAAAATTTGAAAGCAAAGCAAATTGCCAATTACAAAATTACAAAGAAAAAAGTCCTCAATTGTGGTGGCTATTCTCTCTTTAGTGTTTCACTCAATTTGGAGTGCTTCTTAGTCCAATAGCTCTTAAGGTGGTTGGCCCCTTGCTTCTTGACTCAAATTCTTCAAGATATGGCACCAATCCTCCTTTCCAATTCCCTATATGGCAACTCACAAGCAAGGAAACAAAGAGACAAGCAATAACCAAAGACCAAAAAAAAATGAAATGAAAGCTAAACCAATAGAGTTTTAACAAGACAAATTTCCAAGGATTATTCAACAATTAAAGCAATGAAAAGCACAAAAAAGCAAGCTAGGACTCAAAGAGAAACCTAGAATGGCTCTAGAGTAGAGTAGAAAAACTCTAAAAAAAAAAAGACTCAAGAAACCTCTAGTTTTGGCACTTGTTTTCACAATAATTTTCAATTGAAATTTCAGAACTAGGATTGGTATAAAATAGGCACCAATTATAGAACAAATTTTGAGCCAAAACAACAAGCACACTTTCCTTTCACTTTTCTTTTTTTTCCCTGGACACTGATTTTTATTCCAACTTGTGAGATTTTTATTATTTTTTCCTTTAATCCAAATCGCTTGGTTCTTTTTTTATAATTTTGGTCCAGATGTCTAGAAAATTCAGTAAAATTTTCAGCTCAAAAAACGTAGTGACCAATTCCCAGTAATTTATACAAGTTCGTATGTTCAAGCTGCCAGCACCAGCGATTTCAACCTAGAAATCAAGAGTAGTGTTTATGTTGCTTAAGGCTTGGATAGTTACAATTTGTGTTTGCTTATGCTCAATTATCTTGAATAACACAATTAAAGAGAGCTTAAGACTTATTTTGATTCACAAATCCAGCCACAACTCAGCACCACAACTCAACTTCATCATAGGCATCATGTAGGAAACTTAGAAAGCAAAAAAAAAGTTCAAGAACAAGACTACTTCTAGGAATTGATTTAGAACATGTTATGAACTAAATAACATGCATGAATTAGACTCAAAATTCAAAAGATAGGCTAAGAATGACAAGAATACATGAACAAATGTATCTAGAATTCAATTAACAAAATAAAATTCAACACAAACTTAGAACATAATGTGACAATTACTATGACTAAACATGACTCTAAGACAACATGGATTAAGTGATTTACACTTAGATTTTTGTGTTTTTTTTTTCTAATCAATATTTTGGAACAAAATTTAGATCTAAAGGTTCAGCACAAGAATATTATGAATGAAAATTGATAGAACCTAAAATCAACACAAAAACAAGATTCAAGAGTAGATCTACAAATTTTGAACTATAGAAATGCAAGAACAAGTGTAGATCTAAGATTTAATCGGTTTATTTTTTTTTTGAATCTACTCTAAACAGCACCAAACCACAAGACAATGGAGGATATACATGGAGAATAAGATGAAGAACAAGGAATTAAAGAGAATTCACCGAACAAAAAGATAGAGGAAGCAAAAGAACATCACCTAGATGAAGATGCTCTTGATACCACATGATGCAAGCTCCATTGGAGCTTGTAGGCCTAGGATCTTCTTCATCAATGGATTCCTTTGCTTCTTGAAAGATGAATGGCAGCGGAATGGAGAAAGGGAGAGAGAGAGGAGACGCCACTTCAAGGAGAAGATGAGTCTAGAAGAAGCTCACCACCATAGGAGGCCATGGATAAGAGCTTGGAGGAAGAAGGAGATGAATGAAGGGAGAGGGAGAGAAGAGCACGAAATTTTGTGCTCTAAATGAGCTTTGAAATGTGAAGTTTAATATTCAAATGATCAAAGTTGAAAAAAATGCACACACATGACCTCTATTTATAGCCTAAGTGTCACACAAAATTGGAGGGAAATTCAAATTTCACTTGAATTTGAAATTGAATTTGTGGAGCCAAACTTTGGAGCCAAAATTTCACTAATTATGATTAGTGAATTTTAGTTATGGTTCAGCCCACTAATCCAAGATCAATTCCAAGATTCTCCACTAAGTATGCTTAGGTGTCATGAGGCATGAAAAGCATGAAGGACATGCACAAAGTGTGACTATATGATGTGGCAATGGGGTGTAGTAAGCAAATGCTCACCTCCCCCTCTAAAATTTAATTGGATTGGGCTTCTACCAATTCAATTAAATTTATTTCCAACCACACACATCAAATATCCACTTAATGTGTGTGAAATTACAAAACTACCCCTAATACAAAAACTAGTCTAGGTGCCCTAAAATACAAGGGCTGAAAAATCCTATATTTCTAGGGTACCCTACCTACATTATGGAGCCCTAAATACAAGGCCCAAAAATAATGAAACCTTAATCTAATATTTACAAAGATAAGTGGGCTCGTACTTAGCCCATGGGTCCGAAATCTACCCTAAGGCTCATAAGAACCCTAGGGCCTTCTCTTGCATCTCTGGCCCAATCTACTTGGATTTTTTCTATCCAATGCCCTTGCGGGGTAGGATTGCATCACTATTATGGGTTTATTTGTATATTTCTCTGTGAAACTACAAGTTTTATTTTATTTATGTATGGAAATTGAATTACTATACATCGACATTTATTTTAATTTGATGCAACTATTCAGTGTTTTTCGACTAACACGTTTTGTTTAATATATATATATATGTGTGTGTGTGTGTGTGTGTGTGTGTGTGTGTGTGTGTGTGTATGTGTGTGTATGAAGATGCTTTTATCATTTATAAGTAATAATTGAAAAAAATGACAAGTGTTTCTAAAATAAATTAAATCAAAGTGTCTTCAAACAATATTTTCGATCTAAAATTTGAGGTGTTACACGTGAAATAAGAAATAAGAAATTCAAAATAGATCGAGATAAGGTGTCAACACAAATATGACCTTCAACAATTGATGTAGCTCCATGTGGAATGAAAGTTAAATCTAAAGGAAATGAAAGCTAAACCAAAAGGAAATTTAACGTGACATTAATTCAATGAGATTCAAGAAAAAAACAAAGCAAAAAGAAAGCACCACGAGCCAAGGTGGAACAGAAAGGAAGTCCTAGAATGACACTAGATTATATTCAAAAATTAAAAATAAGACTCAAAGCAAAATTCTAGTTATGTCAATTTAGCAACACATCTAAAAGATGAACAACTCCAAGGAGTCGCATAGGCTTGTAATACAACTCAAAATAATGAACTATTTTCAAGCAAATCAAGCATACATATTTTTTTGTTGTTGTTCTGGACGTGAATTTTGATGTTAATCTTTATCAACGTTTCTTGCTCATTTCTTTTTCGTTTTTGTTCATTCTATTTCTATTTTTTTGTCCAGATGTCTATTTTATCTAGTTAAAATTTCAGCTCAAAACTCAAAGTATTCAAGCCATGGTGGAGTTAAGAAGAGAGTGTGCCAAAATTGACAGCAACCAGAATTTCAACCTAGAAATCAAGAGTAGTGTTTATGTTGCCTAAGGCTTGGATAGTTACAATTTGTATTTGCTTATGCTCAATTGTCTTCAATAAAACAATTCAAGAGAGCTTAAGACTTATTTTGATTCACAAATCCAGCCACAATTCAGCACCACAACTCAATTTCTTGATAGGCATCATATAGGAAACTTAGAAAACAAAAAAAAAGTTTAACAACAAGACTACTTTTAGGAATTGATTTAGAACATGTTATGAACTAAATAACATGTATGAATTAGACTCAAAATTCAAATGATAGGCTAAGAATTGCAAGAATACATGAACAAATGTATCTAGAGTTCAATCAACAAAATCAAAATTGAACACAAACTTAGAACATGATGTGACAATTATTATGACTAAACATAACTCTAAGACAACATGAATGAAGTGATTTACACTTAGATTTTTTTGTTTTCTTTTCTAATAAATATTTTGCAAGAAAATTGAGATCTAAAGGTTCAACACAAGAAGATTATGACTGCAAAATGATATAACCTAAAATCAACACAAAAAATTTATTCAAGAGTATATCTATAAAATTTAAACCATTGAAATGCAAGAACAAGTATATATCTAAGATTTAATCGGTTTATTTTTATTTTTTTGAATCTACTCTAAACATCACCAAACCCCAAGACAATGGAGGAGATACATGGAGAAGAAGATGAAGAACAAGGAATTGAAGTAAATTGACTGAACAAAAAGATAGAGGAAGCAAAAGAACATCACCTAGATGAAGATGCTCTTGATACCACATGATGTAGCTCCATGTGGAGCTTGCAAGCCTTGAATATTCTTCATCAATGGAGTCCTTTACTTCTTGAAGATCAATGGCAGTGGAATGGAGAAGGAAGAAATTTGATTGGACACGCCACTTTAAGAAGAAGATGAGTCAAGAATAAGCTCACCACCATAGGAAACCATGTATAAGAGCTTTAAGGTAGGAGAAGATGAGTGGAGGGAGAAGGAGAGGAGCACAAACTTTTATGCCTCAAATGAGGTCTAACTTTAAAGTGTAATTCTCAAATGATCAAATTTGAAAAAATGCATACATAATGCCTCTATTTATAGCCTAAGTGTCACACAAAATAGGAGATAAATTTGAATTCTATTCAAATTTCACTTGAATTTGTGGAGCCAAATTTGGAGTCAAAATTTCACTAATTATGATTAGTAAATTTTAGCTATGGTTCAGTCCACTAATCCAAGATCAAGTCCAAGATTATCCACAAGTGTGCTTAGGTGTCATGAGACATGTAAAGCATGAAGGACATGCACAAAGTATGACTATATGATGTGACAATGAGGTGTAGCAAGCAAATGCTCACCTCCCCCTTAGGATGGTCCAAAATTTAATTCGATCGGGCGTCTCCCAATTCAATTAAATTTCTATCCAACACACATATCAAATAAAGCACTTAATGCATGTGAAATTACAAAACTACTCGTAATACAAAAACTAGTCTAGGTGCCCTAAAATACAAGGGCTGAAAAATCCTACATTTTTAGGATACCATACCTACATTATGGAGCCCTAAATACAAGACCCAAAAATAATGAAATCCTAATCTAACATGTACAAAGATAAATCCTATTTGGAGTCTCTTAGCCATGACTCTGGTGATGAGTCTTCTCCTTGGGAGGATTGCATCAACAATTATGAGATTTGAAGACACCTTGATGTATATATGACCTACAACAAATATGAGATTTGAAGACACCCTGATGTGAATCAAGTATATTTATCTCAGCACAACTATCCTATGTATGAGGATACAAATAATTCACATACTATATTTTTAATGAATTTTGGAGGGCAACAAAAAATTATTTTTAGTGAATAGTACATTTAATTACTCTTGATGTGGTTTCTTGTGACATTGTGTTAAGTGAGCTAACACATAACTTATGCTCACATTTTGAAAAATGATTACCATTCAAATATAAATAATAAATGGTTACTGTTCAAATATAGTCACCTATACATTACTAGTTTTTTATGATTCAGATTAGATGTTAAACACTTTTTAAAATTTTGAATTGATTTTATTAAGGACAAAAGCAAGGTTCCTGTTGGTTAAAAATAATTTTGAATTGAAGTGGATTGGGTAGAATCACATGGTTTTTTGGTGAGGCAAAGTTACAGGGTAGGTGAAAAAGATTGGGATTGTTTGAGACTCTTTGGTTACCTAATATTCATATGGTCATATTAATATTTTGTAACCTTGGTAGTAGAAAGTTCATGTTATGGGATCCCATAGGTTGGTTGACTATCTTTTGCAAATAGGTTTAGGTACCCTTCGTACCTCTTTTACATATATACAACATCATTTTGCTGATTTAAAAAAAAATAATTATAGTACAAATCCTTTAATTTGTTTCCACACACATAGTTATAGTACTAGCTAGATTTATTTCCTACTTCTATCCATGCAAACAACATATATTTTTACATTATTTGTATCTTTCGTGTTTCTTTCTTTCATTCATTCTTATTTTTTTCCATTTCTATTTTTACTCACAAAATACAACTTGTTTTATTTATTTTTGTTTTGACCCTTGACATTGCTAGGGTCCGTGTGTTGGAAAATCATCATCATCGCATCTGTTTGTCACCTCAGCTTTTGTCGCATCCATCATCTTTGTTGTCTCTACCAGGTAGCTTTTATTTGGTTGTGTTGTTTTTGATTGTGAGTCATGTTAAGAGATTTTGTATCTTATTAGTATTGTTTTATAGACGGGAGATTAATGGTTTGAAGTTCTTTCAATTTATGTTATATGTTTAAAGTTTCTATACATTATAATAATAGTGGAAGATATAAACTTTATTCTTTTATGCTTATACAATCGTCATTTATTTGATAAGTCAACGATAAGATTTTACTAGGTGTTGCTTAGCTAATTGTATCAGAACTAAAAGTTCTTAAAAATTGGTGCTCTTTCACAGTATAACATGTCTTGAATATTATTGGGTTTCCTTCTCTTTATTTTTCATTTTCTATTATTGTTTTTTGCTGGAGGTTATAATTAATGTATAGGTACAAGATAGTCAATTAACGTTTCTGACAAGATATGTATGTAAAAATTTGCATCTAAGTTGTTAAATGTTGCAATCTTGGTGTAGTGGACTTTCAGGTGCCATACTGATTTTCTGAACTGCATTTGATCCCAGTCTTGTTCTTTCGTAGGTTTTCTGAATTGCACAGTTAGCAAACTGATTGTTTCTTTATTTAATACCTATACTGCTTATATCATTACCCTTGTAATTTAGACTTTTGCACTTTTAATTTAGATTCATTTCAGCACTTGTTTCCCACTTTTTTTTTTGCTGCCCTTAGTACTTGATAGACCAGAACTTTCTCCAATGCCCAATGAATTTCAATAACCAAATATTGTCTCTTGATTTTTCATTGCTATTGCTAACCGCGCAAACTAACTAGTAATAGTTATTTATTTTGAGTACAAGTTTTTAACTACTTGAGGGTTGAATCCTTTGTGGCCTTCCTAGCTTTTCTCCCTCAAACCTATGTTATTTATTTTTGTTGTGTTAGACAATTATCATTATTGTCTGTTATAATTTACAAGCCTCTTTGTCATATAGAAAAAAATGGAAGTTCCGGAGCATCGTAAGTGGATGGATGAGAGGACGGGTCCTGATAAGAAAAAAGTCACAAATGAATTTATGGCAGGGGTTGTTGAGTTTATTGACTTTGCTTGTGCAAAAGAAAATTATAAAAGAGAAGGAAAGTTGAGGTGCTCATGTAAAAAATTCAAATGTATGAAGTATCATTTAGTTGATGAGGTCAAGACGCATCTTTGTATGAAAGGGTTTATGAGTGATTACTACTATTGGACTAATCATGATGAACAAAGGCCTCCCATTCCGCCAACCATTTCAAACAACTACTATTATGGAAGTAGTGGAGTTTGAGAAGGCTTCAATGATTTTGAGCAGCTAGTAATGGATGCTGCTAAGACCGTCTATTGGTAATTATATTAAGTAGCAACAGTTTGACTATGCAGAACAAATGAGGGGAGATCTTAACCCGATTTTTCGACATGTTGGCAGCTATGCAAGCTCCCTTGTATAATGGTTGTGAAAGTTACTCTGAATTGTCAGTTGCATTAGAAGCTTTAAGTGTCTTGCTTTAACCGATGGGTAGATTTTATGAGGAAGGCATTGCCAAAATATAATAAAATACCTAAAAACTTTTATCATGCAAAGAAGTCAGTGGAACAACGTGGATTAGGTTGCCAAAAGATTCATTGTTGTCTAAAAGGATGTATATTTATCACCATCCTCTTGATAAGGATCTTCGTTAATGTAGATTTTGTCGAGAAGACCATTACAAAACTGTTATTAGAAATGGTAAAGCTAGAGATGTCCCTTTAAAAAAGATGTGGTATTTTCCAATTATTCCAAGGCTTCAAAGACTTTATTCCTCAATTCAAACTGCAGTCAAATGAGGTGGCATCATGAGAATGTGAGAGAGCCAGGTTATATATCTCACCTATCCGATGGAAAGGCTTAGAAGAGTTTTAATGAAAGATATCCTGAATTTGCAATAGACTCCCCAGAATGTCAAGTTAGGGCTATGTTCTGATCGGTTGCACCATCTAATATATCTGACAGACCTTATTCTTGTTGGTCAGTAATTCTTACTCCTTATAATCTCCCACCTAGGATGAGCATTTGAAAAGAGTTCTTATTCTTGACCATTATGATCCATGGCCCATCCAATCCAAAAAATAAAATTGATGTGTACTTGCAGCCACTTATAGATGACCTCAAACTTTTATGGAATTCTGGTGTCATGACCTATGAAGTCTCGTTGAAGCAGAATTTTTTTATGAAAGCTTGCTTGTTGTGGACTATTAGTGATTTTCTTGCATACAAAATGTTGTCAGGTTGGATTACAATGGGTAAACTTGCTTGTCTAATCTGCATGGAGCAATCAAGAGGAATATACCTTGATAAGGGTTGAAAGGTATCATTTTTTGATTTACATCGAAAATTCTTGCCAATTGATCATTCTTATAGAAGAAATAAAATTGCTTTTAGGCATAGACATGATGAGACCTCATTGCCCCACATCGGTTGACTGGTGAAGAAATGTAGGAAAGGGTAAGACATCTACCTAAAATAACTAGACCGAGATATGATACTCTACCAGGGTATGGACTTGGTCGATCACCATTGGACCAAACAAACCATCTTTTGGGAGCTGCCATATTGGAAAACAAATCTTCTCCCGCATAATCTAGATGTCATGCACATTGAGAGAAACATGCTTCTTAATATCTAGTATACTGTTATGGACACTAAAGGCAAGACAAAGGACAATTTTAATGCTAGACTAGACATGGTAGATATTTGTAGGCGAAGAGATTTGGAGTTGTAAGATGGAGGAGGGCGGAAACTGAAAAAACCCAAGGCAAAATACACATTAACAAAGCAACAAAGATTAGTAGTGTGTGTATGGGTCAAAAGACTAAAGCCTACCCGACGGGTATGCCTTTGCCTTGTCTAGGTGTGATAACATGGAAGATGCGAAGTTGTTTGGAATGAAAAGTCATGATTGCCATGTGTTCCTGCAATGTTTGCTTCCAATTGCCTTCAAAGATTTACCAAAGGCCATTTGGAACACATAGGCAGAGTTCAGTCAGTTCTTTTGAGAAATAACTTCGCCTCTACTAAAACAGGATGCTTTATGCTTAATTGAAAAAATATTCCAATATTTTTGTGCAAACTTGAACAAATATTTCCCAAGTTTCTTCAACTTTATGGAGCATCTTCCGATTCATTTGCCTTATGAAGCTAGGGTTGGTGGTCTCGTGCAATATCGGTGGATGTATCCCTTTGAAAGGTTGAGTAATATATCTTATTTGTTTTCAATAAATGATCAATCAATATTTATTAAATTAATGTCTTCAATTTACTGTATTAGGTTTATTCGCACTTTAAAAGACAAGGTCACAAACACATATGCAATTGAGGGTAGTATTTGTGAAGCTTATTTAGTGGAAGAGACCTCTACATTTACATCTTACTACTATCCACCTAATGTTTCATGTAGAAGGAATATTGTGCCACAAAATGATAATGGAGTACCTCATCCAAGTTCCTCTAGCCTCCATATTTTGAATCCAACACTCTAGCCCACAACTCTCGTTTATGTTGAAATAAATTCCATCTCCATTTTTCGAGAAGGGCACAATTAAATTTCCTTAGGTCCTTAATTCTGAAGCCCCTTTTCTCCTTTGGAAGGCATACTGATTCCCACTTGACCCATGCAATCTTCTTCTCCTCTAATTCTCCTCCCCACAAAAATCACCTCTACAACCTCGTCAACCTGTCCATAACTTTCCTCAGATGTTTTTGTTTTTTTTTTAAGCTTTTAGTTCTACTTAGTTATTTTTTAATTGGGTCATAAGGTTGTAGTGTGTGTTTGTGTGAACATCAATTGGTTTTGCTTACTTGTTTTAGGTCTTGGTATCAATTTGTTGTGTGATAATGGCAAATTCCATTTAAGGAGTTAAAGTTATCCACCTCGGTGATGTTTGATGGAACCTGTCAACATGATGTGGCCTGCCCCACCTAACCCGTAGGTCTGACGAGCCAACAGCAGCGCGAGAAGGGTTGGCTCATCGGCCCGCCATACATATTTTTTTAAAAGAAAATCTAAATACTAATAGGTGTTTAGGGTTTGGGTTGTCACTTTGTTTTTTTTTTTTTAATATAGTATTGTTCAAAATACATATTTGTTATTATTTTATAAATTCAATTTCTCTAATACTTATAAAAAAAATTATATTAATAACAAATTTAGAATAAACAATTAATATACTTTACGTTTTTAAACTAAATTTGTTCATTTGTGTTATTTTTATTAAATATATATATTTTTTTCATTTTTGATAGGTCGACTGTCAACTCATCCCTAAGCGGGACATGTCAAAATCTTTAACCCATCATTAAAAGGCGGATTAGCCCGACATGACCCACTTTTGGTGGACTAGTAGTAGAGTGGGCCAAAATGGGTTGAACTAGTCCACTTTACCACCCATAGTGCCATTGTGAGCACACATCTAATAGAGCTTTTATGACTTATCTTTTCTAAGCAGCAACAAAACAAAAAAAAAGCCAACTTTAATTGTGTCTTTTTTTTTTCTTTCAAGAATTATTTAGTTGTATGAAAAAAATATTTAAATTAAAGTATAGAAAAAAATTGTGAAAACCATACTAAATTTTGAAAATTTCTTCTTAAATAATAGTTTCTTTATTTTTACCAAACAATCCCTTACAGTACAGAATCGTCTTCTCCAAGGGAACACTTTGAAAAGCCACTTTCTTCCCCAAGGACGCTCGACCTTGCTTGTTGCACAACCCACTCTCTCTCTCTCTCTCTTGTTGGTAGGTTTTCTCTTTCTCTCTGTCGCTGCCCACTTTTTTATTTCAATTTTGATTTTATTGACGGCCTGTATGTTTTGTCTATATGGATTACATTTATACGTTTTGGAATTTTCTTGGATTTTGGTTTGATGGGGTTGGAGGATACTGAATTTGGTGAAATAGGTCGTGGCTTTTTCTTTGGTGGTTTGAGGTTGAGCTAGGTGGTGATTACTATGTGTTTGTGAATATGCATGAAAGAGAAAGAGAGAAAATAATTGATAGATTCAGAGAGAGAAGGATGAAGGAGACTGTGATAGTGTCAATTCTGGTTTAGGAGTGTGTGTGAGGTTAAAACATAATTAGAAAGAGAGGGAAGAGAGTTGGTTTGTTGTCAATTGTGTCAGGATTCAGTCACTCCAAAAGCCTGTAGAAGCTTCACTCATGATGCTTTGTGACGGTGTTTAAGGTGTGGGGAATGGGGGTTTATGCATTTTGGTTTCTATATTTATTTAGCTTTTTGGTTTTAGAAAAGCTTATAGCTGCTGTATTATTGATTTCTTAGTTGGTTAAAGACCCCTTTTATGTTGTGTTTGGATGCACAAAAACACTTTCTCTTTAATTTTCTTAAATGCTTTTTTATGAGATTTTCTTTAATTGTTACTCCTATGTTTTACGTTGTGGCCATTCCTTTTACTGTACTTTGCTCTAATTCCTCATCTTTTGTGATACTGGCAACACTTTTTTCTTGATTGTCTCTAATTCCTCATGTTTTGTGATGCTGGCAACACTTTTTTCTAGATCATAACAATTTATCCGCCATGATGAATGTGTCTCTATGGTTAGCCTATGTGTCATACTTGTATACAGATATTATACTTAGTGATCAAAATTTACTTATTAAGGATGCAAGATAAAAGCAATACCAAACTTATGGCCTATTGATTGGCACCACCCAATGCTTATTTTTTACCTTAAAATAGTAAAATACCTTTCATCTCATCCACTGAATGACTCAATTTAAATGTAATAAGTTATTACTGATATGTTCAATTGTTGATAGTTATACATTCAATTATAATCTGCAGCTTTAAATTAGTATATTATTATAATCTGCAACTTCAAAGTTTACACTCATCTTAAATCTACAGCTTTATCATAATCTCATAATCTGAAAACAATTGTTATACATTCAGAGTTTTAAATTAGTATATTATTAGTTTCACTTTGTTAACTTGTGTATGCTCCTAGCGGGATAAGTCTGTTGTTGTTAACTTGTGTGTGCTAATAAGTAATACATGTGTAAACTTTGGCATGCAGTATGGCTAACAGCAAATATGAGTATGTCAAGTGTTTTGAAGTTGAGGATGAGGTCATGTTTCCTAATATCATTCTTGTTTGGATCAAGGCCAGTAAACTCCATAAACCTCATGATTTAAATGCCTTGAAATTGATGAACTCTTGCGCTGTTGAAGTTCTTGAAGAGTATGCAGACGTAGTCCTTGCATATGGGTTCAGTGATGAGTATACTTTTGTTTTCAAGAAGACCTCCAAGTTCTATGAAAGGCGTGCAAGCAAAGTGCTATCCATCTTTACTTCTTTTTTCTCATCCATCTTTGTGAGAAAATGGGATGAATTCTTTCCATACAAGGAACTACAATGTTCTCCTTCCTTCCATGGGCGAGTCATAGCTTGTGCATCTGTAGAAGCTCTTCAAGTGTATCTTTTGTGGCGGCAGAATATTTGTCATTTGACTAATCTGCATGAGCAATGCCTTTGGCGTCTTGTTGAACGTGGAATGAATGGGAAGGAAGCATGGGATTTCATCAAGGATTTTGACAAAGGTGAGCTAAACAATCTTTTATTTGATGAGTTCAATGTCAATTACAATACACTAGAGCCGATATTCCGCCAAGGGTCTTGTGTTCTGAAGACAATCGTTGAGGATATTGTGAAGTACACAGATAATGGTGCTCCAATTAAAAGGTGCAAAAGGAAGATAATCACAGTGCGTTCCAAGAAAATAGCAAGTAAGAGATTTTGGAATGAGCATACTGTTCTTTTGAAGGAGCTTGGTGGGTTTGTTGAAGAAATTAACAATGTGACTCCCGAGTATGTGAGGTCCTTTGAATTTGATAGCAAATTGATGCCGTCTACATGGATTGTAGTTCGAATAGATGGATGCCACTTCCACAGGTTTTCTGAGATACATGAATTTGTAAAGCCAAATGATGATAGAGCTCTTAACTTGATGAATTTGTGTGCAGTCGCTGTCTTAGAAAAGTTTTGGGAGGATATAGTCTTTGCCTATGGGGTTAGTGATGAGTATAGCTTTATTCTTAAGAAAGCCACTAATCTTTATCAAAGGAGAGCTAATACAATAATTTCAGCTATTGTGTCTTTCTTCACATCCACTTATGTGATGAGATGGAAAAACTTCTTCCCACAAAGTGAGTTAAAGTACCCTCCTTCCTTTGATGGACGAGCAGTGTGCTATCCATCTACTGAGATTCTACGGGACTACCTTTCATGGAGACAAGTGGATTGCCACATCAACAATCAATATAACTCTTGTTTCTGGAAGTTAGTTGCATCTGGAAAAAGCAAAAGGGAAGCCCAAAATAGTTTAAAGGGTGCTCAGTTGCAAAAGAAAATTGAGGAATTGGCTATTGACTACAATAATTTACCAGTCATGTACCGACAAGGATCCTCGGTTTATAGGGACAAGGTAGATATTGCTCTAATTCATCAGGAGAATGGAGAGTTTCCTGAAAATTATGGAAAGGTTATTGTAGGACATATTGACATTATTGGACCAACCTTTTGGTTGGAACACCCAAACATCCTTGATTAATAACTGTATGTGAAGTGTAGCATTTAGTCTGCTAATTACAATTCTATTACTTTATTTCTTGCTGCTGAATTTTTTGGTTGGTTTGGTTTAACATTCTGGGTGTTATATTTAGATTTTTTTTTTTAATTTACATGAAATCGGGGTGTTATATTTAGATTTTTTTTTTTTAATTTACATGAAATCTGGAGAATGCTTGTTTCCCTTACTTTCCCCTTCCAACAAACGAGTTTGATTACACCATTGCACCATACAACCACAGCTACCTAACTCTAGGGAAGTCTAACCTGCTATTTTATTTTATAATACAATATCTATTTTCCTATAAATTAAGATATCAAATTTTCTTGAACTCAAGCAGTAATTATTTTGTTCAGAATTTTCTTTTTAAACAATTTTGAGCTTCTAGTATGTTCATTTTAACAGATTTAACTTATCCTAGGCATGAAGCTATTTTACTAAACTTAAAACAAAATAGATTCCATTCAATGGGTTATAAGAGATGAGGAAAGAGCCTTTATGTTTGCCTTTGCAGTGAAGTTAATTATAGAATCTTCATGTTAGTATAGTAATAGTGTCACCAGTACCAATTAGTCTAAGTAGGAAAAAACTTAGCTTTCCTTAAGAAATAAGTTTGTTTGTTTGGATAACACAATTAATTCTATTCTTCAAAATTACGGTGAAATTATGAAAAAGTATATGCAATATTTATTGCTTTGCTTTACCATGAAAAAATAATTGATTTTTTTATATGTGAAAATTAAAGATAATAATAGGAGATTTATAATAATTCATATATATATCCTGTTCAACCGAAATAGATTTTCTTGATATAATTGAATTTTTCTTACCATAGATTTAAATTTGAATTTTATAAATAAAAATAAAGATTACTTAGACAATTTATATAATACTTGTTTTTTTTCTCTATTTCTTACCATCACAACATTAAATTTGTTGTAAAATAACCTTTTCTTAAAAAAAATAAAATAATAGATACCGAGAGAACTTTATCCCCCACCCCACTTATCTCAAATTAGTTGTGACATCGCAAATTAGTTGTGATCTAATATGACTTTTGAATACCATGGCCTAAAAAAAATAGTGTCACAGTTAAATTTTTATCTACTGTGTTAAAAATGAGTCAAGCACAATGCTACTTCATTGTTGTAAGTTGTAATTTCTCCAAAGCTACACTCTTTATATCCAATACACTCGATTATACTTTGTCGTTTGCAAATTTCTCATTTTATATGTTTCTTTAGGTTTAATTATTCATTTAATTTTTATAGTTTCTAAACTTTTTTCTTTTAGTCCGTTAATAAATAAATTTTTTAATTCTTAAAATTTATATTTTAATTTTCAAAAGTTTCTATTATTCTAACTAACTGAATTAAAAATTTTTAAGGGCAGACATGTTTTGAAAATTAAAATATAAATTTTAAGGATTAAAAAATTCACTTATGAACTAAAAAATACATTGACTATAGATATAGATACGAGAAAGAATAAGTTTGAAAATGAATAATTAAACCTTTTCTTTAAAAAGGATGTAGCTTGCAGAAAAATCTTGTCAACTTCGTCCAGCTTAGGTAAGTTATCGTCCTTTTCCATGTTTTTTTTACTTCAGAGACATTTGTTGCAGATGCTCCTCAAAATCATTCATTTCTCCATTGCTTTGCTCTGGAAAATTATCAAAATCGTCCAAGTTAAGAGGTTTCTCCTCATTTACGAAATTCTCAGTATCTGAATCAGTCTCAAATATATCAGATAACTTATCCGAATCAGAATCCAATTCAGAGTTCATATCTGTCTCATCCTCTGTGCACCCAATGTTATCATTCATCATTTCACGGTCTTTATATAAATTCTATAGCTGGAAATTTGAGATACTCCCAGACTCAATACTCTCTCTGCCACTGTTCTGGATTGCCTCAGCAGCTTCTGTTTTACTTTCAGCTGAACTTTTAAATTGTGCACGAAGAATTGCAAGCTCTTGTTCAAGCCTGTATTTGGATTTATCCAATGCCTGCAAAGATGAGAACACCCCCAGGAGGTACAGTGAGAACCTACCAGCACCAACAAGGCACTTACGAGTTTTGAAATAAAATTACGTAGTGTCAACTTTGAAAAAGAAAAAATAATTTATTGTGAAACAGACAAGTAGCATGAACATGAGAGATTGCATACACACATTCAAGGACTACAAATGTAAAATTTCAGACACAGCAGTGGTTTTGCAAGCGAAGCATTATGGACACCTAAGACCTAGAACTGTAGGAGAAATTTTAGAACACCACAACCAGTTAAATTGAATACACAATACAGTACCTTCTTTCTTGAAAGAGAGACTCGTGGAGACATGATCTGTGTTGGGGGTTGAGAGTAGTTTTTCCCTCTGTACATTATTATTGTGTTATCTTCATGAATGTCAAGCACTATACCTCCGCTCAATCTAGCCAGCTCAGCAGCAATCTCCTTAACCTCCGCTGCTGAAAATGTCTTCACCACTTTCAAAGTTTGATGCTTTTTTCAATGCAGATGCATGCTCAAAATTACACCTTGGTAAATTCCTCGTCTTCCAACTGGCACGTTATTTTTTCTTTTGAGGCCCATCTTTAAGAAGAAAAAGTGCTCTTCTGGGTTAATATCTCAGGATCATGGGTTGTTTCTGAAGATTTTGCAGGCTCAATCTTTTTCAGAGCTTCACAAAGTCTCTTTTTTTTTTTTTGAGCCTAGAATGATGGAGAAAGTAGTGTATGTTCAATAACTGACACAACAGACATAAAGTGCAAACCAGTAAACCATCTTTAGTTCAAAACAGTGATTTAAAAAATAAATGAGAATGCAAGAGCTTTCTCACTCTTGAGGAAAGCAAAAAATGGGAAACAAAATAATTTGTTTCATGCCATGTCATCAGAGAACATAAAAATGCCACTCAGCACAGATAAAAACTGAAAAATGATGGATCTTGGAGTGATGTAGCTGAATTTAGTAAAGGCCAATTTTGATTCAATAATATCAAGGGCAAAAATGATATCAAGCCAAATTCTCAGACCAGGTTTATATGAGCACTTGTTATGACATATTAGCCAAGCAACAATAAACAAGTGAGTGCTGCTGATCAGCATAAACTACCAAGATTGTAGAATTCTAAAACTTTTAGGTCTCTTCATTTAAGATCAGATAACCATATTAGTGGTCCATTGGAGTTTTGACTTGTGACATACAGAAACAAATTGAGTTCTTCCATAGCACTTTTAAGTTTTAACTGTAATAATGTAATCAATTACAGAATTCACAGTTTGTAGATAGATATACTTGGATCAACCTTCATTAGAGGACAAGAAATGCTTTACTCTGTTATAAACAAATAATGTTCTAACAAGATGAGAAATTTCATGCGGTACTAGGCAGACTGGGAGAGGGTCAGGGTCTTTTGAATACAATGAAGAGAGGTTTGTCTTTAGTATATTTTATCTCTGGATCACAGCAACGACAAAAATAGCTTCTTGGTCAAAGTTTTGGTTCAATGCCAATTATAGTGGTTCTATCAAGCTTACCCCTTTTAAGACAACCTATGGTAGGATCCACCTTCTATATGATTGCAAATGTAGGAGTAAGAATCAGAAACTATGAATGCATTCTATTCAAACAATTAAATGTCTATTAGAGCCCAAGTTAGGAAGAATAAGTGTACTACTACTACTACTACTAGTACCTTTATTCATTAGGGGATTAGAATTCAGTTCTATTAATAACAGAATAATTTCTTGAATTCAGTAAAGAAGGGGGATAAAGGGGGAGTTAGCTTGAGTCAGTTGAAAACTGAGAAGGAAGTTGGGAGGAAGAATACAGGTTTCTCAAATACCTTGGTGAGGGAGGGAATTCTCTGTACAACATATCTGTCTGTATCACATAGATATCAGGGCAGAGATTGAGTTTTAGTAATAAAGATTACACTTTTATCTCATTTTCTGGTCCAGTACGTAACAATGTCACTCTCAAAAAGGTAGATATCTTCAGACACCGTCATTTACCAAATGGATTTTGACAATTTTTTTTTTGTGCAAATTATTAAGAACAGAAAGCTAAACTTGAGAAATTAGATAGCAATTTGTTATGCATATTATAAAAATGAATGCACTAAAATAATTCTGTAATTGACTGTTCAAAACTGTAAGATTTAATGCACTTTTATCTAACTAAAATTGTGTTTGAATAGGTACAGTGCATGCCAGATTTTAACATTGAATACAAAGAACCAGGAATTTATTTTTATCTTTACTAGCACAAACAATTGTTCAAGAAATTTAAGCAGTTCTATCACAAAAACCTTTGCACAAAATATTGCTTGAAAAGCTTCTAGTATTATAGTTGATTTCTTAAGTCACAACCCACAGGCTTTGGCATATACATAATCACGAAGAAAACACTATTGCATGACTAAGTTTTTAACAACAATATAGATTTATTCTTATCAAGAGCTTCACTATTTTAAGAAATTCATAACTCATAAGACTTTAAACATTTGTCTACATATCACTATTATAAAGTGAGAGAATCATAGTTCTTCTTGCTAAAATTTGAACACAAGCCATGTGTAGTATGAAAATACTAATAAGAAAAACAAACATATATCTAGATATAGCAAACGCTTGGTGGTGAAGAGGCAAAAGAATCAGTAGAAGCATGCTGTTTTTGATATGTATTGAAATTATATATATATATATATATATATATATATATATATATATATATATATATATATATATATATGAAATATTTTTAGTATGTATAATTTTGTAAAAAAAAAACTCATTATTTTTAGAATTAAAAATATTATTGTCATACCCTAATTTTGTCCGGGAACCATCCGTTGTTGGGATGCGACCCTCGTTTGACCACTTCGAGGTATTTGGCACCCATTGTTAGGCAATTTGTGAATTTCCGAGACATGCCGGAAGCCAAAAGAAAAGCGTTGTAGCACAATCCGTGAAGTTCCGTGACATGTCGAAAATTAAAAGGAAGTGTTAGTGCGCAATCCGTAAAGTTCCGGAAGGCAAAAAAGGAATGATTACGTAATCCGTAAGGTTTCGCAACATTATGGAAAGAAAACAAGTATTGTTACGAAATTCGTAAGTTTCCGTAACTTTACGGAAAAAGAATCACCAAAAAAAGGAAGGGGGTATATTTAGTAAAAATGGGGGTTCAAATAGCAACCATGCTCACTTGGGCCTTCCAGGATGTTCCTCCAGAAGGCGGTTGCTTCTGGAGGAAGCAACCTAGCTCGAACTATAAATAAGGGAAGGAGGGAAGAACAAAAATGTTCAACCCTCCTGGTATCTGAGATTCACTTAAAATTAGTGAGAAAAATTGTTTCCGTGAAGAAAATCCAAGTCGAGGCGCTTCCGTAACATTTCCGTGGGTGATTTCACGAAGTTTTTCAACCGTTCGTCATTCGTTCTTTGTCGTTCTTCGGTCTTCAACCGGTAAATTCCCGAAATCGAACTTTTTAATTCATTCTATGTACCCTTGGTGGTCCCCATTTGTTTCGCGTACTTTTATTTTCGTTTCATTTACTTTTCGTACCCCCTTTTGACGTGCTTTAGTCATTTACTTAAGTCATTTTCTCGCCTAATCAAAAAATAAAATAAATTTCCACCGATCATTTGAATTGTAACATTCGTTAATTTCTGTTAAAATGAAATCCGACCGTTCGGTCATGCCGTAACCACGTTGGAAACCAAAAAGAGGTAAAATAATAATATAATAATAAAAAATATCTTTTAGTAAAATAAATCAAAAAATCAATCGGACGTTTTTCTTTGGGATTTCTCTTTCTTAATCGAATCGACTAATAACCAAAGTGAAACTAAGGATAAAATCAATTCATAAACCAAACTTTTGTCATCGCCTAAAAAAGGTCATTTTCAAAGGTCTAACGCCTTGAAATGGTCTTTTCCGTTTTTATTGGTTAAGTGTTGATTTCTAAAAAGCCTAAAATCAATATGTAACTTTGTTACCTCTTTCAAAAATAAAGAAATCATTAATGGTCCAATGCCTTAATGTTTTCTCACTTTTTCAAAAGAATCGAAAGATTGTCTAATGGTCCAACGCCTTAAATGACCCTTCATTCAATAAAAACATATCTTGCAAAAAAGGATAAAAAATAACTTAATCAAAACGCTTTGTTCACAAAAGAACTACGTAGGTCTGATTTTCTCATCACAATTGAGGAATACGTAGGAGCAAAGGGAAACGCCCTTGTCGACCACAAAAAGATAAAAATATAAAAAAGCATAAAAAAGACATAAGAATGTAAAAATGGAAGATAACATAAATTGAAGTCATATTTGCACATTTGATTAAAGGCTGCCGTCTCTTGTGACGGACGTGTGGGGTGATAATACCTTCCCCGTGCGTAAATACAACTCCCGAACCTTTCACTTAGAGTTCGTAGATCACATCTTTCCCGATTTTTTTGACATTTTCCTCAAATAAACGTTGGTGACGACTTCGCGCGTATTCCTTTCTTGGAAGACGCATCCGTGAGTCCTCGCGTCGCCCTCCCGCCGAAGGGTAGGTTGCGACAATTATCAAATAATGATATTAACTAAATCATGATATCGAGAGTACATAATATTTTATTATGTTTAATGTGCATTACTATTAGAAAATTGATGAAAAAATATTAACATGACAATAATCTGGTAGTAATAAAATATAATACAAGGAGTTAAAATATTGAATTCTAAACTAGAGGAGTGCAATATTTTTTAATCAAATGACAAAGAAGTAAATTACGGGCCTTCATTCAAAAGATGTAAGATAAGATAAAGTGCACACAATATATATATATATATATATATATATATGAATCAATTATTTTTCTTTAGTTGTGTGTGAGAGAGGACCCAGGCGTATAGGGTGGGGATATATGGTGCTGGGGAGGTTGATGAGTGTCAACTTTAATTAAGTATTCTCGTTGTCCTGACTCCTGATTGCCTCAAAATAGCAGTTGACAATGCAACCCAAGGGACAATACAATTGAATGTTCTATTATTAGGTAATGGTCATGTCTTATGTACGGTAAATTTAGAGAAATGCTAATAATATATTTCAATACACTTTTTTAATACATTTTTTTCTGTTTAAATATTTATTAAGATTTGTAAAATAAAGTAATTTTTTTATATTCTTTATGTTTGGCTTATAATACCAAGGGATCTATCTTAATTGGTTGATCAAGAGAGTATGCATCAGTGTTGTGTTGTAAATATCTTGGTATCCGTATTTGATTCCTACAGATAAAAAAATTATTATAATTTTGTAAAATTTAATAAAATTTTAGTTAATAATAGTGCATTAAAAAAAGTGCATTAATTTTCATATAGTTTAAGATCCAAGTTCTAATTGAGGATTTTTTCTAGATACACTTTTGGGTTAAATGTAATTTTGGTTTTTTCATTTTTTAAAATTCACAATTTTGATTTTTCTATTTCAAAATAGAGACATTTAGTTCCTATATTTTAAAATTTTTAATTTTGGTCCTTCTATTTTAAAATAGAGACATTTGGTTCCTCAAACTAGAAAAATGTATGATTTTAGTCCTTATTGAAAAGGTTGATTATTAAGATATTAACGTTGATAGCGACATTGATTAAACAAATAATCTCTTGCAACATCACTAAAATTGGGTCACATAATGTCAATCTCTTCACCGGTCAACATTTCAAATTTGATAGAAAGACTAAAATTATAGATTTTACATAAATGGAAGATTAAATGTTTATATTTTAAAATAGAAGGACTAAAATTATGGATTTAGAAAAACAAGATGACTAAATGTCTCTATTGATGTTGAAAAACAGGGGAACCAAAATTGTATTTAAGCCAAAACTTTTCAATAAGTACTTAATTATTAGAGAATAAGAGTCAATTTGTTTAAACTTATTTGTTGAAATAAACACTTATTTTAATAAAATAAACAATCTATTTTTTAGTGTGTTTGTCAAAATTGCTTATGTTTTAAAAAAAATATTTTTATATTTTAATAAGAAAATCCTATCTACTTTTAAAAAAGATTTTATATAAAAATATTTATTTTAAAGTTATTTTCTAAGCTTAAAACAACTCACCCTAAAATAAGAAAGTAAAATTAATTAAACTTCTTCTATAAGTTGAATGAAAAAGTTTATATAAATAGCTTATGCACAAGTTAATTTTAATTTTTGGGATAAAGTTTAATTTAATTTACCTTTTTAATTTCTTTTTTTCGTAAGTTTTTATCGAAAATTTTATTTAAATAAAATTTAAAACCGATTTTTACTTGTGGGTTTATGATAAACTTCCTTTTATTAACAGTTGGAATTGAAAATTTAGTGGGTGTTTTACAGAAAATGAAAACATAAATAAAAAAATGGAAGATCTGAATTTAAATTTCTGGATTTATCCCATGTGTAAGTGTGTTATCTCTGCTATGTGAAATTTGATTAAGTTATGAAGATCAAATTTTGAGATACTTAAGTAGATGAATCCCTTCAAAAGCGATTATAATATGAGCAAAAGTTCAAGAAACGAGACTACGTGATTGAAGGGAGTAATTTCAATTGAGATTGTTGATTTCAATAATTTCATTCATGCATGTGAGATTGAAAAACACTCGGGAGTAAAGTATTTTTTGGCAAATCGAAGTACCAGTTAGCACAGTTGCGGAGAAGTTATATGAAAATAGTTACTAGTATCAGATCAAGGTAATTAGGAATATCTTTGTTCACTATCAAAATTATATAATTCGACCATTAGTATTGTGAATCTTTAAACAAAATAGTTGATTGCCAATTTCAGGGGGGTTGATGCATAATCACTTAATTCCTCAAAACACCAACATGCCTACCATTGAAATTGGCAAAGGTTTAACATGTTATCATGTATGTATTCAATTCCTCACTTTTATGAATTCATATCTGTTTATTTTATTGCATATTTCTAAACCATTTACTCTTTCCAATCTCTATTTCTTCTCAAAACTTGACTTTTCCAATCCCTATTTATTATTATTATTATCTAAATTACTTAAAAACTAATTACATAATCGAAAACACTTTTATCAAAATTTATTCTATTATCTTATGAATTACAACCTTATTATAACTAAAATAGATATGTTTATCAAAATTATTATCTTAATTTGGAATAAATATTAAACAACTCTTAATTAAGTTGAAAGCTATGAACTTGCTTGTTTGACTAAAAAGAACTCGTAATCGGAAATGGATTCTATGTCTCACTTTTAAACATTTATATATGAAGAGAATCATTTAGTACAAATTCATTTACTATCTTGAAAATATTTTCCTTTCGAGGAATAGATACAATTTTCACGATTAATAAATTGACACGCCTGGTGGGACTAGTTTGCCAAAAAATCGATCTTAAGAACAAGTTTTAATGAGAGCTGTATTTTGTCAAGAAGTGGTAGAATGACAAACAATAGTCAAAGAAACCATAGTAATAACAAAAATGATAACAATAACGCAACAAACACTTACACCAACAATAGTGGCAGTAATGAATAAAATCAAATCAATTTACCCTCTGGGGTGAATAATGAAAATGGTTGCGGGTACTAGTCATACATACAAAGACCCTACAAATGTAAGTGGTGAAGATGTAGTGCGCTCACAAGTTCAAACAGATGTTGTCGAAACTTCGTTGCCACAAAATAATATAATCTCAACTACAAACATCACACCATTTTCTACCACAAGACCATGGGGTATGCCACCAATCTCTAATGAAATGAACATACCACAATTGAGTCTACCTATGCCTCAAAATCAAAATTCAATACCACCTATTGTGGTTAGTAGGTGAACTAACAAACTTTTAGAACTTGGGGCAATAATCATTCTCATGATGTTGACCATTTAAGAAATATAAGAATTCTTATCGAGGATAGTGTCATACCCTAATTTTGTCCGGGGACTATTGTTCATTGATCTTTTGATCCTTGCTAGTCGACTTACGGTGTTGAACGCCAATTATAGTGTAAAGCAAGGAATCATTCAGTGTTTCGATCAAGAATGTGAAAAATACCAAAAAAGAAGGGCAAAAGGGTCTTTTCATTGAGTTTCCTGAACCCTAGCTCGCCCAGGCTAGCCTCTGGCTCGCTTGGGCCCCCAAATTACTTCAGGGTGAAGGAACCAGCTCACTTGGGCGAGCTAGTTACTTCAGGAGTAAGCATCAGCTGGCCTAGGCGAGCTGCCTTTTCCCTAAGTGCCCATTTTCCTATAAATAGGCGTGCTAGGGAGGATGAGGAGAGGTTCCAAGGTTTAGAAGGTGAGGGAATTGAGAGAAGAGAGAAAGAAGAAGAGGAAAGAATGGGAAACGAAGCCGAGGCACTGCCGAATCGCGACCGCAATCATTTCCTACGTCATTTTCTTGTTTTGTGTTCTTAGTGCGACCATTGGTTAGTTTTATTTTTGAGAATTGAATGTGATCTATGTACCCTTAGGGGTGCCCCTTGTTGTTTTGTGCATATTCATCTTCTCCATCTATCATCGACAATCTTGTATTTCTTTGTAAAGTTTAATCTTAACTGATCACTAGTGTGGCGTCCCCAAAATAATGACTGGTTTAATAGTAATGATTTAAATAACAAAAACCATGGTAAATTTTTTTTTCTTTTTCTTTTTCATTTCTTTCTCTTTTCACAATAATTAGGTTCAGAAGGAAAATCCTCACTATAGAGTCCTGAATGGCCAGTTCACAACTCTATTCGGAGTCATTTCTTTCTTACCACTCGTAATCTCTATACTATTTTGCTGTTTCAAAAGGAAGAGTATACTAGCCATTACTTTAGGTCGTCACGTGAAAATAATAAAATAAAATAAGGTCGGTAAACTCTTTTGCAAATAAAGTTTGCTAATACTTTCTTTCAAATAACAAGATTAAACATAAGTACATTCATCATTTAAAAGCTGTCTAAAATATGGGAGTTTTACAAAATACATAAGTGTCATCCAGAGCAAAGGTGTCCATAGTGGTGGCTTCAGCCACATGTATACAATCATCAAATTCCTATACAATAGGTCTACCCGTACAAAAACAAAAGAGTAAACCTAACAGTCAGTCCTAGATACACCCACCCTCAAAAAGTATATAAAACTAGTCCATAGAACTGTCTACTATGATGAAGAGCCTCCACTGATCGCCATCTCTCAAGGGCCACTATCCTCGGTAGAGTCTGCCTCGGATGCTGACATGATGTCCTCGGGAGAATCCACCTCAGGGAGTGGGTCCTCATCACCCTCTAGAAAGTCAAGAGCATCCACAGCAGGCTTAGGAGGTAGCTCCTCGAGATCCTCCTCAGGGTCCTCCTCGGATGACGTCACCTCAATCACTTGGACTGGCTCCACTAGACGGTATGGTGTAGGCGTGGGTAGTATCCACTCCACAGTACGCTGAAGCATGCGCGCGGGTTCATCTGGATGCACCAATGAAGTAGCCGTAAATCGAATCGTGCCCCGAAATCGGCACCTCGTGTTGCCTTCGAGGGTCTCCCAAGCTCCCTCTAGGCACTCCATCTCCACTCGATCATGGATTAGCTGCGCCGCCATCACGATCTACAAGAAAGAAAAGAAAGGGGTAGACTCTTTCACGAGAATCTAACTACGCCGCAACACAATGCGTCTCATAACCACTACATAGTAAAAGGGGTATCTTTAGGCTTTTCATCTCTAGTAATCGATTACACAACCTTGGTAATCGATTACCAGAGGCCAAACTCGAATTACACAGCTTCAGGACATGAAAACCTGAAAAAGGCACTGTGTAATCGATTACACATACCTGGTAATCGATTACCAGTGGCCTATCCCTCTGTGTAATCGATTACACAGACTGGTAATCGATTACCAGAGGCCTCCATAGCCGTCCAGTCCCATTTCTAAGCCTGGTAATCGATTACACCCCTTGGTAATCGATTACCAAAAGCCCTCCTAGCTTCCTGACCTCGTTTTCAAGCCTGGTAATCGATTACCAGAGACCATCTTAGCTTCCTATCTTCACTTTTAAGCCTTGTAATCGATTACCCACCCTTGGTAATCGATTACCAGAGGCCATATCCCATATATCAATCAAAGTTCACAGCTGGCCAGCCACCACACAAGCCTCCTTGCTTTGTGGTCTTTGTTCCTTTTATCTGTTGACTGTCAGGAGCTCGCCTGCTTAGGTACATCACAGGTTCTCACTGACTGACTATGCCCGGGTTGGGTCGGGATTGGTCAAGCTTGGTTTTGGGCAATAGCACCCCACCTGACGTCCCCAAGGTCTCCTGACCCCCGCGACATATCTCCAGGTACCACTCTGTGGTCAACAAATAAAAGCAGGAAGTCTCACCCTTCTACACTTCCTCATTTCAAGCTTGTCGGATTATGGGGTACCCATCACATGTGGTACTAGGTGGCGGTCGGGCGATGGTGCAAAACGATTCTCCACATCCACAAATCACGTATAACCCACCATCCCCTGTTGCCCACCTCCAACTGAGCTCACGTACTCCCACGTAGCCCTTATCCTCGTTCCTCTCAAAGCCGGGTCCCCATCAATCCTCCCAAGCTTCCACAACATCCAGGTAATTCCACATCCAATCATCATGGACTAACAAAACCAAGCAAAACAGGGCAAAGGCAGAAAACTCTGCCCAAAACACAACTCAAAATCACAGCTTTTCACATACAAATACCCCAGTAACATTTCCTTCGTTCCAATTCGTTAACCGTTGGATCAACTCGAAAATTGTACTGGAATTCTCTAGTACATAAGTCTACATTTTGACCGTTGGGATCTGCTAGCAAATGTCCAGAACCCCATATGTACTACCCTTTTCACAATTAGCCATACACAAGCATTTTTCTGCACTTATACAAAATTCTGCTGCACATTTCCAACAACAAAATTCTGCATAAAGTGCAGATTTCGAAAACCACTCTTTCCCTCATCCAATTTTGCCCAAATTGAATCCTACAAGTCCCAAATCATGTATGAATCATGTCTAAACCAAGGACAAGCTTCAGACTAAAGCAACACAAAATCTAGGTATCCAAAACCCCTCAATTTAATGGATTTTCTAGGTTTGAGAAGTGAAATTGAGAATGAGGTAAATTTGGAGCAAACTCTCACCTCACACAAGTCTATAACATCAATTTAAACTTGCTCAAACTGGATTTACACCTAAAATTCCACCGAATCAAAATTTGACTCCTCAACACCCAATTTTACCCTAGAAATAGCTCTTTGTTCACTTTGGTCATTTGTTTTTCTCTCTAGCACAGCCCAAACTTTCTCATAAGTCCTAAATGACATTTCAAGCTAGGATTAACTCACTTTAACCTCTAAATGCCACTAAATCCAGATTTGGCCTTCCAACTCTCAAAACCTCACTCTTTTTCCACTCATAACACCATATTCTCACTTTCTAACCCTAGGTTAACTCTACCCTTCATCTCTAACAGTTTTCCATAAGCAATTTCAGCACATAACATCACAAGCATCATCATAAAAACCCTAAAACTGAATGGGTAAGCTTAACTCGTCCAAACATGGCAAGTTCAACATGCTTTCAACAAATTTCTTCACAAATAACTATCATGAAGCAGAAACCTAGCAAAACTACCCATCATATCTCCCAAAACCCAATACCCACGAAAATCAAGTGAGAAAGAAGTCTACCCAAACCTGAAATTTCGAGGTCCCACACGTAGAGATGCGCTTCACGACTGCGAAAATGCCTTCCTTTCGCGATTTGGAGCAGAAATGGCTACCAAAGGTTGGAGCTTTGTTGGAGCTTCAATGGTGGAGGAAGAAGAAGAGAATGGCAACGTGAGAGAGAGAGGAAAAGGCTTCTGAAATTTTGGGGCTGAGTGAGGAGAGAGAATACAACTTTTTGGTTTTAAAAAGGGTTTTTCTCTTTTCTATTATTTTATTTTAAGTTATGCCACATGTCTCCATTTGAGTGGAGCAAAAGGCCCACTTTTCTCTTGATGTGACTCATGCTCAGCCACATGAAGAGAAAAATCTGACCTTTTGAAATGCCAAAATCCTTCCTCGATTTGCGTGTCGTTTTTCTGGTTCCAGTCCCTCGCGTTTCTCTGTGCTCGTCGGGGTCAGTTTTCGAAAGTAGGCGATATATATATCAAAACGCTCAGAATAAAACCCCGAGCGTGGTTCAGAAGTTGGTTTTGTTAAATTCTAAGTCGCATGCAAAACGATGAGTTTTAGACTAATTAATTAAGAATTAACCTATAACCTTCCAGTTATGGATTTCTCTTCCTTAATCAGCCTAACCCACGTATCTTGCCCCCACTATTCCTACTTCTACCAAGAACATATATGCATATACATTGAATAATACTTATATATATATATATATATATATATATATATATATATATATATATATATATATATATATATATATATATATATATAATCATTCAAAATACATCGTTTACAAAAATTCCGGGTAGAAATTTCCAGGATGTCACAACTAGTGTTGTAAAGTTGTCTTCAAAAAGATTGAAAGTTAATAAAAAAAACCAAGATAAAACCAACTCATAACTAACTTCTTTTTATCAAATATCACTTGAGATCATTTCAAGGTCCAACGCCTTAACGATTATCTCCACTTTTCAAAATTTAAGCCTTTTCAAAAAATACCAAAAAGGGAGGGCAAAAGGGTCATTTTAAGCCTTTTCTGAACCCTGGCTCGCCTGGGTGAGCAAGGTTACTTCAAGTTGAAGCAACAACTCGCCTAGGTGAGCTGCCATGACCCCTAATGCCATCTTTTGCTATAAATAGGCGTGAGGGAGGCTGAGTAAAGGGTTCCAAGGTCCAACATTGAGAGAAATTAAGAGAAATCAGAGAGAAGAAGAAGAAAGAAGAGAAAAATGAGAATTGTGACCATAATCAAATTCTACATCATTCTTTGTTCGTTCTATGTTCGTCATCCGGTTAGTTTTTGTTTTAAGGATTTGAATGCGATCTTTGCATCCTTAGGGGTCCTCTTTTGTTTTGTGCATCTTTATCTCCTTCTTCTATCATCAATAATCTTATTTTCTTCTTGTAAAGTGAGTTTTAACCGATCATTAGTGCCACAAGTTATCTTTAAAAAAAATTGAAGGTTAATAAGCAAAACCAAAATAAAACCAACTCATAAACTTCTTTATTTCATCAAAATCGTTTGAGATCGTTTCAAGGTCCAACACCTTAACGACTCTCCTCGCTTTTTCAATGTTTAAAACATCGTTTCAAGGTCCAATGCCTTAAACGAATTTTGTTCACAATTAAAATCAATCTTTCAAAAAACATAAAATCAATGTAAAACACAACTTTTAGACTTAAAGAACTATGTAGGTCTAAATTCCTCATCGCACCTGAGGATACGTAGGAGCAAGGGAAACACCCTTGTTGACCCAAAAAGAATAAAAATATAAAAAGGGAAAATACATAATTTTAAAGTCACATTTTGCACACTCGATCAAAGGCTGTTGTCCCTTGTGACGGGTGTGTGGGGTGCTAATACCTTTCCCATGCGTAAACAACTCTCGAACCCTTATTTTCAAAACATGCAGACCATCTCTTTTTGGTTTTTCTATTTTGGTCTTTTTGCCCTTAGAGACAAACACTTTGGCCTATCTATTTTGGTCTTTTCGCCCACCCGCCGAAGGGTAGGTTATGACATATAGGATAACAAGAAAAAGTAGGGTGGTCTCTACAGGTGTTTCTAATGAAACATTAGCAGTCTTTAGACAACAAATAGACCATAGTAATCATTAAATGGTTAACAACTTAAAAAATCATATGGCCTCGATCTTAGATCCTATGTTACAAACTTCCAATGAAAGTTATCAACAAATGAATGGTATCTTAACTTGAATAGGAGATGTTTTGGCCATTCCAAGAAATCAACATGGGAATAGACATGTAATTCAGGAAATACCAATACAAGAAAGACCTATTAATAATAACTATCCTAAAAATGATGTTAATATCCCAGTTCAAATTGTGAATGATAAAGAACAACCAAATCCTATTTTGGTGAATAGAAATCAGAATGTAGATGAGGTCTTAGCCAATATGCAACGAAATTAAATGCTTCAAGGACTCCAACTAGAGGTTTAAGCCTCAAAGCAATTCAAAATCCTCATATCAATCAAATGATTGAACATGTTTTGAATATGCAATGTTTCAAATTAGGAAATGCACAAACACCGTACTTTGTTTTTGCTTTCGCTGATTATGTTTTACAATCTAAGTTGCCAAGGGGTTATAAGCTCAAATTTTCAAAATTTGCTGGAGAGTTAGAAGAGTCTACTATGGAACATGTGGCTCATTTTCAAATAGAATTTGGTGATTTGTCCATTGATGAAATCTTGAAAATAAAGAATTTTCCTTGTTCTTTAACGAAAAATGCTTTTACTTGGTTCACCACATTACCACCAAAGTCAATATACACTTGGATACAACTCAAAAGAGTGTTTCAAAAATATTTTTTTAGAGGAGAGACTAAGGTTAATCTCGTAGATTTGACAACCACTAAACGTTTCAATAGTGAAACAATTTAAGATTATTTAAATATATTTCAACAAATGAAATCTCGATGCTATACTCAAATTCCTGAGTATGAGTTAGTCTGGATGGCTGCTGCAGGTCTAGATTTCTCAATTCAAAAGAAATTGGTAAATCAACAATTCAGAGATATAACACAATTAGCAAAAAGAGTAAAGAGAATTGAGAAAATAAAATATAAAAAGGGAGGCATAAAAGATTTGACAAAAGTAGAAGGGAGAAAATTGCATATTTAGAACCATATAAAGATAATGATAATTCCATAAATTATCAAGACTTAGATGTTAGTCAAGATGAGGATGAAATATGCGTGACGAAATTACAACTAAGACCTCCCTATACTTGTCAAATGTTAAAGTTAGACGAAAAGCAGAAATTACCTAATTTGAAATATAGTTTTGATATCACTAACCCAAATAAAATATTTTATGTGTTGTTGAAAGACAAACAAATTGCCCTTAGTGATGATCATAAAATGCCTACTCTTGAACAAAGAAAAGGAAAAATGATATTGCAAATTTCATAATATTTTTGGACATCAGACTAATAGTTGTTTTCGTTTCAAAGACATGGTCCAAAAGGCTATTGATGAAGGAAGACCAAAGTTCGAGGAAAAACCAATGAAGTGTTAGAGATAGGGGAGCAACATTAAGATCAAGATATGAAGAGTTTTGTCTTTTTACATGCCCAAATCCTTATTGAGTGACATTTGTATTGATTATTGTTTTTTAGTCTTACACTATCTGTGTGTACATCATGCATCATCATATAGAAGTAGGAAGATAGTTTCTAAGTTAAGAAACATCTTTAGTGCATAACTATTCGAACCCGGCAAGTGCACCGGATCGCGCAAGTAGTATAAAATGGCAAGAACCGAGTATTGAACTCTCGGGAAACTTGTGTTACTTGGTAAAACTATATTCAGTGAACAGGTGTCTAGTATGAAAAGATATGTGTGGACTATGAACAGGTATGTGAACTAACTATTAAAAGGAAAATCACGTGAGTAATGATGTGTAAAGACAAGTAGACAACATGTTGGTCTTCCTATTAGGTGCCTGATGTTATAAGGATATTCTCTACTTAACAATGCTCATGTGTTCTATGGTGTCTCCTGAAATGCTAAATCCCAATTCCTCATGATAGTCTAGCCTAATCCTGATCAAGCATCATCCTCAGATTCCTCTTGTTGGACTAAACTCAACCAGAACCACATTAAGACGAACATACAAACAACTAGGTTACCATACCCCGATCCCTCGTGATAATACGATAAACTAGTCCTGTCCTATCAAGTTCTAAGAATCAGACCAGTTTCCACTGTTGAATGATCCTAACAAAGCATGCATCTAGGTGATCAAGGAAAAAGCACACTGAAATGGCGTACTGACAGCACAGAGAACACATAAAACATCATTAAATAGATATACATGTATTTACATCAAGTACCTACAAGGAAGAACCAACAGAGGATTTAGCTCTCCATATCTGGGAAGCTTCCTTTACAACAAAGAGAGGAGAAAAATGAAGGATTGAAGAAATACAAGTAGTGGGGATGTCTCCTCCACCTCTAGAACCTCACAATCACTCACAGACTCATCTCATGCTCTCAGGATCGCTTCCTCTTCATGCTCAGTTCTCTGCCAGTCTTCGCACAACAAAAGCTCTCAAAACTCTCTAGAACTTGGACCTTTCTCTCTCTAGAAATCTCTAAACATGCAAAAGCTTCGAGAATTTCCCAAACTCCCCTTTCATTTCTGATTGCAGGCTTAAATAGGTGGCCTTGTTGGTGCTTGTGCACTTAGCGCGAATCTGGGCCGCTTAGTGCACATAAGTGAATTTCGGCTTAGCGCTCGTATTCTCGCTTAGCGGATGCATGCAAGCGGTGTGCTTAGCGGGATGAGCCCCCGCTTAACGCGTGTGTCCAGCTCATCCTTCTTCCAGATTCTTCCTCGCGCTCAGCCAAAGGAGTGTTGCGCTCAATGGATGGCTCGCTAAGCCAGCAAATTGGTTTAGCGAGCAGATGAAAATTAGCGCTTCACAAACTTGCCTAACAACCTGAAATTGAGAGGAAATGATTATTAAATACAAAAAATGGGAGTACTAAGTATTTATTACCTATATTTAACAAAAAGTAATTACAACACAAAATAACCAGAAATGGGAAGAGTTAGATACAATTTTCACAGATTTCTTACACAAAAGTTAGTCGTATTCATCGACTAACAACTCCCCCAAATTTATAGTTTTACTTGTCCTCAAGCAAATACAGAACAACTCACTGGTCCCCAAATGACAAGAATATGCAGTGACTATTTACAAATGTGTATGTTTCAAAAATTATTGATTGCATGATAAAAGAATGAAGCAAAATGCCCTCATCACTTGTCTTTCACAAAACATGCAGTTATTCAAAGAGAAGAATAAAATGTAACCTGTACAATTAGATGAAGTTAGGCATAAGACATATATCAAGGAAAGTAGCTTAAACCATAGTCTCATGGCTACTGTTTCACTCAAGCACAAGTGTTTAAGCTATTCGTCAATAACAACTATCAAGAGGTCTAATCTTTGAACTTCATCTCAAGCTATAAAGTTAGAAATGCATAAAGACAATCAGAAGGACTTTCATAGGCTTGTAGTGAGGCTTGTCTACAAAAATAATTGGTTTTTCTAGGATTCAAAGGCTTAGATTCTAAGAGAGCACAAATCCTAGACTTATCCAAATATTCTTTTCAATACAATTAGCTTACTCACTAGCCTTTCACTTTAACTTGTATTTGACCTTATATCAACAACACACACTTTCTTTGATCTCTCTCTCTCTCTTTTTTTTAACACAACTTATTTGTTGTGTGTGCTGATGTGCTTTACCTTTCACTTTACATCCCGCTTAACTCCCCCAAATTTGGGGCAAATTGCCTTGAACCATCTGCTATCCTAGAATCTAAGCATGGTATCTGGAGATATTCATTCAAGTTCAGGGTTCAATTTTGAAAATGTAATTTAGCTCACAAAGGGTGCAAAGGATACAATTATAATTCAAGGTAAGCTTTTTGGTCAATTGGCTTGTATATACAATCATGGCCTTCATCATGTCCTCATTCATACATTTCATTCTAAAATTCAGAGATTGATGCAAAGGCTATTACTCAAAGCTAGTCATTCACTCACAGTTTAAGAACACACTCTCACCGGTTATGGTTCAAGCTTTTCTTTCTCAATCAACCTATTTACTGACTAACAACTCTAATTGCAAGTTCACATTCTTGTTATTTTTTTGTCTAGCATACATACTTTCTCAAACTTATGAAAAGAAACACAAACTCCATCACAATCATGCATTCAATCCAAAATCAATCATAACACCAATTTTCACAAAAAAGATAAATGCGTTTCACTGCATAATCATCAAAGTCAAGTTAAACTGTTCCATATGCTTCAAAACAAGCATACCAACTATCCACAAAAAACATAAGTATATAAACGTAAATCAAAATCACTAAAAACAATGTACTAAAACTAATATAGTTATAATCATTATCCAAAAAGCAAAATCATCAGGAATTTAAAAGTCCTGAGATGGATCCTGTGTATCCTGTGTCTGAGCCTCCTCCTCATCTATTAGGGGAATCAGAGAGAGCAACAGCTTCTCCAGATAGGGAATCAAAGAGATTAGCTGCTTCTCCAACTGGGGAATCAGAGGGAGCAACAACTTCTCTAGATGGGGAATTGGAGATGATAATAATAGGTGGAGATGGGGGAACTGGTTCAAGCTTAGGAGAAGGTGGATTCACCACTGGAGATTGTGGATCAGCTGGCACTGGTTCAACCCGTGCAGGTGTGGGCTCAGGAGGAGCAGCCTCGTTGGGTCTCACCATTAAAGGTAGAGCTCCAGGCCATGCTACTTGCTCAAGGAACTGCTCCATAGTTATAATTGACCTTTGGTGAGCCAATTCTCGCAAGCTGTGCATGATAATAACCTGTCCTTGGAATAAGCTCTATAGCATAGGGACTAAGGTTTGGCAGCTCTGGACATCCGGTCCTATTTTTTTCTGACAAAGGAGCTGAAGTAGATGGTGAAGGGATGTCATATGCTCTGGCCCTTTTTCTCGATGCCATATGTAACTAAAAAGAACTCAAAATTCCTTAGACTACATTTATTCAAGTTGCTAAAATAAAGGGCTGAAATTAACGATGGGCGCTTAGTGGGATACCGCTCGCTCAGTGCGCCCTCAGAAATATAACACATCGGCTTAGCGAAACAGTGTGCGCTTTAGCCTAATCAATGCCACAAAAGATATGCACTAAGCTCAACATAGCGGCGCTTAGCGGACCAATAATTTTAGAAAATTCACTAAGTATGGGGCTTAGCAAGGCAGGCTTGCTTAGCCCAATGGCTGCCGCAAAGAAATGAGCTTAGCCTAGATAGGCTCGGCTTAGCGCACGACTTTCAACAAAAAAATTGACTAAGTTATCTAGGCTTAGTGAATCAACCCCACTTAGCCATAAGCAACTCATTAGGGAGATTCATACCACTTGATGGAAGATTGCTTGTGGGGCTTCTATGCTGGCTGGATCTTTGAGCTTCAATGAGGTCCTTTAATGGTGATTTTCCACCATGGAGATGCAGCGGAAGACAAAGGAGAAAAGGTGAGAGGAGGCGCCATCCACTAGGGAATAAGCCATGGAAGAAGGAGCTTCACCACCAAGATGAGCCTTGGATAAGAAGCTTGGAGAGGATGCTTCAATGGAGGAAAAGAAAGAGTGAGAGAAAGAGAGAGGGGGGAGCACGAAAATGAAGGAAGAAAAAAGGAGAGAAGTTGAACTTTGAGTTGTGTCTCACAAGACTCTCATTCATCAAAGTTACAACAAGTGTTACACATGCTTCTATTTATAGACTAGGTAGCTTCCTTGATAAGCTTTCTTGAGAAAACTTCCTTGAGAAGCTTCTTTGAGAAAACTTCCTTGAGAAGCTAGAGCTTAGCTACACACACCCCTCTCATAACTATGCTCACCACCTTGAGAAACTTCCTTAAGAAGATTCCTAAAGAAGCTAGAGCTTAGCTACACACACATCTCTAATAGCTAAGCTCACCTCGTTGAGATGAGAAGCTAGAGCTTAGCTACACACCCCCTATAATAGCTAAGCTCACCCCCATGACAAAATACATGAAAATACAAAAAATTCCCTACTACAAAGACTACTCAAAATACCTTTAAATACAAGGCAAAAACCCTATACTACTAGAATGGCCAAAATACAAGGCCCAAACGAAGGAAAAACCTATTGTAATATTTACAAAGATAAGCGGGTTCATACTTAGCCCATGGGCTCGAAATCTACCCTAAGGCTCATGAGAACCCTAGGGCCTTCCCTTGAATCTTTGGCCCAATCTGCTTGGAGTCTTCTATCTAATTCCCTTGCGGGGTAGGATTGCATCATTCCCTCCACCTTGGAAAGGATTTGACCTCAAATCTTGAGGTTCTTCATACTCTGGGCTCCTTCCTTCAACACCTGTAAAAAGAACAAAAACATATGTATTAGTGGTGTTTGGTATGTTGAAGTAAGGTAAATTCTAAAAACCCATTTCCTGGGCATCTTCCCATGAAGGAACATGGTTCCTCACCAACTCAATGAGTGGTGCTACAAGTATAGAAAAATATGGGACAAACCTTTTGTAAAAGTTTGTTAAGTCATGGTAGCCCCAAATTTTTCGTATACTTGGTGGAGTTGGCCACTTAGAAATGACCTTTATTCTCTTAGGGATCATGGGAACCCCTTGATCACTATTTGAAAAATTAAGAAAAGTAACGCAATAAAACATACCTTTTTTTTCTGTATTTTCATATTGATTATTCCTACCAAAAAGTATGAAAAACCTAAGGTGTCCCATATGAGTACCTAAGTTTGTATTGAAACTAAAAATAAGAACAAACCTACCTAATGGGTCCCTATGTACACACACCATGAAGATGTTAGGTGTACGAGTGATTTTACAAAAGAGGGTTGCACCACTCAAAACATTCATCATACCACCTATTTTAGGGACTTGGTGCCTAATAATACCTATTTTGGGCACCAACAAAGCACAAGGATTTAAGCTCGTGCGAACCAAACCCTCATCCAACAACTTCTTTACTTGAGGAATAAACTCAAGCCCAAGAGGTGTGGCAATGCTAGCAAGTGTCCTTTTACAAAAGAGAAAATGTGGAGGTTGTCTAAGAGGGAAAGTTTCTTTAATGTTTGTCTTTATTGTAAAATGAGTTTCCTTCTTAGCTAAACTCTTGGAGGAGACACTTACCTCCTTACACTTCTCTTTAACCACTAATGGTTGTCCTTCTTCTTGGGGGTAGATTTCTTCACTAGATTCTTCCCCTTTTTCTTCTTCACTTTCACTAGAGGAAGGTGAAGTATACTATAAATGGCTTGGCCCCTCATAATCATGGTTTTTGTGGTGGGGCATTGAGAAGTAATGTGTCCTCTTCCAAGACATTTAAAACACTTTATAGAGCTAGTTTTCTCTTGCATACTAGCCTTAGGGTCTTGCTTTTCTATTGTCTTCCCCTTATCATCTTTGGGCTTAAAAGGTGTCACCTCTAAGATGCCTTGACCTTGCTCTTTCTTTGGATAAGAGTGAGAGCCATAAGATTTTGAAGTAGACTTCTTTTTAAGTTGTTGCTATACCTTTATTTCCCAATCTAAGTTAGCCTCTACATTGTCCTTCCCATGGAAGTATGTGAGGTTAATGTTAGCCTCTTGAGGCTTTCTTTCCTTTTCTCTTCTATGGGAGTGAGGTCTAAGATGTGACCTATGCCTTCCTTTGTAATAGTCACGAAGTTCTTCACTTAGGCTCTTGCAAGAGTTATGACTACTATAGGAGGCATGTTTTTCTCTTTTCATTTCTTTCATTATTTTTCTTCTTTCTTCCTCTCTTATTTTCTTTCTTTCATCTTGACTTATTTTTTCCACTCTTTTTTTTTTCCTTTTCCTTTTCTCTCTTGTTTTTCTTTCCATAACTTAAGGGAACTCAACTCATCTAAGATTCTAGATAAAGGGTTTTTATGACTAGTACCCTCGCTATTAACACTAGATGAATGATGACTCATGTTGGTTCCTAAGTTGTGGTTCTTTCTTGTTGGAGGTTTGAAAACAAAAGGTAAAAGAAACTTTGGTTGAAACTAGCCAAAATAAACACTAAAAGAGGTGTGAAAGATAAGGTAAAAAACTAATTGGTAAAAGGAAAGCTATCTAGGCGGTTTGACAATGGAAGGTAAAGGAAATAAGCTATGAAAGTAAGCAAGAAATGTAAACTAGGCGAATCCAAAGAGTGTTTGGATGACCACATTCAAGGTTCCCAACAAAACACTCACTATCCTAAGGAAAAATTGCCTTAAATTATTACACACAAATGGAAGTTTGGTAACCTATTGGAGGCTCCCAACACACTTCCAATGAAAGGCCTTTTTGTTACAAAACTTGAAAGCAATGAAGGTAAGTAAATTGGAAATTACAAAATTACAAAACGGTCCTCAATTTTGGTGGTTGTTCTCTCTTTGGTGATTCACTCAATTTGGAGTGTTTCTTAGTCCAATAGCTCTTAAGGTGGTTGGCCCCTTGCTTATTGACTCAAATTCTTCAAGGGATGACACCAATCCTCCTTTCCAATTCCCTATATGGCAATTCACACAAGGAAACAAAGAGACAAGCAATAACCAAAGACAAAAAAAAAAATGAAATGAAAGCTAAACCAATGGAATTTTAACAAGACAATTTTTCAAGGATTATTCAACAATTAAAGCAATGAAAAGGACTTAGAAGCAAGCTAGGACTCAAAGAGAAACTTAGAATGGCTCTAGAGTAGAGTAAAAAAAACTAAAAAAAAGACTCAACAAACCTCTAGCTTTGGCACTTGTCTTCACACTAATTTCCAATTGAAATTTCCAATTATAGAATAAATTTTGATCCAAAACAACAAGCACACTTCCCTTTCATCTTTTTTTTTTCTGGATACTGATTTTCCTGCCAACTTGTGTGATTTTTAGTATTTTTTCCTTTTATCCAAATCACTTGTTTCTTTTTTTCTAACTTTTTTCCAAATTTCTAGAAAATTCAGTAAAAATTTCAGCTCAAAATTCGAGGTAACCAATTCTCAGTAATTTTTACAAGTTTGTATGTCCAAGCTGCCAGCACCAGCGATTTTTCTTTTTTTAAGCATGGTATATTGATTGCCTTGCGCTTACTTTCAACCTTCCTATGTATGTTGAACTCACTAGGATTGTTTACCATAGTTTTAGGAGTTCAATATTCACTTAGGATCAACATTTCAGCCAGCAATTCAATCACAAAAACTCAAATTCACAATAGACACAATCATAAGGAAACCTAAAAGTTCAAGAAAAGGTTCACAATCAAAGACTCTCTAAGAATTTTGCATGAACATGTTAAGGACTAATTAACATGAAAGATTTGACTCAAATCAAATAACAGGCTAAAAGAATTTCATACACTCATGAACAAATGAGTTAGACAAAGAAACAAGAAAATAAAATTCAGCACAACATAAGAAATCTTATGTGACAAGTTTCATGACTAGACATGACTTCTATGACAAAACTACAATAGGTGAACAAGTCACTCTAGATTTTTGAGGTTTTCTTCTACTTCAATATTTTTGTAAGAATTTTATGGTTTAGGTTTCAGCCACAAAAAATAACAAGACAAAACTCAAAGGAACCTAAACTCAACACAATTCATGGTTCAAGAACAAGAACAAGAAATTTGAACCATAGAAAATCAAATCTAGCTTCTATAGCAATTTTAATCGGTGGAAACTCTAAAGAATCATGTTAACAACATTTAGCACAAGACATGTGAGGAGATACATGGAGAAAAAAATGAAGAAACAACAATGGAAGAGAAGGTAAAGCAAAAAAATTAATGGAGGTTTAAGGAGCACCTAGTAGAGCTTAGCTACACATCCCCTATAATAGCTAAGCTCACCCCCATGACAAAATACATGAAAATACAAAAAATTCCCTACTACAAAGACTACTCAAAATACCTTTAAATACAAGGCAAAAACCCTATACTACTAGAATGGCCAAAATACAAGGCCCAAACGAAGGAAAAACCTATTGTAATATTTACAAAGATAAGCGGGCTCATACTTAGCCCATGGGCTCGAAATCTACCCTAAGGCTCATGAGAACCCTAGGGCCTTCCCTTGAATCTTTGGCCCAATCTGCTTGGAGTCTTCTATCTAATGCCCTTGCGGGGTAGGATTGCATCAGAGATGAATGTTCTTCTCCAAAAGATGAACTCGCTTAGCACGGTAGGCGCCCTTAGCGAGTTCATCTGAAAATGCATATATTCAATGAATTTTGATGAACTCGCTTAGCGCAACATGCATGCTTAGCGAATTCATCGCGTTTTCTAGAAAAAATGCAGAAAACACAGTTCGTTTTCTTCCATTTTTGAGCCTCTAAAAGGCATATCAAACAAGCAAACTAGTCAAAACTATCTACACAACACAATCATTCACAAAATCCTAATTTTTAACTAATTTAATATCATTAAAACTCTAAAAATTAAAAGCTAAATTCTATGGTTTTCTACCCTAATGTTCACCAAAATAAAAGAGTAAAGGGAATGAGAGACTTACTTGGATTGTTGATTGCTGATGATGCGTAGAATATGCAAAAAGAAAGCAAGAATGCAGGTTGCACAGATTTGGGAGAGAGAGAAAATGCAGGATATGCTCTGAGAATTTTGGCAAAGGTGAGTGTAACTGATGTTACACTCACTTAAACAAATTTCGAGCCTCTCGCTTAGCGAGCCGCAGAGCTAAGCGAGCCAGAGAGACGTTTCGTTTCTCAAAGGGGTTTGCTTAGCGGATCTGCGCACTTAGCCCAAGTTTGAAATTCAAAATCTGATTTTTTTTTAAAGCTGGGCTTAGCGCACAGAAGTGGCGCTTAGCGAATTCTGCAGTTCATAAAACCTGCAACTCTCGCTAAGCCTGGCTTTGGGCTGGCTTAGCTAAATTAATACATCTTGATTACAGAGGGATAAAAGCTTAGCGAATTATGGTCTGCTTAGCGCTTCTATGACCGCAAGGAATTGCGCTTAGTTGGCATGAGTAACACTTAGCTCAATGAACCCCAATTCTGGCCGCAAGGAAATGAGCTTAGCGGCGACATCTCGCGCTTAGCTAGTGAATACGAGGCGCTTAGCCAGTAAATACGAGGCGCTTAGCGAGAAGGCTATTGCTTAGCCATATTCAGATCGAATTGAAATGGGCTTAGCTCAACCTTGGCCAGCTTAGCGGACCAAATCAACTTGAGATACAAGGGTTGAGCGCTAAGCGCTAGAGACTCTCCGCTTAGCGTATGACAAAAGATGCACTTAGCACGAGGACTGATTTTTAGAAAAGAATTTCTAAGTTATTTTTCAGTCCCTTCCTCAAGAAATTGAAACCCTTATATCTATCATTCAAAAATAAGCTGATATACCCCAATGTAATGATTATGAAGCAAGTTCCACATTATGCCATGCATAAAAGAAAAGAAAAGCAAAAATTATCAGAAATTAGAACTGGGTTGCCTCCCAGGAAGCGCTTTTTCAATGTCATTAGCTTGACGCTTTTACCTCAATGGGCGAAATCACGTTTTGGTTCTTACTTCCAGAACTTCCTTACCTACTTCCATTACCTGTAAGCAAACATTTTGTTCTAGAGCAGGCTTGTCTTCAACAAATAAATCAAAATCAATTTTCTAATCTTCAAAGCCCAGCTCCAGCTTCTTTTTCCGCATATCAACTATGTAGCTTGCAGTTAACATGAATGACCTTCCCAATATTATAGGAATGTCATTATCTTCACAGATATCCATTACCACAAAGTTTGTCAGGAAGATAAAATGTTTTACTCTAACCAGCACATCTTCAATTACTCCATATGGTCTAGTAATGGAGCGGTCAGCAAGTTGTAAAGTCATCCTAGTGGGCATGATCTCCAACTCTCCCAACCTTCTGCACATGGAGAATGGCATTAAGTTAATACTGACTCCCAAATCAATAAAAGCCTTTCCCACAGTGACTTCACCTATTGAACAAGGAATGGTTACACTCCCAGGGTCTTTATGCTTGGGTGGAAGGATCTTTTGAATCACAGCACTATAATTTCCTTCCACAAAATTTTTTTCTTGGTGAATATACTTGTGTTTCCTTGTTAACATATCCTTTAAGAACTTGGAGTAGAGTGACATTTGCTGTAAAGCTTCTCCGAAGGGCATGGTTATTTCCAGTTTCCTGAAAATATCTAAGAATCTCGCCAAATGGCGGTCCTTCTCCTTCTTGGAAGGTACCACAGGATATGGTACTTTCGCCCCTTCGTTTACAACTTTTTCTCTTTTCTTCTCTCTAGCTTGTTCACTCTCTACTCCTCTCTTCATTCTTATTTTTTTTCGTCTTTTTCATTTTTTTTTTCATTTTCTTTTTCTTTTTCTACTTCTTTTTCTTTTTCTTGGTCATTTAATTCTTTTTTCTTGACCATTATTTGTTTTTCTTTTTCCTTATTGCTTTCACTTCTCACATCATCTTTCTTTTCATCAGTACCTTTCTTTTCAGCGGCTTTCTTCTTGGACACAACACTATCCTCATCCTCCGCCTCCACAAACCTCTTAATCCTTGTCATCACAGCTTTGCATTCCTCCTTGGGATTCTTTTCTGTATTCGCCACAAAATTGTTGGATGACTTGTCAGCTATCTGCTTGGCCAGTTGTCCCACCTGGACCTCAAGGTTTTTCAGTGTTGACTCAGTGCTTTTATGCTTTGACATTGTTATCTGCATAAACTGAGTCAAAGTCTCCTCCAGCTTAGTAGTCCTCTAAAAGATGTTAGGCCCTTGTTGGATTGGCCTGTTAGAAGGTCCACCCTGGTCCTTGTTGAATTGATTGCCAGGGTGTGATCTCCACTGTCCTTGTTGGTTATAAGAACCCTGTTGGAAGCATGAGAATCCTCCTTGAGTATATCCTTGTCTCTGTTGATTTCCCATATAGTGAACTTCTTGAGTGTTTTCTTCAATGGGAATACATTGGCCTGTTTCATGAGCCACACCACAGATGGTACAACTTGTAACCTGCAAAATAGAAGAATGTGTAGGTTGACCAATAGACAGTTTAGTTGGCAACTTGCCAAGTGTTTCTGTTAAAATCTCAAGTTGCCTAGAAAGCAACTTATTTTGTGCCAACAAAGCATCATGTGATGATAGTTCTAACAAGCTTTTCTTTGTGGGTTGGTGAACTCTGTCGCGCATAATGGCATGATCGTTGGCTGACATATTCTCAATTAGCTTAGTTGCCTCTTTAGGGGTCTTCAGCTTTATTTTTCCCCCTACTGAAGCATCTAGCAGTTGTTTGGTTTGTGGTCTCAGCCCATCTATAAACATATTCAATTGAATTGGCTCAGAGAACCCATGGGTGGGAGTCTTTCTCAATAAACCTCTAAACCTCTCCAACGCTTCACTCAAGGACTCGTCAGGGAACTGATGAAATGAAGAGATTGTAGCTTTCCCTTCCGTAGTCTTTGACTCTGGGAAATATTTCTTTAGAAACTTTTCAACAACTTCTTCCCAGGTTTTTAGACTATTACCCTTAAATGAGTGGAGCCGCCTCTTGGCTTCTCCTGCTAGAGAAAATGAAAATAGACTGAGTCTAATGGCTTCATCTGGCACGCCTGCAATCTTTACAGTGTTACAGATTTCAATGAATGTCGCCAAATGTGCATAGGGGTCCTCATTTGGTAATCCTTGGAATAAGTTCCCCTATATTAAATGAATTAAAGAATGAGGGTAGTTTATGTTGTGAGCTTGCACTTCAGGACGTGCAATGCTGGTAAAGAATTGCGGCACTGAGCTACTAGAATAGTCCTCAAGGGTAACTCTTTGCTAGTGTTCATCAGCCATGGAAACGACTTCTAGTAAATAGGTCATGGATTCCCTTGATGATGGTGAGTCAGATGATGTAGAATCAGAAAAATTAGTTTTTTCCTCAAGAATGGACGCTATTGTCTTGTCTTGTAGTAATTTACTTCTCCTCTATGCTCTGTTCCTTCTTAACGTAGCTTAAATCTCCAAGTCCAGAGGAACTAAATTTCCTGTGGGAGATCTATGCATATAAAACACTAACAGAAACAACGGTTATCCAGTTCAAGAGGAAAACAAATATGAATCAAAAGTAAATATTCACAGTTTATCAAAGAATAAAGAATAGACACCTAGGACTGAACTAACTTTCCAAATAGAAAGAAGTTTCCCGGCAACGGCGCCAAAAACTTGTTCGAACCCAGCAAGTGCATCGGATCGTGCAAGTAGTATAAAACGGTAAGAACTGAGTATCAAACTCTCGGGGAACTTGTGTTACTTGGTAAAGCTATATTAAAAGGTGGCCTTGTTGGTGCTTGCACGCTTAGCATGAATCTGGGCCGCTTAGCCCACATAAGTGAATTTCGGCTTAGCGCTCGTATTCTCGCTTAGCGGATGCATGAAAACGGTGTGCTTAGCCGGATGAGCCCTCGCTTAGCACGTGTGTCCAACTCATCCTTCTTCCTGATTCTTCCTTGCGCTCAGCCAAAGGAGTGTTGCGCTCAACGGATGGCTCGCTAAGCCAGCAGATTGACTTAGCGAGCAGATGAAAATCAACGCTTCACAAACTTGCCTAATTAACCTGAAATTGAGAGGAAATGATTATTAAATACACAAAATAGGAGTACTAAGTATTTATTACCTATATTTAACAAAAATTAATTACAACACTACAAAATAACCATAAATGGGAGGAGTTAGATACAATTTTCACAGATTTCTTACACAAAAGTTAGTTGTATTCATCGACTAACAACAACTCTCTATTTTAATCGATAACCATCTATCCTTAATCGATTACATAAGTCTTTTGAGAAGCTTGCAGAGATATCTTCATTCTAGTTTAATCGATTACCACATACCTATAATTGATTACACATTTCTTTTGAGACCATGTCTATTTTCTTGGGTTTCTGCTTTAATCGATTACGAGGTTATAATAATCGATTACATCATTCTTGAAAGTGTTCCCAGAAGTGATCAAGAACACTTAATCGATTAAATTAAGAATTTAATTGATTTCATTGTTCTGGAAATATTTCAAGGTTTTGGGAATAACACTTTAATCGATTAAAAAGAGAATCTAATCGATTACTCTGTCGAGATAATTGATTACATTGCCATTTTAATCAATTACAAACAGTTATAATTGTTTTCTCTATATATAGCCACCTTGTGTTCTCAATTTCAAGCATTTGAACAATAATTTAGAATAAGCTTTTATGACTCAGAAACTCTAATTTTTGTTTCTTGAAGCTTTCAAAGGTTAAAGTGAGTTGTAAACATCATTTGAGATCAAGAGAGATCCATTCAATCAAGCCTTTGGTTCTTGCATTTGAATGTAAAGTTTGTATCTCTCCTTGACTCTGTTTTCATATGTTTTTTTACATATTGTTTTTGCATATGCATGAGTCTTTACAACATGCTAGAATAGATGTTTGAAGTTTGAAACTAAGGGTAGGTTTCTCTTAGGCTTAGATTAACAAAGGACCCTAGGTTGGGTGCCTTAGTTTCATTTTCATGTATAATTTGAAATTGGTTATGATTGTTTATAAAACTCACATTGCATAGTGGAAATCTAATTCAAGTTGAATTAGATCTCTTGAGTAGCTTCTCTAGAAATAGAGAGTGAACCAGTATAAATCTTGTTGTCTATCTTCTCTTGAATCTTATATCTTTTTAATGAATTCTTTATCAATTTACCAAGGTTTAAAGGTTTTTAAAATTGATGCTCTTTAACAAAAGGATATTGTGCATAGGTGATTGATTCAATATTGGTTTTAAATAAAAAGTGTGATACGATCCTTGTGAAGCAAAAGTTTAAAAAAAACTATTTTTGTTTTGATTTGATTTTAAAACCAATTCACCCCCTCTTGGTTTGGAGAGTCCCATCATCTTTTTCAATTGGTATCATAGCTACATCTTGAAAGTTGCTCAAGATCATAGTTTTTAAAAAATGAGCTCTAAACAAATCACTTTCAAAGATGGTGCTTCTCTCAATTGACCACCATTGTGTAAGGGAGTACATTTTTTTGTTTTGGCAAAATAGAATGGAAATCTTTATTGAATCAATTGATCCCATGCATGGAATGAGATTGTTAAAAGACCATTTATATCGACTAAAGAAGTCAATGGTGAATTAGTTCCTAAAGAATGAGATGAGATGAAAGATGACGAGAAAAGAAAAGTGTAAGATTATAAAACAGCTAAAGACATTTTAACTTATGGTTTATCTTATGATGAATTTTTTGTATTGCGAGGTGTAAAAATGCAAAGGAGATATGGAAACTGCTTGAAGTCACTCATGAAGGCATTGTAGATGTAAGAAGAGTAAGAAGGCATACTCTTGTATACGAATATGAGCTTTCCGAATGAAGAATGGTGAAACCATCTTAGAACTTCAAACAAGATTCACCTATATAGTGAATCACTTGCTTGGTCTTGAAAAAAACATTTGAAGATAATGTGCTAAACATCAAGATTCTTAACAAACTTACAAGAACTTGGGAATTGAAAATCACATCGATCAAGGAATCCAAGGACTTCACATCAATGTCGATGGAAGCTATCTTAAAAAAAAAATGCTTGCGTATGAACATGAGTTGATTCAATAATCTTGTGCAGAAGATATAGAAAAGAAAAGGAAAGGGATTTCACTCAAAGTTAGTTCCTCAAAGGAAGATCATAAAGAAAACTCTAGTGATGAGGAAGATATAGAGAATTTAAACTTGATGGTGAAGAAGTTTGGGAAATTTCTCAGAAGATCCAAAGACAAAAAATTTTCTAAACCTTCAAAGAAGGTGGAAAACAAGAACCAAACCTTCAGATGCTTCAAATGCGGGAAGCCAGGCCACATCAAATCAGATTGCTCTATCTACCTTAGAAAAACACCTTCTAAAAAGAAAGGGAAGAAATATAGAAAACCGAAAAAGGTCTACATAGTTTGGGAAGACAACGAGTCAACATCGTCTGATTCTTCTAGTGAAGAAAAAGTTGTAAATGTGTGCTTAATGTCTGATTCAAAGGATGACTCCTCAACCATGAAAGAAAATGAGGTAAATTATGAATTTGAGGAAGTTTTGGAAGCCTTTATTTAATGAAATTCATGAGGAAGGGAAAAAGCTTGTTGTTTCAAACAATAAGCTAAGAAGCTATCCAAAATGTCATATCACTAAATTGCCTTCAACACAAAGTGAGCATGATATATTGAGGCAAGAAAATGAAAAACTTGTTTCAAGCTATAAAACCACTGGTTGTGTTTGTGCCTCTACTTCTCTTAATATGGATGATTAGAAATATTTGCAAAATGAGTTTGAAAAGTTTAAAAAGGATCATTGTGAAGAACATATGAAGTTGCAAACTAATTTTTCCTATCTTAATGATCTTTTTAGAAAAATGAATAAAGGAAAGAGTGATCTTAGTCACTTACTCAGTGGGCAAAAGCATACTACCGATAAGATTGGTTTGGGGTATAACAAGCAAATTAAGTTTTATAAGAAAACCAAGTTTGCATCCTCCAAAAAGGTGAACCCAAACAAAGTCTCCAAAAAGAAAAACATAGTGCATCCTAAGTCTAAAGCAAAGACTTGTCATTATTGCATGAAAATAGGGCACACATCCTATAAATACCATGTTAGGAGATTTGATGTTCCTAGAGGTAAATATGTTTGGATTCCTAAAGAATTAATTGTGGAAATTAACCACATTGGGCCCAACCTCAATTGAGTACCACCTCTCTAATTGATTTTGTCCTGTAGGTGTGCCTAAAAGCAAGAGACTCACTATGATATTTGGATAGTGGTTGCTCTAGGCACATGACCAGTGACAAGTCCAGACTTACTGACCTTGTGCTAAGGGAAGGTGGATATGTTACTTTTGGAGACAACAATAAGGGAAGAATTATGGGAGAAAAAAACATTGGAAATCAACACAACACACAAATAAAAATGTTCTGTATGTTGATGGACATAAGCACAATCTTTTGAGCATAAGTCAACTAAGTGACAAAGGCTTCAAAATTGATTTCAACAAAAATTATTGTCTCATTTGTGAAGCAAAAACTGGTGAGGTTTTTCATATAGGTAAAAGAGTAGGTAACATCTACATGCTTATTATTGAACATGCATTATTTCATGAGCTTAGTTGCTTGATAAGTAAGATTGATGATTCTTGGCTTTTGCATCGTGGGGCTGCACATGCAAACATGCATAATCACAATCGTCTAGTTAAAAAAAAACTTAGTAATTGGTATTTCGAAAATTTGGTTTGAGAAAAATAAAGTGTGTGAAACATGTCAAAAAGGAAAATAAGTTAAATAACTCTTTTCAAAATAAAAACGTTGATTCTACTACAAACCCCTTGAACTACTTCATATGTATTTATTTGGACCATCAAGAACCATGAGTTTAGGTGGCAACTACTATGGCTTAGTAATTGTTGATGATTATTCTCAATACACTTGGACTTTGTTCTTGAGAACCAAAAATGATGCTTTTGATGCTTTTCACAAACTTGCCAAAGTTATTCAAAATGAGAAAGGTCTTAGTATTATTTCAATTAGAAGTGATCATGGAGGTGAATTTCAAAATGAGTATTTTGAAAAGTTTTGTGAAGAAAATGGAATTCACCACAATTTTTCTGCCCCGAGAACACCTCAACAAAATGATGTTGTGGAAAGGAAAAATAGATCTCTTGAAGAAGGCGCTAGAACTCTTCTAAATGAAACAAACCTACCAAAATATTTTTGGGCAGATGCTATTAGTATTGTTTGTTACACTCTCAATAAGCTTCTAGTAAGACCTATTTTAAAGAAAACTCCTTATGAGCCTTACAAAGGGAGAAAACCAAACATTTCTCATTTAAGGGTTTTTGGATGTAAATGCTTTGTTTTAAACAATGGAAATGAATCTCTTGGCAAATTTGATGCAAAAGCCGACGAGGAAATCTTTCTTGGTTATTCATTATAAAGCAAGGCATATAGAGTGTTTAATAGAAGAACATTATGTGTGGAAGAATATGTACATGTTGTTTGTGATGAAACTAACTCTCTTGTTCAAGAAAATGCTTTGGAAGATGAAGATGTGAAGCACTACATGATGAGCATTGGTTGTTGGCTTTGCATGAAGAATTAAATCAGTTTAAAAGGAATGAAGTATGGGATTTAGTCCCTAAACTTTCTTCTCATAAGCTAATCGAAACCAAATGGGTTTTTGTAAACAAGCTTGATGAATCAGGAATCATAGTTAGGAACAAGGCCATATTGGTTGCTAAAGGATACAACCAAGAGGAAGGCATTGACTATGATGAGACCAATGCCCTTATTGCAAGGTTGGAAGCTATTAGGGTGTTGCTTTCTTTTGCTTGTATTATGAATTCTAGGTTATATTAAATGGATGTCAAAACTGATTTTCTAAATGGATACATTAAAGAAGAGATATATGTGGAGTTCCATGTTTTGTAGACTTCGAACATCCTAATCATGTTCACAAGTTGAAAAAGGCACTCTATGGTTTAAAACAAGCACCTAGATCTTGGTATGAAAGATTGAGCAATTTCTTAATTGGGCAATCTTTTGTAAGAGGTCAAGTTGACAAAACATTGTTTATCAAGAGATCAAATGATGAGTTGTTGCTTGTGCAAATTTATGTTGATGACTGTTCGACGGTCGACAAGTGCGCTGGATCATGCAAGTAGTATAAAACGGTAAGTGAATATCGAGTATCGAACTCTTGGGGAACTTGTTTTACTTGGTAAAGTTGTGGTTCAGTAAATAAGTGTCTTGTGATGAAAGTTTGGTGTGTGGTATGGACAATTATGTAAACTAAACTATTCAAAAGCAAATCATGTGAGTAGTGGTGTATGAAGACAGATAGACAACGTGTTGGTCTTCTTACTAGGTGACTGGTTATTAAGGATGTTCTTTACCTAACAATGTTCATGTGTTCTATGTTGTCTCCTAGACTACTAAACCCTGATGTCTCGTGCATGTTTAATCTAATCCTAATCAAGCGTCATCCTCAAATGTCTCTTGTTGGACTAAACTTAACCAGAACCGCATTAAGACATAACATAACAAAAACTAGGTTACCGTATACCGATGTCTCATGAAAATATGATAAGCTAGCCCTGTCCTATCAGGTTCTAAGGATCAAACCATTTCCCAATGTCGAGTGACCCTAACTAAGCATGCAGTTGTGTGATCAAGGCAAAGACACACTAGAATTAAGTACTAATAACATAGTGAACACATAAAACATCATTAGATAGATATAAAGATATTTACATCAAGTACCCCATAGGAAGAACCAACTGAGGATTTAGCTCTCCATAGCAGGGAAGCTTCCTTTACAACAATGAGAAGAGAAGATGAAAGATAAAAGAAATACAAGTAGTGGGGATGTCTCCTCCACCTCTAGAAACCTCACAATCTCTCAAAATCTCATCCAAAGCTCTGCAAGATGGCTTCCTCATCAAGCTCAGCTCTCTCTCAGTCTCTCCATAGCCAAAAACTCTAAAAAAACTCAACAACACTTCCAAAATTGAGATTTCAACTTTAAATAGACAATCCCATCGGTGGGCGCGCGCTTAGCAGAAGATAAGCTTGCTTAGTGCATGTAAGTGACTTCTGGCTTAGCGCCAGTCTTCTTGCTTAGCCTAAGGGTTAAAGGCGGTGAGCTTAGCAAGTTCATACTCGCTCAGCGCCTTTGTACAACTCATCCTTCTTCCTGATTCTTCTACGCACTTAGCCGGAGGATAGTGCGCTTAGTGGATGGCTCACCCAGTGCATGGCGTGGCTCAACGAGTTCATAAATTCTGCACTTCACCAATCTTGCCCATTTTGCCTGAAATTGAAAAGGAATGATCATTAAATACACAAAATTGGGATATTGAGTACCTATTACTTAAATTAACAAAAAGTAATTACAATACTACCAAAAACAACTATAAATGGGAGGAGTCATATACAATTTACAACAGTTTCTTACACAAAAGTTAGTCATATTGACTGACTAACAATGACATAATTTTTGGTGCCACTAATGAAGCTTTGTGCAAGGAATTTTCTAGTTCTATGTAGGAAGAATTTGAGATGTCTATAATGGGAGAACTAACTTTCTTTCTTGAACTTCAAGTTAAGGAAATGAAGCATGGAACATTTCTTTTCCAAACAAAGTACTGTGCGGAATTGATTAAGAAATTCAATATGAAAAAGTGCAAAGAAGCATTGACACCTATGACAACATCCACTTATTTTGACTTGGATGAAAAAGGTAAATTAGTAGATGAGTCAAAGTACAAAGGTATGATTGGTTCTGTCCTTTATTAGACTACAAGCCGACGACCCACTATTATGCTTAGTGTTTGGTTATGTGCAATATATCATGCAAATCCCAAGGAATCCCATTTAACTACTGTAAAAAGGATTATCAAGTATCTTAGGGGCACAACCAATGTTGGTTTGTGGTATCCCGAAGGTACCTCCTTGAATTTAATTGGTTTTTCAGATTTTGACTTTGCAGGATGTAAGCTAGATAGGAAAAGCACAAGTAGGACATGTCACCTCTTGGGAAGCTTTCTTGAATCTTGTTATTGCAAAAAACAAGCCCGTGTAGCACTATCAATTGTAGAAGTTGAATATATTGTAGCCGGAAGTTGTTGTGCACAAAGTCTCTGGATAAAGCAACAACTTGAAGACTTTGGGGTAACTCTTGGTCACATTCCATTGAAATGTAATAAAACAAGTGCATGATAGAAATTTGGTAACATTTTCTAAGAGATCATGTATGTAAAGGTGATTGTTGCATTGAATTTGTTGATAGTGAACATCAACTAGCTGACATCTTTACAAAACCTCTTGCTAGAGATAGGTTCTTCTATATTAGAAATGAGCTAGGAATCCTAGATGGATCTAGCATTGAATGATGTTTTGCTATAGTGTATTCATATTGATATGTGTTCTCTATGTCTATCAATTTCTGCCTTGATTGCCTATGTGTGTCATATGTTTAGATGTGTTTGAAACTTTTTTTTCCAAAAATACATGTTCTACTATGTTTTTCTCTCTCATGATTTTTCAAAAAATACATGTTCTACTATGTTCTAATCTGCTGGAAGTTCAAAGGCTGACAAAGTTAGTTAAGATGAAATGGACGTTTTATCCAAAATTGGTCAAGGTGTTCTACACATGTGCTCATGTGGACCTTGAAGGTAATCTTTTCTCTACTGTCAATGGAGTAGATATGGTCATATATGCTGTTGTGTGGAAGGAAGTTGATGGTTTGGACATGGATGGAGTTCGCAAGTTTGATGAAACTGCAGATGGCTACAACAAGATGCAGGCCTATAGGGGAATGCTTCTTGATCCTGGAAGGAGATTGAGAAGTTGCCTTGGAGTTGGCGGATTAACTATTGAGGACAATATGCCGATCTACCTTATCACCTACATTCTTACACCAAGGTCAAGCAATGATGCTCAGGTAACAAATGATGATCTGCAAATTGTTTATGGCCTGAAATTAGGAATTCATATGAATTGGGTTCTGTTGATTGAAGATATTATGCTGAAATGTCGTCGCCTTGTGGATTATGAGTTTACATATGTTGTGCTTGCCTCTAGATTCATTGACTATTTTAAGGTCGATGTCTCTAATGAGATTATGGATTACACCAAAGCCTCTAGTGAGATAACTGAAAGCCATCTCAGGAAGCTTGGTATGAGGTATGTTGATCATGAATGGATAATGGCTGCAGAGCCTGTTGTGGGAAACATTGAAAAGATGGAAAAAGATGATTAAGCACAAGGTCAACATGAGCCTACACCTCAATGGAGTCCTTTTGAGTCTCTCATGATTCAAAAGATGGATGTTATGCTTCACCTCCATCAAGAGCACTCAACCGAAGTTCATAGCTCTGTAGAGAATATCACTTCTAGGCTGGAAAATATATAAGCTAGGCTCAACCTCAGTGACCTACCTAACCCGAATGAGGACGGGGCTTAGTTGTGTTTTAGTGCTTGTTTTTGTTGTTTCGTTGTCATTTCTGTTTTAATTTTTTTTTCTATTCCTCTAGTTATTATTATGTTTTATTGTGATAGTTTTTTTTAAATGATGGTTGTAATGATTAAGGATATGAATGATATGTCAACTGCTCTTTTTCTTGTCACTCCTTACATATGTTTGTTCTTACTCTGTGTGTTTGCGACTTTTTGGCCTTGTTTTGCCAAAAGGGGGAGAAGTATTGCATTTATACATACAGTTTGACTCATTCATTTGACCACTCCATTATGATGATTGTCATACCCTAATTTCGTCCGGGGATTATTACTTGATAATATGCAACCTTTGATCGGCCGCTTTGAGATACTTGGCATCCTTTGTTTCACAATATGTGAAGTCTCGAGACATGCCGGAAATCAAAAGGAAGCAGGCTTACGCGATCCGTAAAATTCCGTAATGTGGCGGAAACCAAAAGGAGGTGTTGTTACGTAATCCGTGAGTTTTTGTAACTTCTTCGAAAGCTAAAAAAGAGTAAATACATGATCCGTAAGGATCCGTAACCTTACGGAAAGAAAATAAGTATCGTTACGAAATTCGTAAAGTTTCGTAACGTTAAGGAAAAAGAATCACCAAAAAAGGTAAAGGGGGGTGAACTTATCAAGATAGGGGTGCAAATAGCAATTCGAGTCTAGGCCCTTCTAGAACATTTTGGAAGTTGGGTTGCTTAAGGAGGAAGCAATTGGGCGGCAAGCTCCTCCACGTTTTTGAAAAATGGTTTCCGAGGCTTCCATGACTTTCGTAATGCTTCCGTAAAATTTCCGAAAACCTTGGGTAAGCATATTCCACTTAACATTGGTGAAAGGGAAGAAAAAAAAAGATGAAAATCAAATTCGAAACACTTCCGTAAAATATGAAAAGGGGGGTAAACTTAGTAATTCGGGTGCACTTAGAAATCTTCTTCATTAAGTCTATGGGCGGCAAGCACGTCCCTTTTTTCCTATAAATAGGGGAGGGGGGAGCTGTTTCAAAATGTTCAAGACCCTTGGCTATGCATTTCGGCTATTTTGGGCAAAAAAACACGTTTTCGTGAAGAAAAATCGAGTCGAAGTGCTTCCGTAACACTTCCGAAAGCGATTCTGTGGAAATTCTTCATCGTTCTTCCTCGTTCTTCACCGTTCTTCATTCGTTCTTCGTTCGTTCTTCATTCTTCAACGGGTAAGTTTTCGAATCCGAGACTTTCAATTCATTTCTTGTTTTGTGTACTTTCACTTTAATTTCGTTTACTTTCAGTTTCTTTTCTTCCGTTTTTAACGTGCTTTAACCGTTTATTTAAGCCGTTTTCTCGCCTAATAAATGATAAAATGAATTTCAACCGATCATTTGTGTTGTAATCTCGTTTAATCACTGTTAAAACAAAATCTAACCGATCGTTCACGTTGTAACCACGGTTAAACCAAAAAGAGGTAAAATAATAATATAATAATCAAAAATATCTTTTAGTAAAATAAACCAAAAAAAATCAATCGGACGCTTTCTCTTTGGGATTTCTCATTCTTAATTGAATTGACTAATAACTAAAGTGAAACTAAGGCTAAATCAATTTGCCAAGTCAAGCTCGTCCACAAAAAATCACTAAAAAAGGGGATTTGAAAGTTTATTATCTCAGTCTTTCTTACCAAGTTAATGGATCATTTTTAAGGTCCAACACCTTTAAATGATCACCTTTCAAGTAAAAAGAAATCGTGTGATTCACCCTTAAGAAAGAACTACGTAGGTCTGATTTCCTCTTCGATGGAGGGTACGTAGGAGCAAGAGCCCCGCTTTTGTCGACCTCAAAAAATAAGAAGAACTAAACATTAAGATAACACAATTTCCACAATTCTGAAAAATAGGCTGTTGTCCTTTGAGACAAACGTAAGAGGTGCTAATACCTTCCTCAAACGTAAATACAACTCCCGAACTTAGAATTTTCATTTCGACCGGTTTCCTTCGGTTTTTCCGACGTTTCCCACAAATAAACGATGGTGGCGACTCCGCGCATCTTTCCTCCTTTGGAAAGGGCACCCGTAAACCTCGCCTCGCACGCTCGCAAAAGGGCATGTTGCGACAGTTGGCGACTCCACTGGGGATCTTTTTGTGAGTTAGGCCTATTCTAAGGAATTGTGGAATTGTGAAACCTTGTGTGTGCATTTATTAAATTGTGTAAAATGTAATAACTGCTGTCTTTTCCACATTTTTACACTAAGCACCCACGGGTTTGAGTAAAAAGGGGCCCTACACCCGGGTTCATGGGAATTTAAGGAGTGGAGGTGAATCTATCATCATGCTAGGTCTCCGACTTGCTTGAAAATAGTGAAACCTTGTCTAGAGCTTTCTCTCTTTATAATATGTTGTCGCTGGTATTCCATACCGCCACAATATTATTATCTTGAGTGATGATACCTCTAGAAAACAGCCATGTAAGTTATGAATCATTGGGAGTAGTTCTTAGAGACCCCTAGATATTATCCCATAGGTCCCTAAAATTGGGGCACGATGCGAACACGCTGCGTGCCTTTTAAACACTGTCATGCATATAATCTAAAATGTCATGTACGCCTTTGTTGTTTGTAATTATTTGTGGATATTGTCGTACTCTATGCATCCCCGTGTTATGCTTTTGCGTGTCTACATCATGTCGTCACGCACGCGTTGTATGTTGGTCTCGTCTTTTTTCATGGGAAGCCGGAAGATCCATATCACCTTCTTAACTACACACATGGGGCACTGCACCCCCAAGTGTGCAAGTAAGAAGAGATAATTTTTCGGGGCTCTCGTGTCCGTAAATGCATTCATATCATGCATCACATAAACATCTCTTCTGCATCATAATGAACATATTGTTCCTGCATTTGTTCGTTATCACATTCCAACCTCACATTTTGCATAGGTCATTGCATCATTATGCATATGCGTTCAACAAACTTTTTGATCTACAAATTGCATACCAATTGTTTTCATGTTTGCTCATGTGTGACCCTTGCGTTTTCCTCTACAAGACAAAACAAAAAAGAAAGCGTGAAAATTCACGCTGCATTCTTAGTTGCATATATTCAGTACCATGAGCCAACCATGTTGGGATCATAAACCCATTTCACTTAAAATCAAAATGATTGAACATGGTACCTAATGCACGGTTAACTAAGAAAGGATGTTTCTTCGGGCATCTCAATCTCATAATTACATTTTCCATGCATAGCATGCGTATTCCCGAGTCTTTCATCCCTATGAAATGTTGTTGAAGTATTGGCAATCAAAATTGCCATTCCCTGGGTTATGGGGTTGAACCAAGCTCACGCTTTTACGAAAAGGTTCATCGAGTCAAGTTGAAGCATGGAAGTAACCATCTTGCAAAAATTGGGGCAAAAGATGGATCGTGTTACATCATTGCTTCGTCTACTGCCAAACATGTTTAGGATTATTGATATCCTTGTTACTTCCAGCTTCACCTTGACAAAGATGTCATGGACCATGTTGAAAATCTAAATTGATTCAACCCCATGTCCTGCGTAAAAATTCGCAATACTTCAACTATGCATCATTCGCGTACATCCATACTTTTCATTGGTTGCATGGCTCATTACATTCTTTCCTTGAAAAATAAAATAAAAAAAAGAACTTAATCATTGTTATATAAAAAAAAAACATGCTTTACGGTGCTCTTACCAAACCCGTGCTAGAGCTAGAGTAATGGGTAAAGCGGAGGAGGTACAAGAGTAGATGGAGGCTGACATGGAGGCCATGAAAGAGGAAATGGCCGCAATGATGGAGGCCATGATGAGCGTGAAGAAGATAATGGAAGCCAATGCAGTTGCAATTGCCGCTACCAGCGTTGTTGCTAAGGTGAACCTGATGTCCCCATCCGGCATCAACCAAATGAAACATCCAACCTCAGATATGGTAGGCAAAGATTTGGGAAGTACGGGCGGCCCCCAAGATGTGCAAATTCAAAACGAGCACGCCTTCCCGCCATATGGCTTGCCTCTCAACTATACGTCACCCAATGTGGCGTACACTCCCAATAAGAATGTCAATAACTCCACTCCTATACCCATTGAGAGCCAACAACCCTGAACTGATCATGCACATGTCTCTTAAACCGTGGGGGAGACACATGAAATTCCCCATCACAATCTAGCCGACTTCGAGCCTTGGCTCGAATATGCCACTGAAGGGCAAGCAGTTGGTGGTATACCCCTTGAAAACACTTCGGAAGGCCCTCAGTATCACCCCCAGCTACACCTCTTGCATTCCACGACAAGTAAAAACCCTCATGCTATGGTAGAAATGGGAAAGTTGGATCATCTAGAGGAAAGGCTCAGGGCCATTGAAGGAGGTGAAGATTATGCCTTTGCTAACCAAGGAGAGTTGTTCCTAGTACCCAATATCATCACCCCTCCCAAGTTCAAGGAGCTGGACTTTGACAAGTACAAGGGGACTACTTGCCCCAAGAACCATCTAAAGATGTATTATCGGAAGATGGGGGCATACGCAAAAGATGAGGAATTGCTGATACATTCCTTCCAAGAAAGTCTTACTGGGGTAGCTGTTACCTGGTACACTAACTTGGAACCTTCTCGAGTCAATTCTTGGAAGGACCTAGTGGTTGTCTTCGTTAGGCAGTGTCAGTACAATGTCTTCGGATAGGATGCAACTACAAAACATGTGCAAAAAGGGGGCACGAATCTTTCAAAAGAATACGCCCAAAGGTGGAGAGACCTGGCAGCTCAAGTGGCACCTCAATGATGGAGAAAAAAATGATGACAATGATAGTAGACACATTACCAGTATTCTACTATGAAAAGATGGTAGGCTACACACCTTCAAGCTTTGATGATATGGTCTTCACCGAAGAAAGGATCAACGTGGGTCTAAAAAGAGGCAAATCTGATCATCATGCTTTGATAAATGCAAAAAAAAAAAAAAAAAACTAGGGCAAATGAAGAGGGTGAGAATGAGGGAGAAGCCTATGCTGTGACTGCCATTCCTATACAGCCAAGTTTCTCACCAACCCAACAATGTCATTACTCAGCCAATAAACAAACCTTCTCCTTACCCACCGCCCACTTATCGACAAAGGCCATCCCTAAATCAACCACAAAGTCTGTCTACCGCACTTCCAATGACGAACATCACCTTTAGCACAATCCAAAAACACCAACCAAGAAATGAATTTTGCAGCGAGAAAGCCTATAGAATTCACCCCAATTCCAGTGTCCTATGTTGACTTGCTCCTATATCTACTTGATAATTCAATGGTAGCCATAACCCCAACCAAGGTTCATCAACCTCCATTTCTCCGAGAATACGACTCGAACGCAATGTGTGCTTGTCATGGAGAATCCCCGTGGCATTCCATTGAGCATTGTAGGGGCCTGAAACGTAAGGTGCAAGGTCTAATTGATGCGGGCTGGCTGAAATTTGAGGAGAATCACGTGTAAATCCTGACATTGACAAGAGATGCCACACATGGGGCAATTTTGAAAGCTGTTGTTAGATGTCTCTAATGACTCATCAGGATTTTCAAGTTTGTACCATTATTGTAAACCACAGTTACAATGTTAAATGAAATGGATAAATTTGATATCTTTGTCCCTCGTCCTCTCACAAACGTATCTTTGCTTATTCAACTTTTACCGAAATGTGGGTGCAAGCCATTGGTCTGTTTGCTCAAGCGACCTGTGCTCCTGAGTTTGGACTTCCAAGAGCGTTCAATAAGAAATTACTCGTCTTGCAAATTGGCGGGAGTGCCGTAAAACAACGAGTAAAGTTAAAAAAAAATAAGTTTCAAAATAAAAAAAAAGTGTTCAAAAAGAAAAAAAAAAGCATTTGATTGACTGTGTTTTCAAGACGTTCATGTGACCTCATTTTATCATCCTGGAAAGTTTGTCTTTTTAGAGAGAAGTGAGTTATCAAGAATAGGATGTTGGACAAATGGTCTCAGTTATCTTAAGAAGGGGGGGGGGGATTAAATTAAGATACAAAGACTATTCCCCAATTAAACTTTCACTCTCTGTTTTTGGATTAACAATGCACACAGGGACAACCCTTTCCTTGTGTTCAAGAATCCCCTACAACAAGAGACCCACGGTCTCTTAATCCCTTTTTAGAAATAAGAAGAAGAGAAGAAGAAATCTCTCTTAAAAGAGATAGATTGTATAATGAAGATCAATCAAAATTCTTTATTGAATATGCAAGTGGTTGACCAAGGAATCTTTTTGAGAGGATAAAACTATTTGGGCAATGAAAAGTCTCTTTAAATTCGTGTTTCAAAGTAACCTTTGATGGTCATTCATAAAACATCTGAATAGATGTGACTCCTGGAAATTATTTTTTGAAAATCCCTTCTGGTAATCGATTACAAGACTTGTGTAATCAATTACAGGCTTTAAAATTTGAATTAAAACGTTCAATAAAATGTTGGTAATAAATTACCATCCATGTGTAATCAATTACACATTATAAATTTTGAATTCAAATTTCTAGTGACTGTGATAAACATTTTCAGCTGCTAGTAATCGATTACCAGAGAGAAAATCTCAAATTTGAAATGATAGAATTCTTTGGTCAAACCTTTTGTTTTTTCAATTTGGAAACTTCTTCCTAAAGATTCTAGAGATCAATTTGATCATATATCTTGATTTTCTTGGATTCTTGTCTTGAATAAAACTTAGAAGCACTTGATCCTTTAGCATCATCAAGAGATCAAAACATCTTGCTTCTACATAGGAGTCATTTGACTTAATCCATCAACTGAAAAATCCTTCAACTATTTCTCGTCCTTGGAAAATTCTTTTTGCAAGAAACAACTGCTTCTTTCATTCTTCCTCACTACGAGGTTGTGAAAACAAGACAATGATTGTACCTCAAAGCCTTACACTGGGGCAATGAAAGGCATCATGTAAAAACCTCAAGCGAACCTAGGGGCAGATTAGAAGCTCTCACCCAATAGGTTCCCAGCTACAAGGTCATGACGAAAGATAACAATTGGTACCTCAAAGCCTTACACTGGGGCAATGAGGGGCATCATGCATGAGCCTCAAGTGAACACAGGGGCAGATCAAAAGTTCTCACCCGTCGATGTTTTTAAACAAGAAAAAAAGGGGGAGGCAAACCCTGGAATTTCAATAGATTGATTAAACGTCAAACGGCTCCATTGCCGTCACTCCAAAATGGTCAAGTGACTAAATCAAACAGAACATACACTCTGAGGGAGTTCCCGGAAAGATTTGCAAAAGATAGGATAAGGTTGCATGAATTATCACCTTTTTCAAAAGGACAGTCAATTTGTGTTTTCCAAAAAAATTAAATCAAAATCAAAATCACAAAATAGGGAAAGAATGTCCTGAACATTGTACAACTTTCCATTGCATGGCATTGTTTCATATGAGGTCAGCATTACCAAATTTCACGACAAAGGTTGCATGCGTCTGCATCCCTAAAAATCATGTTAACTGCATAGATTTCCTACATCTCGTGTCCAATCTTGTTGGATGACCGGCCGTCTCGATGAGTCGATCTCTTGTTTTCTCATAAAGGTGGACCCTTGGGTACTAGTACCTATCACCTTTAGAGGACCATATGTCCTCGCCTGCAGAGGGCTACACGCCCTCGCCTTTAGAGGGCTACGCGTCCTCATTTTCAGTGGGCTCCATATCCACACCTTAGGAGAATATAAGGTCCTTTGCCCTTAGATGCTTAACCGAGACTTGCGCTCCCGGTTAAGGGGCCCGTAGTTTCCTTTTATCAGTTCCTAGGCCACCCCTTGATATTGGAGGGCAACCAACTATGCAAGCACATCCAGAGAGGGAGACTATCATGCATCTACTATGCATACCGAGGCAAGATTTCACCCGTGCCGCTGCAAAAAGACGAGTGCGGATCATGCGCACCAACATGACCAATCTTACGTGGATATGGATGACGTTGCTATTTAGCAACATTCTGCCCAGCGACCACAGTGCCAATCTCCGCCTGCAGATGTATCGGTTGGTCTGTGCCGTCATGACATAGGTAAGTATGCACATGGCTCAATTGATTTCTGATGTCATCTATTGTTTGCAGGGATCACGCCCACAAGACGCCCAATGGACCCGAAGAAGTCCAACAGGGCCCTGGGGTTTCCAGCTCTGGTTACGGGCCTCTATAGTCCTACAGGGTGCCCGTTCCCCGGCAAGGTCACGTCATCATGGCATAGGTAAGTATGCACATCGCTAAACTGATTTCTGATTTCCTCTATTGTTTGCAGGGATCGCGCCTACAAGACATCCAGTGGACCCGAAGCAGTTCAGCAGGGTCTTAGAGTTGTCAAGCTCTGATTACGGGTCTCTGTCAGTTCTACGGAGTGCCTGTCACCTCCAGCAAGGGCATCAGGCCCCCTACTAATCGAGATTTCATCAAGAAGTACTGCGTCCCTAGGCAGGCACAGGGCGAAATACCACCGCAGCCTGGGGATGGCCGGCAGCGGGCAACCGACGCACCGCCATCACCTCTAGGGTTCACCTCAGCTCATCCACAAAAAGGTTAGAGCATTGCTTACGACCCATGGCCAACCAATAGGCGACCAAGTCCAAAGCCAAAGGTAAGCAAAGTACTAGGTCTGTAACCGACAAGCCATCAAGCGTCCAGCTCAAGACGTTAAAGAAGCGCTACTAGGAGGCAACCTAGTACCTTTTAAATCTCTGCTTGTTATTTGATCACCTTTGTTTCTCAAGTCATAGCAGGACACACCTAGTTGCTCATGATCCTAGGAATTTAAATAAAACAAGCACAAGCTCGGAAGGTAGTCATACCTCACAAAATATATATATGTATGTTTAGGTAGAAAGATACCTTGAATATGCATGTATGTAGCAAAAATACTTCACAAAATATATATATGTATGTTTAGGTAGCAAGATACCTTGGATATGCATGTATATAGCAAAAATATCTCACAAAACATATATATGTATGTTTAGGTAGCAAGATACCTGGGACACGCATGTATACAACAAAATACTTCACAAAATATACGTATGTTTAGGTAGCAAAATACCTCATGGAAAAAAAAGAGAGCAAAAAGAGAGTGAGCAAGAAAAGAATAAGAAGGAAGAAAAAAATAGAAAATAAAAAAGATATAAAAAATAAAAGTTGTCTAGCTAAACAACAACATGCTTATGAAAAAAGATAATTTCCAACTTTTCTTTGAAAGATTTTACTGATCTTAACCAGTTTCTGAAAAACAAATGTGTATACACCTAAAGAGTGAATGCTGTGAAAATTTTCCGAACGCCCAAAATGGACTCGGATGAATGCATGATTTGATAAAAGAACATATTTTGGAAACACTAGGTTGACTTAAAATAGGGAAAATGAATCCTGAGCCCTAGTGTCACATGACCATAAAAACTTGATGCTTGAGTGTCCACATGGGTGCATGCATGACAGGTTTTGCATAAAAATTCCTAATCATCATTGTTGCATGTGTATCATGGAAATAATGTAGGACATCCCCTTTATCCCCGAACCGCTGGCCAAACCCTGACATATATCATGACCAGCCGTTCTATAAGCCTTGAGCCAAAATCTCAACTTATCATAAACCTTGACCCAGGGTGAGAATGTCAATCCTTAAACAAAAAAGAAAAAAAGAAAAGGAAAGAAAAATTCCCAATCAAAGAGTGGGAGAAAGCAAAAAAAAAAAAAGGAAAGAAAATTCCCGATCAAGGATCGGGAGAAAACTGAAGAAACATCCAGAAAGGTCTTTGGGCCAAACAATATCTGAACAATACAGAATTGTCACCAAGTGAACAAGAAAAAGGAAACCATAACCTAAAGTGGTCCTCTCCCTTTGATTGCCGACAAAATCCTGTGCGCTAGCGACTTTCTCGCCACGCACTAAACAAAAACAGAAAGGAAAAGGCAAAAACACTCAAAGCCAAAATTCCCCACCTAAAAACCATTCTCGAAAAAAGTCTTATTGATCCATGAACATACATGTAATATTTGATTTGATAGGAAATGATTTGCAAAATCAAGTCATGATATATCTATGGTTCGGAGTTAGGATAAAACACTTACCTGGGTGAGATTGATACACTTTGAGTGATTTTCTCCTATCTTTGTTGAACCCAGTGCTTCCTCTAAATGGTCATTTAGAAACGAAATGCTAACATCCAAAATCTCATCTACGGTTATGAGAAAATTTCATCAGCATACTCTCCTTCCCCGATAGACACATTGTTTTTCATCCAAAAAGCATATGTTGCTCTGATCAGTTAGAAGTTTTGTCTCTTTACTAAAGCATGTTCGCATTTTAGTGAAGAAAACACCGAGACTATTTTTAGTCTCACAGTAGCAAGAACTACGTAGGTCTGAGTTCCTCATCACAAATTGAGGATACGTAGGAGCAAAAGCCTTGCTTTTGTCGACCACCCTACTTTTTGTTACCGTGTCCCAAGAGTACGGTGGCATGCGGAGCTACATGACCGTGGGATCCCCAAATCCGTATGTTCCATCATTTATCATTCGTATGTTATCTTGTTTCTATGACTTGAGGGACTAATGTTTGTTTTGTTGCTGCGATTGTCATTTGTTTTGTGCATATATTTTGTTTGGACTATTGCGTTAGTGCTTACTTTGTTGTTGTCAATAGTGTTTGTTAAAATTTCGGAACCGTGTAGAGTTTTTCATTTAGGAACGTCGTCCTAAAAATAAAATGAACCAAAATTATGATAAAAAAGAAAGAAGTGTTGTGAATAAAATGTCTGCGTATATAAAGAAAAAGGAAAATGTGCATAGAAGGGTTTTTATAAAAAAAATACGTGTAGAGAAATTCTTGTGTGTGTGAACAACGAGTGTATATAAAGAAACTTTTGTATGAACCATAGATGTGCGTTGGAGAAAAACGAAAAAGATCTTTGAATGTAAATAGGGTTTGACCGTGTGACGTAAAGAGAGAGAGTTCAAATGCGTATACAGAAAAAGTTTGTCATGTATAAGAGTGTAGATATACAAAGAAAGATTTCTTCATAGAGGACCATAGGTGTATAATTTTGTGAATATATAAAAATGAAACAAAAAGGAAAAAGAAAGAAAGACCGCGAAGGTCGACATGTTATAGTTAAGAAGTATAAATCATTCGTAAAGAGCAAACATATCTTCTGGAAACAAGGGACTGACGCTAAGAGTTTATTTTCCGGAATAACCGAGATAAGAATGGATGAATTCATTGAACTGATGAAGGAACATAACTTGGAAAGTTGGGTCTGTTTGTGTAAATTCCCAACCGTAGTATCACAATGCCATAAATGGGATGCTTGAGTGCTCACCTGGCTGTAGCCATGACTAATTTTGCACGTTGTTTTCAAATCATCATTGTCATGCGTGCCTTATGGAGTAATATGGGAGTTCGGCCCGAGACCGACACCTTGACACCCAAATTTGTTTTGCCCCAGATATCAAGATTGGGTTCCCACGATAAAAGACCCCCATTGAAACACAACCTTAGACTTTTTGAACCTTGGCCTGTCAAAAGAATCCTCATCCTTTCCCCCGAAGCAAAGGACAGCGGAATCTCCTCGAGGGAGAGCAAATAGAATGCTAAAACCCGATTTCCCAAAGAAAGGAAAAGAGGAAGTGAAAACAAAAGGAAGAAATGAAAAGAAAAGAAAGAAAAAGAACAATAAAAAAGAAAGAAAAAGAAGGATTCCCGATCGAAGATCGAAAGGAAGTGAAAATGGAAAAGATCGGAGGAAAACAGAGTAATTCTTGATCAATGAAAGAAAGGGAATGGAAAATCTTCAGACCAGATAAATTTTCGGCAAGATAAGTGACTGTCGGCAAAGGAAAACCCATTTTTGGTGTCTCTTCCTTTCGAATTTCCATTCAAAGTCATTCTCGACTGGCGATATCCCACCCCACATGAACAGAGAGGAAAAGACCGAAACACCCAGCTTCCTCTCCAAAAAACACTACCCTCGAGAAAATCCTATTGGTCTGTGATCGTACGTTTGATCTTTGATTCGATAGGAAATCGTGTGCAAAATAAAGTCATGGTGCAGTTATGGTTTGGGAATAGGACGAAACACTTGCCTGTGTGAGTTTTATACACTATGAGTGATTTATTAGCCCGATGTTTCCCCTGAATGTTCCTTTGAAAGCTAAATGTTGACATCCTGCCCTTCATTTTTGGTTACAAGGAAGATTACCCTTGGCATGAGTATATTGTTTCTCTAAGATATGGTGCTCTCGCGAATGATTTATTTTTCTTTGCAAAAAGCATGTTCGCCTTTTTTTTTCGGAGCCCCATGAATTGCGTTTTCGTTCATGCATCCTCCACCCAAAGAGTTCGGAGCCATGCTTCATGATTGACTAGTGAGGACCCTCTAGTGCAATCCTCCATCCTCGCCTTTTTTCGGAGCCCCATGAATTGCGTTTTCGTTCATGCATCCTCCACCCAAAGAGTTTGGAGCTATGCTTCATGATTGACTAGTGAGGACCCTCTAGTGCAATCCTCCATCCTCGCCTTTTTTTCGGAGCCCCATGAATTGCATTTTCGTTCATGCATCCTCCACCAAAGAGTTTGGAGCCATGCTTCATGATTGACTAGTGAGGACCCTCTAGTGCAATCCTCCATTCTCGCCTTTTTTTCGGAGCCCCATGAATTGCATTTTCGTTCATGCATCCTCCACCCAAAGAGTTTGGAGCTATGCTTCATGGTTGACTAGTGAGGACCCTCTAGTGCAATCCTCCATTCTCGCCTTTTTTTCGGAGCCCCATGAATTGCGTTTTCGTTCATGCATCCTCCACCCAAAGAGTTTGAAGCTATGCTTCATGATTGACTAGTGAGGACCCTCTAGTGCAATCCTCCATCCTCGCCTTTTTTCGGAGCCCCATGAATTGCGTTTTCATTCATGCATCCTCCACCCAAAGAGTTTGGAGCTATGCTTCATGGTTGACTAGTGAGGACCCTCTAGTGCAATCCTCCATTCTCGCCTTTTTTTTGGAGCCCCATGAATTGCATTTTCGTTCATGCATCCTCCACCCAAAGAGTTTGGAGCTATGCTTCATGATTGACTAGTGAGGACCCTCTAGTACAATCCTCCATTCTCGCCTTTTTTTCAGAGCCCCATGAATTGCATGTTCGTTCATGCGTCCTCCACCTAAAGAGTTTGGAGTCATACTTCATGATTGACTAGTGAGGACCCTCTAGTGCAATCCTCCATTCTCCAGGGTTTTTTATCGTCAAGTGCGGATCCTCTTGACTGGGAAATGTGATCTTTGTTATTTTCCCGATTGATTCCTTTGCCAAACGTGTATGTGTATATTATGATATTGTTGTTTTTGTTGTTGTTTGTATTTTATTTTGTGTTGTCCAGAAAAAGAAGGAGTAGAGACGAGAGTCGTCATAGACTAGTCATGGAAAGGGCAAGACGGACGAAATCAGTGTCTTATCTTTGGTTTCCTCTTATCTCCGATAAAAGGTAAGTAAAGAGGGGCAACTGTCATACCCTAATTTCGTCCGGTGATTATTACTTGATAATATGCAACCTTTGATCAGCCGCTTTGAGATACTTGGCATCCTTTGTTTCACAATATGTGAAGTCCCGAGACATGCCAGAAATCAAAAGGAAGCAGGCTTACGCGATCCGTGAAATTCCGTAATGTGGCGGAAACCAAAAGGAGGTGTTGTTACGCAATCCGTGAGTTTTCGTAACTTCTTCGAAAGCTAAAAAAGAGTAAATACATGATCCGTAAACTTACGGAAAGAAAATAAGTATCGTTACGAAATTCGTAAAGTTTCGTAACGTTACGGAAAAAGAATCACCAAAAAAGGTAAAGGGGGGTGAACTTATCAAGATAGGGGTGTAAATAGCAATTCGAATCTAGGCCCTTCTGGAACATTTTGGAAGTTGGGTTGCTTAAGGAGGAAGCAATTGGGCGGCAAGCTCCTCCACGTTTTTGAAAAATGGTTTCCGAGGCTTCCGTGGCTTCCGTAATGCTTCCGTAAAATTTCCGAAAACCTTGGGTAAGCATATTCCACTTAACATTGGTGAAAGGGAAGAAAAAAAAAGATGAAAATCAAATTCGAAACACTTCCGTAAGGCTTCCGTAACTTTTCCGTAAAATATGAAAAGGAGGGTGAACTTAGTAATTCGGATGCGCTTAGAAATCTTCTTCATTAAGTCTATGGGCGGCAAGCACGTCCCTTTTTTCCTATAAATAGGGGAGGGGGGAGCTGTTTCAAAATGTTCAAGACCCATGGCTATGCATTTCGGCTATTTTGGGCAAAAAAACACGTTTTCGTGAAGAAAAATCGAGTCGAAGTGCTAGGTTTACATACTTTTTGTGGGTGGGTGTATCTAGTTCAGACTGCTATGTTTACTCTTTTGATTTTTGGGTGGGTAGACCTATTGTATAGAAATTTTGATGATTGTATATATGCGGCGGAAGCCACCACAGTAAACACCTTTGCTCTGGATGTCACTATGTATTTTGCAAACTCCCATATTTTGGACAGTTTTAGATGATGAATGTAATTATGTTTAACCTTGTTATTTGAAAAGGAAGTGTTAACAAACTTTATTGAAAAGAGTTTATCGACCACATTTTTATTATTTTTCACGTGACGACCTAAAATGATGGCTGGTATATTTTTCTTTTTGAAAGAGCAAAATAGTTTAGAGGTTATGAGTGAACAGAAAGAAATGACTTCGAATAGAGTTGTGAACTGGCCATTCAGGACTCTAGTGATAATTTTCCTTCTGAATTTAATTACCGCGAAAAGAGAGAGAAAAAAAAATTCCCATGGTTTCTGTTATTTAAATTATTACTATTAAACCAGTCATTATTTAGGGACGCCACATTTACACTTCCTTTGAAAAACCCTTGAAAATAAGACGTTGTAAAAGTTGTCTTTTTATAAAATAGACTTCGTCTTTGTAACCTTCTGATGGAAGCTTGCTTGTGGAGCTTCTATGGAGGCTGGATCTTTGAGCTTCAATGAGGTCCTTTAATGGTGATTTTCCACCATGGAGATGCAGCAGAAGATAAAGGAGAAGAGGTAAGAGGCGGCGCCATCCACTAGGGAATAAGCCTTGGAAGAAAGAGCTTCACCACCAAGATGAGCCTTAGATAAGAAGCTTGGAAAGGATGCTTCAATGGAGGAAAATAAAGAGGGAGAGAAAGAGAAAGGGGGGAGCACGAAATTGAAGGAAGAAAAAGGGAGAGAAGTTGAACTTTGAGTTGTGTCTCACAAGACTCTCATTCATCAAAGTTACAACAAGTGTTACACATGCTTCTATTTATAGACTAGGTAGCTTCCTTGAGAAGCTTTCTTGAGAAAACTTCCTTGAGAAGCTTCTTTGAGAAAACTTCCTTGAGAAGCTAGAGCTTAGCTACACACACCCCTCTCATAACTAAGCTCACCTCCTTGAGAAGCTTCCTTAAGAAGATTCCTAAAGAAGCTAGAGCTTAGCTACACATACCTCTCTAATAGCTAAGCTCACCTCCTTGAGATGAGAAGCTAGAGCTTAGCTACACACCCCCTATAACAGCTAAGCTCACCCCCATGACAAAAAACATGAAAATACAAAAAAAAGTTCTTACTACAAAGACTACTCAAAATGCCCCGAAATACAAGGCTAAAACCCTATACTAATAGAATGGCCAAAATACAAGGCCCAGACGAAGGAAAAATCTATTCTAATATTTACAAAGATAAGCGGGCTCATACTTAGCCCATGGGCTTGAAATCTATCCTAAGGCTCATGAGAACCCTAGGGCCTTCCCTTGGATCTCTGGCACAATCTACCTGGAGTCTTCTATCCAATGCCCTTGCGCGGTAGGATTGCATCACCTTCACTGAAACCCGATCACAATGGTGCAATCGAAATTTCAAAATGACGTCTCTTTGATGTGGATATCAAAACACCCCTTTAGCCCCTTTTTAAATTGAATGAGTATTTGACCCCAAAAGTTGATATTTACCATGTATTTGAAATCTATACTAAATTATCTTCGATTTGGTATATAGAGCTCTGTGTTTGGACGAACGAATGTGAACCTAAGAGATATTAGAATAACGCCGCAAGGAACTAATGGAGAGATATAAATAGGTGAGGGGAGTTTATTGTTTGTTTACAGATTTTGATACCATAGTTGGGGTTTGGGAACCCAATTATAGGGATGTATGTCTGTCCCTGTGCATGTTGGTTTTTAAGAAAAACTGTATTTTTAACTAATGGGATGCAATGCATTTGTTATTGATGATTAAAATTATGAATAATGTTGTCGTTGTAATTATTGGAATTTTTGGGAAAAGTCTTAATTACAGAGGAGACTCTACCCAAATTTTATATTTTTTCTTCTATTTACTTCTTTATTAAATTTTAAATGGGCATAAGAGTTTGTTTTGAATACCATAGTCTTCCTCTTTAATTTAGAATTTTCCTTAAAATGTCACTCGTGATATTATGAATTGTTGTTGTATGAGATTTGTGTTGTCTGAAGACCTGGGGAATGTGAATCTCAGGCATGAATTTATATATGTATGTATGTGATTCCTTGTGATGTTGATGATGATGTTGAGATGAGATGATATTAATGTTGATGATAATGTTGAGATGAGATGATGTTGATGATAATGATAATGTTGAGATGAGATGATGTTGATGTTGATGATGATATTGAGATGAGATGATGTTGATGTTGATGATGTCATTATGATGATGTATGTTATGTATATACGTGGGGGTGCAGTGAACATGTTGGATATCCCTAGAGGGGGAAATAAAGTGTTTAAAGAGTTTTAAGCATCTCTGAAGAAAGAAGTAGATGAATTAGAATCTTTAACTATTCATGGTTGATGTATTGATGATGCCCATGTTTCATACTTCATATTGCACAGAAACAATATAAACTTAGTCAGTAAGTACTTGTAGTTTTTCTTGAGTAAAAATACTTGGGGGCATGTCACTTGGTTTAGAACTTCCTTGAGATTCAGGTTGATGACCATGGGGGGGGGGGGGGGAGTTGCCTGTGCACGATAGGGTGACCTCGACACTTGATGCCTAGTTTTCCTAAGTGAGAGTGTCATGTGGGCACGCTTAGGCTATTTCGTGATGAATGACATCACATTTCATTTTAGAGTTGAGTCATGTGCATGCATCATTCTGGGCATAATAGATTTGAATTGTGGAAAAGTTGATGACTAGTTTGTTAAGTGTATGTTGAATTGATGGATTATTGAGAATAATTGTGGTTATTGTTATTGTTTTCTTGCTAATCATTGTCATTTGGTGTTTGTTGATTTTTTTTAATAATAAACTCACCCTTTCAATTTTTGTACCGTGTGGTTGGTGCATGTGATGATCTCAAACTTTCATTCGTGGGAGCAGATGAGTAGCAGTAGGTGACCTAGAGGGAAGTCCTTTTGTTGGAGCCGCCAAGTCGAGGTGATAATGTTGGAATTTATTTTGGAAGAGAGTTGTGTTTTGTTATCAACTCTTCATTAGTTGGTTCCTTGACTTTTTTTTATTGGGCATGTAAGTCCCAAGTTTAGATATATGTAAAAATTAAATTATGTTCTGACAAGTTAATGATGTATAGTGCTTTAATATATATATATATATATATATATATATATATATATATATATATATATATATATATATATATATATATGTATGTATGTATGTATGTGTCATACCCTAGTTTCGTTTGAGGACTATCCTTTGGTGATCTTTTGATCCTTGCTAGTTAACTTATGGCGTTGAAGGCCAGTTATAGTGCGAAATAGATGATCATTCGATGTTTTGATCAAGAATATGAAAAATACCCAAAGGGGAGGGCAAAAGGGCCATTCTAGGCTTTTTTCTGAACCCTGGCTCACCCAGGCTAGCCTCTGGCTCGCCTGGGCCCCCAATTAGCTTAGGGGTGAAGTAACCAGCTCGCTTGGGCGAGCAAGGTTACTTCAGGATGAAGCAACAACTTGTCTGGGCGAGCTGCCATGACCCCTAATGCCATCTTTTGCTATAAATAGGCATGAGGGAGGCTGAGTGATGTGTTCCAAGGTCCAACATTGAGAGAAATCAGAGAGGAGAAGAAGAAAGAAGAGAAAAATGAGGTCGAAGTGTTACCGAATTGCGGTCGTAATCGACTTCTACATTGTTCTTCGTTCGTTATCCGGTTAGTTTTTGTTTTAAGGATTTGAATGCGATCTATGCACCCTTAGGGGTCCTCTTTCTTGTTTTGTGCATCTTCATCTCCTTCTTCTATCATCGGTAATCACTTTTTCTTCTTGTAAAGTAAGTTTCAACCCATCGTTAATGTCGTAAATCATCTTTTTAAAGAGATTGAAAGTTAATGAATAAAACCAAGATGAAATCAACATATAAATGATTTTCTCTTCATTAAAATCACTTGAGATCGTTTCAAGGTCCAACACCTTAACGATTCTCTCAGCTTTTCAAACTTGAGAAGATCATTTCAAGGTCCAACGCATTAACGACTCTCTCCGCTTATCAAAATTTAAAACTCCGTTTCAAGGTCCAACGCCTTGGAAGACTTTTGTTCACAATTAAAATCAATCTTCTAAAAAACTTAAAATCAATGTAACATACAAACTTCAGACTTAAAGAACTACATAGGACTGAATTCCTCATCGCACCTGAGGATACGTAGGAGCAAGGGCAACACCCTTGTCGACCCCAAAAAGTAAAAAAATATAAAAAGGGATAATACACAATTTTGAAGTTATGTTTTGCACACTCGATTAAAGGCTACCATCCCTTGTGACGGGTGCATGGGGTGCTAATACCTTCCCCATCCATAAATGACTCTCGAACCCTTATTTTCAAAATCCGCAGACCCTCTTTTTGGTTTTTCTAATGTTTTCCTCGAATAAATGTTGGTGGCAACTCCATGCGTTTTCTTCATGAGAAGATGCTCCATTTTATCTCGCCTCGCCCTCCCGCCGAAGGGTAGGTTGCGACAGTTGGCGAATCCACTGGGGACTTGTTAGAGAGTTAGGTCATTCAGTCAGTGTGCAATGTTTTTTTTTAATCATGACTTCTTCTTTATTTATGTTCCCTTTTTCCTTTTATCTTTTGTTTGTCCATATTTGTATATAACCTTTGCTATGTTTTTGTGTTTGGTGTGTGTTTGTCTATGTATTACATTCATAGTTAGAAATATTTTTTCTACACACACATTGATGCAATCCTACCCCCCAAGGGCATTGGATAGAAGACTCCAAGAAGATTGGGCCAGAGATGCAAGAGAAGGCCCTAGGGTTCTCATGAGCCTTAGGGTAGATTTCCGGCCCATGGGCTAAGTATGAGTCCACTTATCTTTGTACATATTAGATTAGGATTTCATTATTTTTGGGCCTTGTATTTAAGGCTCCATAATGTAGGTAGGGCACCCTAGAAATGTAGGATTTTCAGCCCTTGTATTTTAGGGACCTAAGACTAGTTTTTGTATTAGAGGTAGTTTTGTAATTTCACATGAATTAAGTGAATATTTGATGTGTGTGTTGGGAAATAAATTTAATTGAATTGGGAGAAGCCCAATCCAATTAAATTTTAGAGGGGGAGGTGAGCATTTGCTTGCTACACCCCATTGCCACATCATATAGTCACACTTTGTGCATGTCCTTCATGCTTTACATGCCTCATGACACCTAAGCACAGTTAGTGGAGAATCTTGGGCTTGATCTTGGATTAGTGGGATGAACCATAGCTAAAATTCACTAATCATAATTAGTGAAATTTTGGCTCCGCAAATTCAATTTCTAATTCAAGTGAAATTTGAATAGAAATTCAAATTTCCCTCCAATTTTGTGTGACACTTAGGCTATAAATAGAGGCCATGTGTGTGTATTTTTTCAACTTTGATCATTTGAGAATTATACTTCAAAGTTTAGACCTCTTTTGAGGCACAAAATTTCGTGCTTCTTCTCTCCCTTTCTCTCCACTCATCTTCTCCTACCTTCAAGCTTTTATCCATGGCTTCCTATGGTGGTGAGCTTCTTCTTGACTCATATTCTCCTTGAAGTGGTGCCTCTAATCATCTTTCTTCCTTCTTCATTCCACTGCCATTAAACTTTTAGAAGCAAATGACTTCATGGATGAAGAAGATGCAAGGCCTACAAGCTTCACATGGAGCTACATCATGTGGTATCAAGAGCATCTTCGTCTAGGTGATGTTCTTTTGCTTCCTCTATTTTTTTGTTTGGTCAATTCACTTTAATTCCTTTTTCTTCATTTTATTCTCCATGTATATCCTCCATTGTCTTGTGGTTTGGTGCTGTTTAGAGTAGATTCAAAAAAATAAACTGATTAAATCTTAGATTTACACTCATTCTTGCATTTCTATGGTTCAAATTTCATAGATATACTCTTGAATCATGTTTTTGTGTTGATTTTAGGTTGTATAATTTTTCAGTCATAATCTTCCATTGCTGAACCTTTACATCTAAATTTTCTTCCAAAATATTGATTAGAAAAAACACACAAAAATCTAAGTGTAAATTACTTAATCCATGTTGTCTTAGAGTCATGTTTAGTCATAATAATTGTCACATTATGTTCTATGTTTGTGTTGAATTTTGATTTTTGTTGATTGAATTATAGATACCTTTGTTCATGTATTCTTGTCATTCTTAGTCTATATTTATAATTTTGAGTCTAATTCATGCATGTTATTTAGTTCATAACATGTTATCAATTCCTAGAAGTAGTCTTGTTGTTGAACTTTGTTTTATTTTCTAAGTTTCCTATATGATGCCTATGAAGAAATTGAGTAGTGGTGCTGTGTTATGGCTAGATTTGTGAATCAAAATAAGTCTCAAGCTCTCTTGAATTGTGTTATTCAATACATTTGAGCATAAGCAAACACAAATTGTAATTATGCAAGCCTTAAGCAACATAAACACTACTATTGATTTCTAGGTTGAAATCATTGGTGCTCATTCAAAACTCATGATTTCAACACATGCTTCACCCATTCATGCAATCAATTCACAACACCAATTTCAAAAAAATAATAATAATTATGTTTGCACTACATACTCAGATAATCAAGTCAAACTATTCAGTATGCTTCAAGACATGCATACTACTATCCACAATCAAAAGTAAAACAATATCACAACAAAAAGTGTACTAAAGACATAAGTATAATAATTATAATATTTATAAAAAAAACAAGAATAGGAATTTAAAACTCTTGTGACTGGTCATCCCGCTAGGTATCCTGATCCTGAGTGCCCTCCGCATCTGTAAAATGTAGCACAGGACTGGCTGGAGGAGTGGTAGTCAGTCCCAGGACTGGTGTGGCAGGGTCCTCTGGAATCTCTAGTAATGGAGTAGAAGGGTCTGCTGGCATCTCATGCATTGGTGTAGGAGGGTCTGCTAGCTGCTAAGGAGAAGATTGATCCACCACTGGCGAGGGTGGATCTGGTGAAATATGTGGTGACCTCTCTGGAGTAGCAATCTCCTGCCTTACCTGTGTACCTCCTGCCTTAAAAATAAATGGCTCAGGAATGGTGGCCTCTGAAGATGCATCCTGTACCTACTGAGGTACCTGAGCATTGGGACCTTCACCTTCCCTCACAAGAGAAAGCTGAGTTCCTGGCCAGGCTACCTTCTCCATGAACTGCTCAACTATCAAGATGGTTCCTGTTGGAGCCACAACCTGCAGGCTCTGTATCAACAATATCTGTCCCTGATGAAGACTCTAAAGCATGGACTCAAAGCGCTGAGAGTCCTGGGCAGATGGGCCTGGAGGAGATGGTGTAGGAGTAGCAGAAGTGGAAGGAGCTGGTGGAGTAGAAGAAGAAGGAACATTAGCAGGTCGAGCCCTTGCCTTCCTTGCCCTTCTGAAGTTAACTGTCAGATCATCCACATTCCAACAGTTTTTCTTAATGTAGGCCAAGTTAATGGCCGGGCTCAAGCTCTCATAAGTCAGACTGTCAGAGGTAACTCTTCTAGCTCTGCAAAGGGCGGTGATAAAGGTTGGAAATCCGAGCCTAGAGGAGTTACTCTGAGCAATAAAAGAGATTTGACTTGAGATCAGGGCGCCGATGTTCATATCCATGTGGGTTACCAAGCCATAAACCAACCTAGCTCTGTCCATGTTTAAATCTGAGGTGTGGGATGTGGGAGCTAAGTTGGAGTAAGAGAAGACACTCCATGTCTGAGCCAGTGTAGTTAGATCTTTTCTAAGGAGTTTCCATGGTTGGCCCTCAACATTCAAAACAAACCCCTTACGAGGAATACAGAGCCTGGCTTCAATCTCCTGAGGATTAGACCTCTACCTACAAAATCTAGAGTAGGTGGGTAAAGATTCCCCCTCCTCTAATACCATTGGAGTTTGAAGAAACTCATTCACGCTGTCTGCATCTATTTTGATCAGGTGTCCTCTTACTCTGGCTTGCTTTGGAGCTTGGTCCTCTGAGGTGTATAAATTAGCATAGAATTCCTTAACCACAACCACATCTATGCTTCCATCCTAGAGGTTGGTGAGGCATTTATGTAGATTACACCTCTCCAACTCCACTTCAAACTCATCGAACTCAGTATAATAAATTTGCACATTTCTCTCTGGAAGGATATTCCGGTCGAGAATGTTGTCCATGTATCTATTCCAAGCTTCCAAAGATTGGAATCGCCTAGTATCATACTGAGCTGCAGGTCTAGAAGCTGAGCTTTTTCTTTTCCTGGATGCCATCTGCAATAAAAAGAACCCATCAGTTTATTAGACCAGAAGTTATCAAAATTGAAATAGAAAATAAAAATTAAAATTGGCAATGTGCGCTTAGCGAGACGTAGCTCGCTTAGTGCGCCTTAGGAAAAACAACACATTGGCTTAGTGCGTCAGGGGTGTGCTTAGCCAGTTATGACAGAAAATTTTTCTCTGCATAATTAGCTTAGCGAGATAGGCACTCGCTTAGCCCAAAGCACTTTTATTTCTAACAATGGCTTAGCGAGTAGCACTAGCTTAGCCTTATGCATGCCATAACGAATAGCGCTTAGCCCACAGGGATGGTGCTTAGCACGAGCAACACTTCAAAAATTTGACTAAGTTATGTGGGCTTAGCGATGAGACTCACTTAGCCCAATCACTGTCGCAACGAATAGCGCTTAGCTCAGACAAGCTGGGCTTAGTGCGAGGCAGTCAACAAAAAAATCTGTCTAAGGTACCTGGGCTTAGTGAGATAGCACTCGCTTAGTGTTAGTCGGTGAATTTTTTGTTAAGTATAGGTAATAAATACTCAGTACTTCCATTTTGTGTGTTTAATAATCATTTTCTCTCAATTTCAGGTTAATTAGGTAAGCTTTGAAAAGTGTTATTTTTCACCTTCTCGCTAAGCCAATCTGCCGGCTTAGCGAGCGTCCGCTAAGCGCAACACTCATGGGCTAAGCGGGAGGAAGACTCTGGAAGAAGATGAGCTGTATAGGTTTGCTAAGCGAACCGCTTCATCTCACTAAGCGCACCGCTTCAGTTCATCTGCTAAGCGAGAAAGGCATGCTAAGCCAAAAATCACTAATGTGCGCTAAGCGGTCCATAAGTGCGCTAAACGCACGAGCACGAACAAGACCACCTATTTAAGCCTGAAATCAGATTTTAGAGGGGGAGTTTGGACTGGGATTTAGAGCTTTGCATGTCCAGGGTTTTATAGAGAGAAAGGTCCAAGTTCCAGAGAGTTTTGAGAGATTTTGCTGTGTGAAGATCTGCAGAGACCAGAGCTTGAAGCAGGAGCCGGTTTGAGAGCTTGAGATGAGTTTGTGAGTGATTGTGAGATCCTAGAGGTGAAGGAGGCATCCTCACCGCTTGTATTTTCGCAATCTTTCATCTTGTTCTTCTCTTTGTTGTTAAGAAGGCTTCCTGGTATCGAAAGCTAAATCCTCTGTTGGATCTTCCCTATAGGTACCTGATGTAAATATATTTCTATCTATTTAATGATGTTTTGTGTGTTCTCTGCACTATCTGCTTTTCATTCCAGTATGCCTTTACCTTATCATGTAGATACATGCTTTGTTAGGGTCATTCAACAGTGGAAACTGGTCTGACTCTAAAGTCCTTGATAGTACAGGGCTAAGTTGTCGTACTTTCACGAGGAATCAGGGTGCGATAATTTAGTTGTGTATGTGTGTCTTAATGCGGTCCTGGTTGAGTATAGTCTTACAAGAGGAATTTGCAAACGATGCTTGATCAGGATTAGGCTAAACTATCATGAGGAATCGGGGTTTAGTATCTCAGGCAACACCATAAGAACACATAAGCATTGTTAGATAGAGAATATCTTTTTAGCATCAAGCACCTATTAGGAAGGCCAACATGTTCTCTACTTATTTTTACACATCATTTCTCTCGCGTGATTTTCTTTCTTTTTGCACAGATAGTTTATAAACCTGTTCATATTCACACTTACCTTTACACACCAGACACCTATTTGCTGAAATAGCTTACCTAATAACACAAGTTCCCCCAATATTCGATACTCGGTTCTTACCGTTTTATATTACTTGTGTGATTCGGTGCGCTTGCCGAAAGCCGAACAAGTTTTTGGCGCCGTTGCCAGGGAACTTCTTTTTATTTGGGAAGTTAGTTTGTCTTTAGGTGTCTATTCTTTATTTGTTATTTTTTGATTGTTTTTGTGATTATTTGCTCATAATTTCTATTTATCTTTTCTTGTTAAACTGGATAACCGTTATTCTGTTAGTGTTGTATATGCATAGATCGCCCACATGCAATTTAGTACCTCTGGACTTAGAAATTGAAGCTACATTGCGAAGGAATAGGGCCAAGAGGAGAAGGAAACTTTTGCAAGACATAACAGTTGCATTCATTCTTGAGGAGGAGACTCATTTCTCTAATTTATTATCACCTGATTCACCATCATCAAGGGAATCCTCCACTCAATTACCTGAAGTCATTACCATGGCAGAAGAGCATGACCAGAGAATTACCCTTGAGGATTACTCAAGTAGTTCAGTACCCCAATTTTTCACCAGCATTGCACGTCCTAAAGTGCAAGCTAACAACATCAACTACCCACATTCCTTAATTCATTTAATACAGGGGAACTTATTTCAAGGATTACCTAATGAAGATCCCTATGCACACTTGGCAACGTTCATTGAAATATGTAACACTGTTAAGATCACTGGTGTACCAGATGAAGTTATTAGATTGGCAGGAGAAGCCAAGAGGTGGCTTCACTCATTCATGGGCAACAACCTGAAAACCTTGGAAGAAGTTGTCAAAAAGTTCTTAAAGAAATACTTCCCAAAGTCCAAGACTACGGAAGGGAAAGCTGCAATCTCTTCAATTCATCAGTTTCCTGATGAATCTCTGAGTGAAGCATTGGAGAGGTTTAGAGGCTTGTTGAGAAGAACTCCCACTCATGGGTTTTACAAGCCAATCCAATTGAATATGTTTATAGATGGGTTGAGACCACAAACCAAGAAATTGTTAGATGCTTCTGCAGGGGGAAAGATAAAACTGAAGACCCCAGAAGAAGCAACTAACCTAATTGAGAACATGTTAGCCAGTGATCATGCCATTCTACGAGACAGAACACATCAACGCACGAAGAAAAGCTTGATAGAGTTATCCTCCCATGATGCTTTATTGGCATAGAACAAGTTGCTTTCTAAGAAACTTGAGATTTTAACAAAAACACTTGGTAAGCTGCCAACTAAGTTGTCTATGGGTTAACCTACACACTCTTCTGTTTTGCATGTTACAGGTTGTACCATTTGTGGTAAGGCTCATGAAATAGGCCAATGTATTCCCACTGAAGAAAACACTCAAGAATTCATTATATGGGAAATCAACAATGATAAGGGTATACTCAAGGAGGATTTTCAGGCTTCCAGCAGGGTCCCTATAATCAACAAGGACAGTGGAGGACACACCCTGGCAACCAGTTCAACAAAGACCAGAGTGGGCCTTTAAACAGGACAATCCAACATGGACCTAACATATTCCAGAGGACTACTAAGCCGGAGGAGACCTTGACTCAGTTTGTGCAGGTAGCAATGTCAAATCATAAAAGCACTGAGTCAGCACTGAAAACCCTTGAGGTCCAGGTGGGACAACTGACCAAGCAGATAATTGACAAGTCATCCAACAGTTTTGTGGCAAATACAGAACAGAATCCCAAGGAGGAATGCAAAGCTATGATGACAAGGAGTAAAAGGTTTGTGGAGGCTAAGGATGAGGATATTGTTGTGCATATGAAAAAAACTGCTAACAAGAAAGGTACTGATGGCAAGAAAAATGAGGTGAGAGGTGAAAGTAATCAAGAAAAAAGAGGAACAAATAATGGTCAAGAATAAAGAATTGAAGGACCAAGAAAAAGAAAAAGAAGTAGAAAAAGAAATAAAAAATGAAAAAAAATGAAAAAGAAGAAAAAAAAATAAAAATGCAAAGAAGAGTAGGAGTGAAAAAGCCGTGGATGGAGGTATGGAAGTACCATATCTTGTGGTACCTTCCAAGAAAGAAAAAGATCGTCATCTGGTGAGATTTTTAGATATTTTCAGGAAACTGGAAATAACCATGCCCTTCGGAGAAACTTTGCAGCAGATGCCACTCTACTCTAAATTTTTGAAAGATATGTTAATAAGGAAGCATAAATATATTCATCAGGAAAACATCATAGTGGAAGGAAACTGCAGTGCTGTGATCCAGAAGATCCTTCCACCTAAGCATAAAGATCCTGGGAGTGTAACTATTCCTTGTTCAATTGGAGAAGTCAATGTGGGAAAAGCTCTTATTGACCTGGGAGCCAGTATCAATTTGAATCCACTCTCCATGTGCAGAAGATTGGGAGAGTTGGAAATAATGCCCACTCAAATGACTTTACAATTAGCTGACCGCTCCATTACCAGGCCATATGGAGTAATTGAAGATGTGTTGGTCAGAGTAAAACATTTTATCTTCCCGGCAGACTTTGTGGTAATGGATATCTATGAAGATACAGACATCCCTGTAATATTGGGAAGGCCATTCATGTTGACCGCCAGCTGCATAGTTGATATGGGGAAGAGGAAGTTGGAGCTAGCTTTTAAAGATCAGAAAATTGATTTTGATTTGTTTGTTGAAGATAAGCCTGCTCCAGAATACAATGTTTGCTTATAGGTAATGGAAGGAGGTCAAGAGGTTTTGAAAGTAAGAACCAAATCATAAGATCCCCCAGTGAGGTAGAAGCATCAAGCTAATGACGTTAAAGAAGTGCTTCCTGGGAGGCAACCCAGTTTTAATTTCTGTTATCTTTGTTTGTTTTTCATGCATTTAATCATTTGGAACTTGCTATATAATTTGTACATAGGAGTATATCAGCCTATCTTTGAATGTTTAACATAATGGTTTCAATTTCCTGAAAAAAGTACTGAAAAGTAACTTAGAAAACATTTTTTCTGAAAAAAAGAAAAATAGTCATTTCGCTAATCACAAGACTCGCACTTCATGCCCAACCCTTGCATCTGAGGCTGATTCATTTCACTAAGCTAGCCATGGCCAAGCTGAGCCTAATCGAATTCGATCTGAATTCGGCTAAGCTTCAGCCTGATCGCTAAGCGACAGCTTATCCTTGGCTAAGCGTGACCTATGGTCGCCAAGCGCAATTCCTTATGGCCATAACTGAGGTCCATGAAGCTAAGCGCCAGTCATGGCAGCTAATCGAGATTCGTTGCGGCAATGTGAGCGCTAAGCGAGTCCTTATCAGCTAAGCGCATGCTCCTATGTACTTAAGATGCATCATTTTAGCTAAGCCAACTAGAGTCTGGCTTAACGAGAGTTGCAACTTTTCGGATCTGCAAACCTTGCTAAGCTGTCTGATCCTCGCGCTAAGCCAAGCCTGTGTTAAAAAAAAAAAGAAGAAAAGAATAAAGTGTGCTAATGTACCAAGGTCAAAAGCAAATGAAAGTGAAAAGCTAGTGAGCAAGCTAAGCGCATGGAAAAGACCATTGGGATAAGTCTAGGATTTGTGCTCTCTTAGAATCTAAGCCTTTGAATCCTAGAAAAACCAATGAATTTTTTAGCCAAGCCTCACTTCAAGCCTAAGAAAGCCCTTCTGATTCTGTTTATACATTTCTGACTTTATGGCATGAGATGAAATTCAAAGATTGGACCTCTTGCTAGTTGTTATTAATGAATAGCTTAAACACTTGTGCTTGAGTGAAACAGTAGCCGTGAGACTGTGGTTTAAGCTACTTTCCTTGATATCTGTCTTATGCCTAACTCCATCTATTTGTTCAGGTTACATTTTATTCTTCTCTTTGGATAACTGCATACCTTGTGAAAGACAAGTGATGAGGGCATTTTACTCTATTCCCTTATCATGAAATCAGTAACTTTTGTTGCATACACCTTTGTACATAGTCACTGTATGTCATTGTCACTTGAGGACAAGTGAGCTGTTCTCTTTTTGCTTGAGGACAAGTAAAACTGTAAATTTGGGAAAGTTGTTAGTCGGTGAAAACGACTAGCTTTTGTGTATAAAACTTGTGAAAATTGTATCAAACTCTTCCAAATTATGGTTATTTTGTAGTGCTATAAGTATTTTCTGTTAAGTATAGGTAATAAATACTCAGTACTTCCATTTTGTGTGTTTCATAATAATTTTCTCTCAATTTCAGGTTAATTAGGCAAGCTTTGAAAAGTGCTATTTTTCACCTTCTCGCTAAGCCAATCTGTTGGCTTAGTGAGTGTCTACAAAGCGCAACACTCATGGGCTAAGTGCGAGGAAGACTCTGGAAGAAGATGAGTTGTACAGGTTCGCTAAGCGCACCGCTTCATCTCACTAAGCACACCGCTTCAGTTCATCCGCTATGCGAGAAAGGCTCGCTAAGCCAAAAATCACCAATGTGTGCTAAGCGGTCCATAAGTGTGCTAAGCGCATGAGCACGAACAAGGCCACTTATTTAAGCCTGAAATTAGATTTTAGAGGTGGAGTTTGAATTGGGATTCAGAGCTTTGCACGTCTAGGGTTTTAGAGAGAGAAAGATCCAAGTTCTAGAGAGTTTTGAGAGATTTTGCTGTGTGAAGATCTGCAGAGACCAGAGCTTGAAGCAGGAGTCGGTTTGAGAGCTTGAGATGATTTTGTGAGTGATTGTGAGATCCTAGAGGTGAAAGAGACATCCTCACCACTTGTATTTTTGCAATCTTTCATCTTGTTCTTCTCTTTGTTGTTAAGAAGGCTTCCTGGTATGGAAAGCTAAATCCTCTGTTGGATCTTCCCTGTAGGTACCTGATGTGAATATATTTCTATCTATTTAATGATGTTTTGTGTGTTCACTGTGCTATCTGCTTTTCATTCCAGTATGCCTTTACCTTGATCACGTAGATGCATGCTTTGTTAGGGTCATTCAACAGTGGAAATTGGTCTGACTCTAAAGTCCTTGATAGTACAGGGCTGAGTTGTCGTGCTTTCATGAGGAATCGGGGTGCGATAATTTAGTTGTGTATGTGTGTCTTAATGAGGTCCTAGTTGAGTTTAGTCTTACAAGAGGAATCTGCGGACGAAGCTTGATTAGGATTAGGCTAAACTATCATGAGGAATCGGGTTTAGTATCTTAGGAGACACCATAAGAACACATGAGCATTGTTAGATACAAAATATCTTTTTAGCATCAGACACCTATTAGGAAGGCCAACGTGTTCTCTTCTTGTTTTTACACATCATTTCTCTCGCGTGATTTTCTTTCTTTTTGCACAGATAGTTTATACACCTGTTCATATTCACACTTACCTTTACACACCAGACACCTATTTGCTGAAATAGCTTACTGATGTGTCATTATTTTCTCCTATTTCTTAACCCTTTTTGCACCATTTTAAGTACTGATTAATTTTAATTGTCAAATAAATTAGGCAGTTTTATTATTTGGGCCCATTCAGCTAATTTGATGTTTTTAATCTAATTTCAGGAATTAATGAAGCATTGGGCTTGAATCCAGAATTGGGCTTGGATTTGAAGAGGATAGACTATTTTATTCTACAAAATTAGATCTTATCTTATCTAGATATTATTTAGATTTGATCTCATCTAGATACTATTTCATCTAGCTCTTATCTTATCTAGATTTGATTTGATTTCATTTATGGGCTTGGATTTAAAACAGATTTGTAAGCTTTGAGGCTAGAAAACTATATAACAACACCAAGGTTCTAGTTTAGCCCTCTCTTTTCCCTTCTCTTCTCTCTCCCCTATTTTTGTTTTTTTTTTTAGTTTTAGGCTTTTTCTTTGAGAAATTTTTTCGTTTTGTAATTCCAGTAGCAATAAAATTCCGTTCTTCAATTTATAAGTTCGTTATCTATTGATTAATGGAACACTAAGTCCCCAGCGTTGCTTTCTCTTGAGGATCAAACGCAGTTCTCTTTGAGGTTCTATTATTACTGTTAAATTCTGTTCAGTTTTTCCTCTTCACTAATTACTCTAAATTTGTTGCTATTAATCCATACATGCTCAGTGCTTGATTAATTGTCTCCGTGCTTAATTTACGATCATGCTTAATGATCGTTCATGAGTAATTGGTGTATGTGTTGTTGGATCGAGTGGCCTCGGAATAATTAAGAAGGGGGGGTTGAATTAATTATTCCTAAAACTTTACCAATTAAAAATTACTCTTTTAAGGCTTTTACTTATGTTGTTAAGAGAATATGGAGTAGAAGAGAAACTTAACAAAAAGTAAAAGCGGAAATTAAATGCACAGCGGAAAGTAAAAGAGTAGGGAAGAAGGAAACAAACACACAAGGATTTTTATACTGGTTCGGCAACAACCCGTGCCTACCTCCAGTCCCCAAGCAACCTGCGGTCCTTGGGATTTCTTTCAACCTTGTAAAAATCCTTTTACAAGCAAAGATCCACAAGGGATGTACCCTCCCTTGTTCTCTTTGAACCTAGTGGATGTACCCTCCACTAGAACTGATCCACAAGAGATGTACCCTCTCTTGTTCTCAGTCAAACCCAAGTAGATGTACCTTCTACTTGTACCACAAAGGATGTACCCTCCAATGTCTTAAGACAAAGATCTCAGGCTGTTACACCTTTGATACTTTGTGAATGGGGATACAAAAGAATTCTCAGGCGGTCAAACCTTTGAACGCTTTTGTATTAGGGAATGGGAAGAATCAAAAGAATTCTCAAACTGTGTCGTTTTGAATTATTTGACAAGGGAGAAGTGAGACACAAAAGAATTCAGGCGGTTAGTCCTTCCTTCTTTTGGAAAAGAGAGAAGAGAGACACAAAAAGAATTCAGGCGGTTAGTCCTTAGCAAATTCTTTTTTGCAAAGGGAGAAGAGAATGAAAAGATGAATAGCACAAGTTTTCAAGGTTTGGAAAACCAGAAAACTTCAGAAAAACTTTTGGTACAAAGAAGAAGAAGAAGTTCAAAGAGATTCAAGGCTTGTAAAGGATTATTTGAATGAATTGGAAAAGTGTTCAAGATTGGAATGCTTGATTCAAAATGCAAACACAAAGCCTTGCTTTTATAGAATCTTCATGTCTGGTCAATAAGGCCATTTAGAAGAGTTATAACTTTTGAAAAGACTTAAAACCCATTTGAAAGAGTCAAAACCTTTTTGAAGAGTTACATCTTTAGATTTTTCAGAAACAGTCACTGGTAATCGATTACCAAATAAGTGTAATCGACTACACAAAGCTTTTGTGTGAAACAATGTGACTCTTCACATTTAAATTTGAATTTCAACGTTCAAGGACACTGGTAATCGATTACCAAAACATTGTAATCAATTGCAGCCTTTTGAAAATATTTGGAACATTGTAAATTCAGTTTGAAAACTTTTTCAAACTTATTTTGCTATTGGTAATCGATTACAACAATATGGTAATCGATTACCAGAGAGTATAAACTCTTTGGTAAAGGTTTTGTCAAAAACTCATGTGCTATTCAAAGTTTTGAAAAAACTTTTTAATACTTATCTTGATTGAGTCTTTTCTTCATTCTTGAATCTTGAGTCTTGAATATTGATCTTGATTCTTGAGATCTTGAATCTTGAATCTTGATTCTTGATTCTAGGCTTTCTTCTTGAGTCTTGAATTCTTATCGATTCTTGAAATCTTGAATCTTGAATCTTGATTCTTGTTTGTAGGCTTTCTTCTTGAGTCTTGAATTCTTCTTGATTCTTGAACTCTTGGCTTGTTCTTGATTCTCTTGAGATGGATGTTCTTTGATTCACTTGAGTTGTTCTTTGATCTTTTGAGCTTTTTGTTCATCACCTTTGTCATCATCTTTTGTTGTTATCATTGTTATCATCAAAACTCCTTTGAATCATTGTTGATTCATCATGAAGCTTTGCTTCCACATGTATTGCTTAATCACATAATGAATGCCTTATGTTAAATTTCGCTTAGTAATTTAATTTAGGGTTGGATTAAGTGGTTAAACTAATAAAGGATAAATTCTCGCAACCTAGGATAAGAGACTTGCTTGTAAATCAAGGGGAAGAAACTTATTTTAATTCTGATATTTTTATAATTCAATTTTACTCGCTATTTAATTTAAAAAAGCAAACAACCCCCTCCCCCCCCCCCCCAATTTGTTACTATTTCCTACTATCTGTTATGAACATTTGGTTTATCATTGCTTGTTGGGAAACGACCTAGGATCACTTCCTAGTTACTACATTTTAATGTTTATTTGATTCGGGTACGGCCTCGATCACTTACCTAATAACAAAAGTTCCCCGAGTGTTCGATACTTGGTTCTTACCGTTTTATACTACTTGTGCGATCCGGTGCACTTGTCGAAAGCCGAACAAGTTTTTGGCGCCGTTGCCGGGGAACTTCTTTTTATTTGGGAAGTTAGTTCGTCTTTAGATGTCTATTCTTTATTTGTTATTCTTTGATTGTTTTTGTGAATATTTGTTCATAATTTCTATTTATCATTTCTTGTTAAACTGGATAACCGTTGTTCTGTTAGAGCTGTATATGCATAGATCTCCCACAGGCAATTTAGTTGCTCTGGACTTAGAAATTGAAGCTACATTGCAAAGGAACATGGCCGAGAGGAGAAAGAAACTTCTACAAGACAGAACAGTTGCATTCATTCTTGAGGAGGAGACTCATTTCTCTAATTTATTATCACCTGATTCACCATCATCGAGGGAATCCGCCACTCAATTACCTGAAGTCATTACCATGGCAGAAGAGCATGACCAGAGAATTACCCTTGAGGATTACTCAAGTAGTTCAGTACCACAAATTTTCACCAGGATTGCACGTCCTGAAGTGCAAGCTAACAACATCAACTATCCACATTCCTTAATTCATTTAATACAAGGGAACTTATTTCAAGGATTACCTAATGAAGATCCCTATGCACACTTGGCAACGTTCATTGAAATATGTAACATTGTTAAGATTGCTGGTGTACCAGACAAAGCTATTAGGCTCAGCCTTTTCTCATTCTCATTGGCAGGAGAAGCCAAGAGGTGGCTTCACTCATTCAAGGGCAACAGTCTGAAAACCTGGGAAGAAGTTGTCTAAAAGTTCTTAAAGAAATACTTCCCAGAGTCCAAGACTGCGGAAGGGAAAGCTGCAATCTCTTCATTTCATCAGTTTCCTGATGAATCTCTGAGTGAAGCATTGGAGAGGTTCAGAGGCTTGTTGAGAAGAACTCCCACTCATGGGTTTTCCGAGCCAATCCAATTGAATATGTTTATAGATGGGCTGAGACCACTGATGTGTCATTATTTTCTCCTATTTCTTACCCCTTTCTATCACCATTTTAATTACTGATTAGCCTTAATTGTCAAATTAATTATGTTGTTTTATCATTTGGGCCTACTTGACTAATTCTGTGTTTTAATTTAATTTTAGGAGAATTATAAGCAATTGGGCTTGGACCCAGAATTGGGCTGAACCGGCTTGGACTTGAAGAGAGCAGACAATTTTATTTGTCGTCCAGTTTTATTTTATTTCGTTTTTAGGCTGAATTTTTGTAATTGGGCCACCAGACCTTATTGGACCCGATAATTAGATTTGTAAGCTTTGGGGCCTAGTGAACTTTAGTGAGCCCAACTGCTAGGGTTTTAAGGTGGTTCATGTTACTGTTCACGCATAGAGATTGTAGGGTTATATTTTTCAGCTTTCCGGTTACTGTTCACGCGCATGGTACTGTTCACGTAGCAACTCCATTTTCGTTTTCTGCTTTCCAGTTTCGTTTTCTGCTTTTAATTCCAGTTTTGTTTTCATTTCTGTCTTCTTATTTTAGTTTGTTTTCTGCCTTTGATTTCCTATTCGTTTCTGCTGTTAATGGAAGGCTGAATCTCTAGTATTGTTTTCTCTTGAGGATTAAGCATAGCTCTCTTTGAGGTTTTGTTATTAACATTAAATTCTGATTAGTTTTTCCCCTTCACCAATTATCTTGTATTTGTTGCTGATATTAATCCATGCATGCTTAATGCTTGATTAATTGTCTCTAATCTTAATTAACGTTCATGCTTAATGGACATGTGAGAGGGATTAATTGGTGTATGTGTTTCTTAATCACATAATGACAGCCTTGTGTTAATTTTCGCTTAGTAAATTAATTTCGGGTTGGATTAAGTGGTTGAACTGATTAGGGATAAATTCTTGAAACCTAGGGTAAGAGACTTGCTTTTGAATCAAGGGGAAACAACATGTTTTAGTTATGTTATTTTTAATTCAAGTTTGTTTGCTGTTTAAATTACAAAAACAAACAAACCCCCGCATTTCGTTATTGTTTTATTATTATATCTTATGAACATTTGTTTGATCATTGCTCACTAGGAGACGACCTAGGATCACTTCCTAGATACTGCATTTTAATGTTTATTTGATTCGGGTACGACTCTGATCAAATTTGGCGCTGTTGCCGGGGAGTAGTGGTCCAAAGGTTCATAATTATGTTTTTGTGTCTTTGTGTGTTTTTATAAAATCTGTGTTATGTGATTAATTTGCAGTGTTTAGTTGTTTTGTGTGTAGTTCTGTTGTTTAGTGTTGTTTGTGTGTGTTTTAGGTGTCCCCTGTTTAGGGGTGAAATTTCGTGGTTCCCCCCTGTTCAGAGGTTAAAGTGTTGTGAATAGTGTTATGAACAGTGTTGAATTTTTCTAATTAATTGGCAATTTTTGTTTTAATAGTTAGAGTTGTTATTTTTGGCTGATTTTTTGTGTGATAGTTTCTTTTGATCTATATTTTGTGTGAAAAATACTAGAAGCACTTGGTGTGATTGAATTTGAGAGATACAAAAAATTTGGGAACTTTTTTTTAGCAAAACTCAAAATGGCCATAACTTTTGCTCCGGTTATCAGAATGACTATTATTATATATGAATTTGGGGTAGAAAAAAATTTCCCATGCCATCCCAACTGGCTAATGCGGGTTGCGATTCTCAGTGCTTAAGAAATCAGCTGTTTACTAAGTTTTTTTTTATTTTGTAAGTATTATTGTCCTATTTTTCTAAACTTTTCATAGGTAGTTTTCATAGTTAGACTTTGAATTTTTGTCTGAAAATTTTTGTGCTATCTTTTCCGGATTTTAGGGTGTTGCTCATAAATTTCCAGCTCATTTGGATATCGCTTAAGTATAGTTGTAGTTTTATCCCTAGTTTTACCCCTTTTTTACCCCTGGTGCCTGTTTGAGAAATACATGATTTGCTGCATATAGTGCATGACAAGGGGCAATCCAGGTGATTTACAACCCTTTGATCCGGAAATAGATAGAACCTTTTGGTCGAGGCCGTACCCGAATCAAATAAACATTAAAATACAGTAACTAGGAAGTGATCCTAGGTCGTTTCCCCATGAGCAATGATACACCAAATGTTCATAATAAATAGTAGGAAAATAGTAACGAATGAGGGGGGGGGGGGGTTGTTTGCTTTTGTAAATTAAACAACGAATAAATGTGAATTAGAAAATATCAGAATTAAAACACGTTGCTTCCCCTTGATTCACAAGCAAGTCTCTTATCCTAGGTTACGAGAGTTTATCCTTATTCAATTCAACCACTTAATCCAACCCTAAATTAAATTACTAAGCGAAATTTAACATAAGGCATTCATTATGTGATTAAGCAACACATACACCAATTACTCATAAACGATCATTAAGCATGAACGTAAATTAAGTACAGAGACAATTAATCAAGCACTAAGCATGCATGAATTAATAGCAACAAATTCAGAGTAATTAGTGAAGAGGAAAAACTGAACAAAATTTAACAGTAATAATAGAACCTCAAAGAGAACTGTGCTTGATCCTCAAGAGAAAACAACGCTGGGGACTTAGCCTTCCATTAATCAATAGAGAACGAAATTATAGATTGAAGAACGAAATTTTATTACTAAAACAAAAAGTCAAAACTGGAATTGCAAAAACGAAAAAAAGGAGAAAAAGAAGAGAAGATAGGGCCTAAACTAGAACCTTGGTGCTGTTATATAGTTTTCCAGCCCCAAAGCTTACAAATCTGTTTTAAATCCAAGCCCATAAATAAAATAATATAAAATCTAGATAAGATAAAGATAGATAAAATTTTGTAGAATAAAATAGTCTGCCCTCTTCAAGTCCAAGCCCAATTCTGGATTCAAGCCCAATGCTTCATTAATTCCTGAAATTAGATTAAAAACATCAAATTAGCTGAATGGACCCAAATAATAAAATTGCCTAATTAATTTGACAATTAAGATTAATCAGTACTTAAAATGGTGCCAAAAGGGTTAAGAAATAAGAGAAAATAATGGCACATCAAAAACCCCATACTTAGCCTTTTGCACTCCTGGGCAAAATGAAACAAAGAACAAAATCCAAGGATATCAAAGAGAGACAAACAAAAACATTTACATATTTCTCAATGAACATCAAGGAATGAGAGGAATGGGTAACATCTAACATGAATAGATCCAAAGAGTCAAGACATTCGTGAAAATCATCCAAGCAACCCAATCATGGCAAAATAGTTAATCAACTCAAGAATGAAAAGTGATAAAGCCTCACAAGATATACACTCTATCTCTCAAGTGTCTAGGCTACTGTTTACTCTCGAAGCACCCATGAAAACAAACACCACATAGACTTGGCAAAATTCTAAAATTGACAACAACTTGACAAACACATGCACACGAGGATCAAAAGGTCTTTAAAGGTTGTAATGGGGCCAAGGACAAGTTAGGGAAAAAAATATGGAATAAGTAGCTAAATCCCAAAGGAATAGAGGAGCAATGGGGAATAAGTGGAAATTAAGCACAAGTAGTAAACCCAAACCCTCTAATATCAACAAAATCAACCATGGCTCCCAAATCAAGTCCTCATAACAAGACCTCATTTATTCAACTTCACTTCTTTTCTGTTTTTTGAACAGTACAAATTTGCAAAATTTGCAGCAATTGAATTTTTTTAAACAGTACGAATTTGAAGATTAAAGCAAGAACTAGGCAATATATATATACATCAAGCATGGCCAAAATAAAACATTAAGCATGACCAAAAATCATATCTTCCAACGAAACATACCCCCCACACTTATTCCCAAAACAATTCCAAAGCTCCAAAATTCATTAAGGGTAAGGTGATATCATGGTTTTTCACTTAAGGCTTATAATGAGCTTCAAAGCAAAGAAATGGGAACATAGGCTCAAAGGGGCTATCAAAGGAATTAATTCAAGGTAAGTCCATTTGGCTAAAAGCTTATAAGAACAAAATTGCCTAAATCATTTCCAAATATGCATGTGAATTAGGAAGCGTCAACAAGAATCAAGCCAAGGCTATTGTGCAAGCAATCAATGGGGGCAAAACACACCAAAAGATTATGATGATGGATGGCTCAAATTCTCACAAAGGTAAACGTATCACTTTCAAATTGAGCTTTCAAAACTATCATGACATGTAGAGGAAAAACAAGGATTTCAAATCACATAATGTCAAGAGACTTTTATTTTCAGAACAATTACCCATTTCTTGAACATATCCTATAATTCAAAGAAAAATATGCAAAGTTGTACATGCAAACAAAATTGACCTAAAATATTAAACTAGAAACCCAACCAAACTAACAAATTTAACACAAACAAAACTAACAAAACTAGCAAAACCAAAACCAAAGAACACTCCCCCCCCCCCCCCCCATACTTAAACAACACATTGTCCTCAATGTAGCACAATTAAAAGATTAAAAGCAATTAAACCATCAAATAGAATCAGACAAATGTAATAAAAGTAATGAAGGAGATAGGAAAAGAAAAACTCCCTAAGTCATGGTGGAGTAAGGAAGTCTATTCCACCACTACGTCCACTAAAGAAGGGTTTGTGAGGAATGACTTCAGTCGGTGTCCATTGACCTTGAAGATCTTGTTTGTGGAGTCACTTTTGATCTCAACTGTACCATAAGGAAAAACATTAGTAACAACAAAAGGGCCAATCCACTTAGACCTCAACTTACCACTCATGAGTCCAAGCTTTGAATTATACAATAACACTTTTTGCCCAACCATGAAGTCCTTCTTAATTATCATGCTATCATGGAACTTCTTGGTCTTTTCTTTGTAGAACTTGGCATTCTCATACGCTTCCAGGTGGATCTCATCTAACTCACTCAGTTGCAACTTTCTTTCCTCACCAGCTTGATCCATAGAGAAGTTGTAGGTCTTCACTGCCCAGTATGCTTTGTGCTCAATCTCCACTGGAAGATGACATGCCTTTCAAAAGACAACCCGATAAGGAGACATTCCTATGGGTGCTTTGTAGGCAGTCCTATGTGCCCAAAGAGCATCATCTAGCCTGGTACTCCAATCTTTCCTGCTTGGCTGCACAATCTTCTCTAAAATTCTCTTGATCTCCCTATTAGAAATTTTTGCCTGTCCATTGGTTTGGGGGTGGTATGGTATGGATACCCTGTGTACAACCTCGTACTTTTGAAGCAAGGCATGCATTGATTTGTTGCAAAAATGGGTTCCTTGATCACTAACGATTGCTTTAGGGACTCCAAACCTGCAAAATAGATTAGATCTGACAAAATCTACAACAATCTTAGCATCATTAGTTCTAGTGGGCTTGGCTCCCACCCATTTTGAAAGATAATCAACTGCAAGGAGAATGTAAACATAACCAAAAGATACAGGAAAAGGGCCCATGAAATCTATACCCCATACATCAAACACCTCACAGAATAGCATAGGTTGTTGAGGCATTTGTTATTGCCATGTAAGTGCACTTCCTACTCTCTGACACTGCTCACAAGTGCTACAAATATTCCATCCATCTTTAAAGATGGTGGGCCAATAAAAGCCACAGTCAAGCACTTTGCGAGCTGTCCTTTGAACACCTAGATGACCTCCCGGCGTAGAAGAATGACAGAACCGCAGGACTGAGTCAGTTTCATGATCTGGAATGCATCGTCTAATGACTTGATCACTGCACAATTTCCACAAGTAGGGGTCATCCCAAATAAAATGCTTAGCATCACTTTTAATTTTATCTTTTTGAGCCTTAGATGCTAAGGGAGGAAAAACAGAAGCAACTAAATAATTGACAATGTTAGCAAACCAGGGAGTAGAAAGAGAATCAGACATACTATACAGTATATATAAATGATCATCCGGGAAATCATCCCGAATGGGTGAGTCCTCATCAGACACATGTTCGATCCGACTCAAATGATCAGCAACCAAATTTTGTGCTCCACTCCTATCACGGATCTCCAAGTCAAATTCTTGGAGCTAGAGCATCCATCGGATCAACCTAGACTTTGAATCAGCCTTCTTCAACAAGTACTTTAAAGCTGCATGGTCAGTATAAACAATAATGCGAGTACCAAGCAAATAAGAACGAAATTTTTCAAGAGAAAAAACTATGGCTAGTAGCTCTTTCTCAGTAGTAGTATAATTCGCTTGGGCAGCATCTAAAGTCCTAGAAGCATAATATATCACCCTAGGCAATTTATCAATTTGCTGAGCAAGGACAGTCCCCAATGCATAATTGGATGCATCACACATAAGCTCAAAAGGGACCGTCCAGTTGGGTGCCTGGATGATGGGGGTGGTAGTCAGTGCTCTTTTAAGGCAATCAAAAGCCTCTTTGCATTTATCATTAAAGTCAAACTCCACCTGCTTTTGCAACAAGTTCGATAGTGGAAGGGCTACTTTGCTAAAATCTCTTATAAAGCGCCTGTAGAATCCTGCATGACCAAGAAAAGATCGCACCTCTCGCACGCAAGAGGGGTAAGGCAATTGTGAAATAACAGAAATTTTTGCAGGATCTACTTCAATGCCCTTATTGGAAATAATGTGGCCTAAAACTATACCTTGCTCAACCATAAAATGACTTTTTTCAAAATTTAGAACAAGGTTAGTTTCAGTGCATCTATTCAAAACCTTTTCCTGACTATCCAAACAAACATCAAAAGAGGATCCATATACAGTGAAATCATCCATAAACACCTCTATGCAATTTTCTAAAAAATCACTAAAAATACTAATCATGCACCGCTGGAAGGTACCAGGGGCATTGCACAGGCCGAAAGGCATCCTCCTATAGGAAAAGGTGCCGAAGGGGCAGGTGAATGTGGTCTTTTCTTGATCCTCAGGAGCAATAATGATTAGCATATAACCAGAAAAACCATCAAGGAAATAGTAGTGAGATTTACCTGCCAGGTACTCAAGCATCTGGTCAATGAATGGCAGTGGAAAATGGTCCTTTTTGGTAACCTGGTTCAGCCTCCTATAGTCGATGCAGACTCTCCAACTGTTCTGCACTCGAGTAGGAATAAACTCATCCTTCTCATTTTTTATCACGGTGAGGCCGGTTTTCTTCGGGACTACCTGGACGGGACTCACCCATTGGCTGTCGGAGATAGGATAAATGATGCCAGCTTGCAAAAGCTTGGTTACCTCCTTCTTCACTACATCAAGAATTACCGGGTTGAGTCTTCTTTGTGGCTGTCTTACTGGTTTAGCCCCATCCTCTAAATTTATTTGATGCATACATGTGGATGGGCTAGTACCAGGAATGTCCGCCAAGGTCCAGCCTATAGCCTTCTTATGCTTCTTGAGAACTGATAACAACTTCTCCTCTTGCTCATCAACAAGGGAGGTAGATATAATTACTGGAAATCTTTTGCTATCATCCAAGTAAGCATATTTTAAATTTGATGGCAGAGGCTTCAATTCTAGTGTGGGCGGCAGGATAATGGTAGAAAGAGATGGTTTCTCAGCCTGTACCTCATAAAGAAAGTCAGATGTATGTGTGCTTCCTGAAACATGGTTAGTTCTATCTGACTCTAGAAAATCAATCTCAAGAGGTAAAACATCACCAGACATGTAATCAATATCAATTTCAGATTCACTCTCAGCATCAAATTCAGACATATGATCAAGTACAAATTCAGATTCAATGCATGAAGAGTGACAGGCATGCAGATTAGAATGAAGATCAGTCATGTATTCATCAACAATATGGTCAATTATTTCAACACGAAATACAGAAATATCTTCAGATGGGTGTTTCATAGCATCAAGAATCTTAAAATGAATAGTTATATCACCAAACTCCATAGATAGTGTGCCTGCATATACATCTATCTTAGTTCTAGTAGTTTTCATAAAAGGTTTGCCTAGAATGATGGGAACTGATCCTTTAGAAAATCCCTCCTCCATATTCAAAATATAAATATCAACAGGGAAAATCAGTTCACCAACTCTAACTAGGACATCCTCTATGAAACCAGCAGGATAGACAACACTTCTATTAGCTAAATGAATTACCACATCAGTTGACTGCAAGGGACCGAGAGATAGAGAATTAAAAATAGACAAAGGCATCACACTAACAGAAGCTCCTAAATCTAGCATGGCATTGTCAAACTTATTGTTCCCTATAATACAAGGTATGCTGAATGTACCTGGATCTTTACATTTTCAGGGATTTGGGGAACAAATTTACCAATCAATGCGGAGACATTTCTGCCCATGCTAATTCTTTCACTTCCTTTAAGCTTCTGCTTATTAGTGCACAGCTCCTTCAAGAATTTAGCATATATTGGAATTTGCTTTATTGCATCTAGCAGAGGTATGTTTACCTCTACTTTTCTAAATGTTTCCAATATCTCTTTCTCTGCCTCTTCCATTTTTTTGTTGGAAATTGCTCTTGGAGGGAATGGAAGAGGGATATGCTGCTTCTGTAAATCAGAATTACCAGTGGAAGATTCACTTGCATAGAAATTGTTAGGTAACTTACTCTTTAAATTTTTGTCATCATCTTTTTCTGGAGTAGAGTGAGGTTGGGCAGGTTCATTTGCGGATGAGGAGGATGTTGCTGGTTGAGGTCCTAGACACTGCTTTCCCGACCTCAATATAATGACACTCACATTTTTGGGATTCTGGACAGATTAAGAAGGTAATTTGCCAAAATTATGGGACTGCTGTTGATTTAACTGTGTAGCCAATTGTCCCATTTGATTAGTTAAGCTCTGAATGGAGGCTTTGATCTCTTGTTGAAACTGCATGTTTTGCATAGTCATTTTCCTCACAAGTTCTTCAAGGGAAGGTTGCGGAAGAGCCTCAACTGTTTGCTGTTTCTGGGGCTGTTGCTATTGTTGTTGTTGTTGTTGTTGTTGTTGCTGCTGGATTGGTGGAGGAACGTATGGTCTGCTTGGGCCAGCAACATTCTAAAAATAAGGCTGTTGTTGTTGTTGCTACTGTTGTGAAGGATTCGACCATCTAAGGTGGAGATGATTCCTCCACCCGAGATTGTACTTGTTGCTGGAGAGGTCATAATTGTTCTGTTGTGGCTGATTTTGCTGTTGAGGTTGAGGAGGTCTATTGTAGATGTTTGCAGCATAAGCTTCAGGCTGTTCAATTGCTTCAGATTGTTGCACAGAAGGGCAAAGGTTTGTGTGGTGGTCGGCAGAGGAGCATAAACCACAGAGTATGGCGACAGGTGCAGATTTTTTATTCATGGCCAGTTGGGTTGCCAGGTTAACCAAGGCATCTAGTTTACCTTCAAGCTTCTTAGTCTTGGCTGATGAAGATGAACTTGTGGCTACTTCATGCACTCCTCTATTGACAATAGCATCACTTCTAGCACTAAATTGCTGGGAGTTTGAAGCCATCTTCTCAATTAAATTTCTGGCTTCAGCAGGGGTCATGTCTCCAAGGGCTCCACCACTGGCAGCATCTATCAAACTTCTCTCCATGTTACTGAGTCCTTCATAAAAATATTGGAGAAGAAGCTGCTCAGAAATCTAGTGGTGAGGAAAACTGGCACATAGTTTCTTAAATCTCTCCCAGTATTCATATAACCTCTCTCCACTGAGTTGTCTAATGCCTGAAATATCCTTTCTGATGGCCGTGGTTCTAGAAGCAGGGAAATTTTTTTCTAAGAATACTCTCTTGAGGTCATCCCAGCTTGTGATGGACCGTGGAGCAAGGTAATAAAGCTAGTCCTTTGCCACTCCTTCTAAAGAATGAGGAAAGGCCTTCAGAAATATGTGATCCTCCTGAACGTTTGGGGGTTTCATGGTGGAGCAGACAATATGGAATTCTTTCAAATGTTTGTGTGGGTCTTCACCTGCAAGGCCATGAAACTTTGGAAGCAAATGGATCAATCCAGTTTTAAGAACATATGGGACATCCTCATCAGGGTATTGGATGCACAAGCTTTCGTAGGTGAAATTAGGTGCAACCATTTCCCTTAGAGTCCTCTCACGGGGTGGAGGTTGTGCCATGTTCTCAGAATGTTCAAAACAATAATGCTCAAAATCACCAATAACAGAATGCTCAGGATGCTCAAAAGGTACTAAATGATGTCTAACTAATCTATGAAATATCCTAGCTATCTCAGGATCAAAGGGTTGTAAGTCAGATGGATTGCCTCTAGTCATATACTATATTCAGCATGCACAACTAGTTGCCTTCTTATGCAAGTAATAGTGTAGGTTTGAACTACAGCTACCATTAAATGATATCCAAATGACTTGAAATTTTATGAGCAACCCTATAAAATGATGAGAAGATAGAACAAAAAAATTCAAAAAAAAATTCAAAGTCTAACTATAGAAGCTAAAAATGATAATTTAAGAAAAATAAGAGAATAATACTTGGAAAAAAAAACTTTTGACAGAATCACAATTTTTGGAAGAAGGAGACCTTAGCCAGCCGGCTGCCATGGCATGAGAAATTTTTTTCTACCCCCAATACATATAAAATAATAGCGATTCTGATAACCGGAGCAAAAGTTATGGTCGTTTGAAGTTTTGACAACAATCAAATTTGCTAGTTTTTTGGAACTTTCAAATCTGACCAAACTAAGGGCTCTAGCTATTTTTCCCACAAAATATGGATCAAAAGAAGTGACCATAAAAAAATTCAGCCAAAAATAACAACTATAGTTACCATAACAAAAAATCCCAATTAATTCAGCAAGGGTGGTCTCTAAAATTTGTCGCTAAGGGATTTCCACTACTACCCTGTTTTCCAGTTCCACAAAAGTGGTCGCTAAATCCGTCGCAAATTACTATTCACAGCAAAACACAAAACTGAAACAGGGGAAGCGCTGAACAGAAAAACTAAAATAGAACACCACACTAAACAAAATAACAAGACTCTAAACACACTTAACGCAACACGAATGCAACACTAACACAACACACGAAAACATAAAACAACTAAACATAAAACATAAATTACTAGCTATTATGAACCTTTGGACACTGCTCCCCGGCAACGGCGCCAAATTTGATCGAGGTCGTACCTGAATCAGATAAACATTAAAATACAGTAACTAGGAAGTGATCCTAGGTCGTTTCCCAACGAGCAATGATACACCAAATGCTCATAACAAAAAGTAGGAAAATAGTAACGAATGGGGGGGGGGGGGTTGTTTGCTTTTGTAAATTAAACAGCGAATAGATGTGAATTAGAAAATATCAGAATTAAAACACGTTGCTTCCCGTTGATTCACAAGCAAGTCTCTTATCCTAGGTTACGAGAGTTTATCCTTATTCAATTCAACCACTTAATCCAACCCTAAATTAAATTACTAAGCGAAATTTAACATAAGGCATTCATTATGTGATTAAGCAACACATACACCAATTACTCATAAACGATCATTAAGCATGAACGTAAATTAAGCACAGAGACAATTAATCAAGCACTAAGCATGCATGAATTAATAGCAACAAATTCAGAGTAATTAGTGAAGAGGAAAAACTGAACAAAATTTAACAGTAATAATAGAACCTCAAAGAGAACTATGCTTGATCCTCAAGAGAAAACAACGCTGGGGACTTAGCCTTCCATTAATCAATAGAGAACGAAATTTTATTACTAAAACAAAAAGTCAAAACTGGAATTGCAAAAACGAAAAAAAGGAGAAAAAGAAGAGAAGAGAGGGCCTAAACTAGAACCTTGGTGCTGTTATATAGTTTTCCAGCCCCAAAGCTTACAAATCTGTTTTAAATCCAAGCCCATAAATAAAATAAAATAAAATCTAGATAAGATAAGATAAGATAAAATTTTGTAGAATAAAATAGTTTGCCCTCTTCAAGTCCAAGCCCAATTCTGGATTCAAGCTCAATGCTTCATTAATTCCTGAAATTAGATTAAAAACATCAAATTATTTGAATGGGCCCAAATAATAAAATTGCCTAATTAATTTGACAATTAAGATTAATCAGTACTTAAAATGGTGCAAAAAGGGTTAAGAAATAAGAGAAAATAATGGCACATCACCTTTCATAGATTAGTTAGGCATAGTGTGCATCCTGATCATTCTGAGTATTCTGAGCATTCTGAGTATTTAGAGCATTCTGTGCATTCTGTTGTTGGTGATTTTGAACATTCTGATTTTGAGCATTCGTCTGCTAATTATCATATTGAGAACATGGCTCAACCTCCACCTCGTGAGAGGACTTTTAGGGAGATGGTTGCACTTGACTTCACTTATGAAAGCTTGTGCATTCAATATCCTGATGAGGATGTTCCATATGTTCTCAAGACTAGACTAATACATTTGATGCCCAAGTTTCATGGTGTTGCAGGTGAAGATCCTCATAAGCATCTTAAGGAGTTCCATATTATCTGTTCCACCATGAAACCCCCTGATGTCCAGGAAAATCATATCTTTCTAAAGGCTTTTCCTCATTCTCTGGAGGGAGTGGTGAAAGATTGGTTGTACTACCTTGCTCCCAGGTCCATTACCAGCTGGGATGACCTTAAGAGGGTGTTCTTGGAGAAATTCTTCCCTGCATCTAGGACCACTGCCATCAAAAAAGACATTTCAGGCATCATGCAACTTAGTGGAGAGAGCTTGTATGAGTACTGGGAAAGATTCAAGAAATTGTGTGCAAGCTGTCCTTACCACCAGATTTTTGAGCAACTCCTTCTACAATATTTCTACGAGGGACTTAGCAACGTGGAGAGGAGTATGATTGATGTTGCCAGTGGTGGAGCTCTTGGTGATATGACTCCTGTTGAGGCTAGGAATCTGATTGAGAAGATGACTTCCAACTCCCAACAATTCAGTGCAAGAAATGATGCTATTGTCCTTAGAGGAGTCCATGATGAGGCCACAGATTCATCTTCATCTGCTGAAAATAAGAAGCTTGAGGGAAAACTTGATGCCTTGGTCAACCAAGTAACTCAGCTTGCCATAAATCAGAAATCTGCATCTGCACCTGTTCCTGTTGCAAGAGTTTGTGGTCTATGTTCTTCTGTTGATCACCATACAAATCTTTGTCCTTCTTTGCAGCAATCTGGAGTCAATGAGCAACCTAAAGCCTATGCTGCAAAAATTTATAATAGAACCCCTCACCAGCAAAACCAACAACAACAGAATAATTATGATCTTTCAAGCAACAGATACAATCTAGGTTGGAGGAATCATCCAAATTTGAGATGGGAAAATCCTCCACAACAACAACAGCAGCAACAACAGTCTATCCCTCCCTTCCAGAATGTTGCTGGTCCAAGCAGGCCATATGTTCCTCCTCCAATGCAGCAACAACAAGAAAGACAACAAGCAACTGAGGCCCCTTCTCAACCTTCCTTAGAGGAGTTAGTGAGGCAAATGGCCATCCAGAATATGCAATTTCAGCAAGAGACAAAAGCCTCCATTCAGAGTCTGACAAATTAGATGGGGCAGATGGCTACTCAGTTGAACCAAGCTCAGTCCCAAAATTCTGACAAATTGCCTTCACAAACTGTGCATAATCTGAAGAATGTGAGTGCCATCACCTTGAGGTCTGGAAAGCAAATTGAAGTGCCTCCACCAGTAGCAGCACCTGCACCTGAACCTGTCAAGCTTCATTCTACACCTGAAAAAGAGGATGAGCTAGTTGCACAAAAGAGAAAGCTTCCTGATCACGAGGGAGCTAACAAAAATTTTCATGCAGGTGGACCTTCTTCTAGTAGTTCTGACTTGCAGCAGCCTCCTATCCCTCTTCTATTTCCACCTAGAGCAATTCCAAAAAAAAGATGGAAGAAGTGGATAAGGAGATCTTGGAGACCTTCAGGATAGTAGAGGTGAACATACCTCTGCTAGATGCCATCAAGCAAATTCCAAGATATGCCAAGTTTCTAAAGGAGTTGTGCACCCACAAAAGGAGGCTCAAAGGCAATGAAAGGATTAACATGGGCAGAAATGTGTCAACCTTGATAGGTAAATCTATTCCTCACATTCCTGAGAAATGTAAGGACCCAAGTACTTTTAGTATACCTTGCATTATTGGGAACAAAAAATTTGAGAATGCCATGCTAGATCTAGGAGCATCAGTTAGTGTCATGCCTCTGCCCATTTTCAATTCTTTATCTCTTAGACCTTTGCATCCTACGGGTGTGGTGATTCAATTGGAAAATAGAAGTGTTGCTCACCCCACAGGTCTCATAGAGGATGTGTTGGTTCGGGTTGGTGAACTTATTTTTCCCGCTGATTTTTATATTTTTTGGTATGGAAGAAGGATTTTCCCGTGGTTCAATTCCAATTATTTTAGGTAGGCCAATTATGAAAATAGCCCGAACCAAGATAGATGTTTATGCTGGCACATTGTCTATGGAATTTGGTGATATTGTTGTTCATTTTAACATTCTTGATGCCATGAAACATCCATCTGAGGATCATTCTATTTTTCGTGCTGAGATGCTTGATCATATTGTTGATGATTATATGTTTGATTTTGATTCTCTTCATGGTAGGAAACATTCATTTTTATCTGATCTGCATACTTGTCATTCCTCAGGCATTGAATATGAATATGAGTTTGAATTTGAGTTTGGTTCTGATTTTCTGGGTGTTGTACCTCTTGATGTTGATTTTTTAGAGTCAGAATGCACTAACCATGTTGCAGGAAGTACATATACTTCTGACTTGCTTTATGAGGTACAGGCTGAGACACCCTCCTCTTCTTCTCCTACCCTGGTTCCTCCCACTGTTCAGCCACCACCCACACCAGAGTTGAAGCCCTTACAAGTAAACCTCAAGTATGCTTACTTGGAGGGCAAGGAAAATTTTCCAATGATCATCTCTGCCTCCCTTGTTGCTGAGCAAGAGGAGAAGTTGTTGCTAGTGCTTAAGAAGCACAAGAAAGCCATTGGATGGACTTTAGCAGACATTCTTGGTATTAACCCATCTACCTGCATGCATAGGATACTTGTAGAGGATGGAGCTAAGCCAGTGAGGCAGCCATAGTGGTGACTCAACCCCATCATTCTAGATGTGGTGAAAAAGGAGGTGACCAAGCCGTTTCAAGCTGGAATCATCTACCCCATTTCTGATAGCCAATGGGTGAGTCCAGTCCAAGTGGTTCCTAAGAAGATAGGCCTCACAGTGATCAAGAATGAGAGGGGTGAGCTTATCCCCACAAGAGTGCAGAACAGCTAGGGAGTCTGCATTGATTATAGAAGGCTGAACCAGGCAACCAGAAAAGATCATTTTCCCCTGTCATTCATTGATCAAATGCTTGAGCGCTTGGCAGGTAAGTCTCATTACTGTTTTCTTGATGGTTTTTCTAGTTATTTACAAATTCATATTGCTCTTGAGGATCAATAAAAGATCACATTCACCTGTCCCTTTGGCACTTTTGCCTATAGGAGGATGCCCTTCGGCCTATGCAACGCCCCTGGTACCTTCCAGCGGTGTATGCTTAGCATTTTCAGTGACTTTTTAGAAAGTTGCATAGAGGTGTTTATGGATGATTTTACTGTTTATGGATCCTCTTTTGATGCATGTTTGGATAGTCTGGATAGAGTTCTTAATAGATGCATTGAAGCTAACCTTGTGCTGAATTTTGAAAAATGTCACTTCATGGTAGAACAAGGTATAGTTTTAGGGCATATCATTTCCAGTAGGGGCATAGAGGTAGACCTTGCAAAGATAGTTGTTATTTCATAATTGCCTTACCCCTCTTTCGTGCGAGAGGTTCATTCTTTTCTTGGCCATGCAGGGTTTTAAAGGCGCTTTATCAAGGACTTCAGCAAAGTGGCCCTTCCACTATCCAATCTGCTACAAAAGGAGGTGGAGTTTGATTTTGATGACCGGTGCAACGAGGCTTTTGATTACCTCAAGCGTGCGTTGACTACCACCCCTATCATTCAGGCACCTGATTGGACAGCCCCATTTGAGCTGATGTGCGATGCATCCAATTATGCATTGGAGGTTGTCCTTGCTCAAAAGATTGACAAGCTGCCTCGGGTGATCTACTACGCTTCCAGAACTTTGGATGTTGCCCAAGCAAATTACACTACCACAGAGAATGAGCTATTAGCGATAGTTTTTGCTCTTGAGAAATTTTGTTTATATTTGTTTGGTACTCGTGTTATTGTTTATACTGACCATGCAGCTCTAAAGTACCGGTTGAAAAAGGCGCTGAATCAAAACCTAGATTGATCAGGTGGATGCTTTGGCTCCAAGAGTTTGATTTGGAGATCCATGATCGGAGCGGTGCACAGAACCTTGTGGCTGACCACCTGAGTAGGATTAAGTGTGCGTCTGAGGACTCACCCATTCAGGATGATTTTCTGGATGACCATTTGTACATTTTGTATAATATTTCTGATTCCTTCCCCACTCCTTGGTTTGCTAATATTGTGAATTATTTGGTTGCTTCTGTTTTTCCTCCCTTAGCATCTAAAGCTCAAACTGATAAAATTAAGAGCGATGCTAAGCATTATATTTGGGATGGCCCCTATTTGTGGAAGTTGTGCAGTCACCAGGTTATTAGGAGATGCATTCCAGACCTTGAGATTCACTACTCGGTCCTGCAATTCTGTCATTCTTCCGCACCAGGTGGCCATCTTGGCATACAGAGGACAGCTCGCAAGGTGCTTGATTGTGGTTTCTTTTGGCCCACCATCTTCGAGGATGCGTGGAGAATCTGTAGCACTTGTGAGCCTTGTTAGAGAGCAGGCGGCTCACTTTCATGGAGACACCAAATGCCTCAACAACCCATGTTGTTCTGTGAGGTGTTTGATGTCTGGGGTATAGACTTTATGGGGCCTTTCCCTGTCTCTTTTGGTTTTGTTTATATTCTCCTTGTTGTTTATTATGTTTCAAAATGGGTGGAAAAGCCACCAGAACTAACGATGCTAAGGTTGTTGTGCATTTTGTTAGATCTAATCTGTTTTGCAGGTTTGGAGTCCCTAGAGCCATCGTTAGTGATCAAGGCACCCATTTTTGTAACAGATCCATGTATGCCTTGCTCAAAAAGTATGGGCAGGCTGAGATTTCAAACAAGGAGATAAAAAGGATCTTGAAGAAGATTGTGTAGCCGAACATAAAAGATTGGAGCACCAGGCTGGATGATGCTCTTTGGGTTCATAGGACTGCCTACAAAGCACCCATAGGAATGTCTCCTTATCGGGTTGTCTTTGGCAAGGCATGTCATCTTCCTGTAGAGATAGAGGACATAGCCTAATGGGTTTTAAAGACCTGCAACTTCTTTATTGATCAGGCTGGAGAGGAAAGGAAGTTGCAACTAAGTGAGCTAGATGAGATCCATTTAGATGCCTATGGAATTCCAAATTCTACAAGGAGAAGACCAAAAAGTTCCATGACAACTGTGACATCCTCAAAATTTCTACCCGAAATTTTGTAAACGATGTGTTTTGAATGATTACATATAAGTATTATTCAGTGTATATATATATATATATATACTTTTGGTAGAAGTAGGTATATTGGGGGAAAGATACGCAGGTTAGGCTAATTAACGAAGAGAAATCCATAACTGGATAGTTATAGGTTAATTCTCAATTAATCAGTCTAAAAATTATCGTTTTGCGTACAACTCAAAATTTAACGAAACCAACCTCTGAACCACGCTCGGGGTTTCATTCTGAGCGTTTTGATATATATATTGCCTACTTTCGAAAATTGGCCCCGACGGGTGCAGAGAAACAGCACGCAAACCGAGGCAGGATTTTAGCGTTTCAAAAAGGTCAGATTTTTCTCTTCTTGTGACTGAGTATGAGTCACATCAAGAAAAAAAATGGACCCTTTTTGCTCCACTCAAAAGAAGATATGTGGCACATCTTTTGTTTAAAAAAAAAAAAAAGAGGAAGCCTTTTAAACACAAGCCACGTTCTCTCTCTCTCCTCACTCAGCCCCAAAAAAAATTCAGAAGCTTTTCTCACTCTCTTTCTCACGTTGCTATTCCTTTCTTCTTCCTCACCATTGAAGCTCCAACAAAGCTTCAACCTTTGCACACCATTTCTATTCCAAATCGCGAAAGGAAGCCATTTTCGGAATCGTGAAGCGCACCTCTCCATTGTGGGACTTCACATTTCAGGTTTGGGTAGACTTCTTCTCACATAAATTTTCGTGGGTATTGGGTTTTGGGAGATATGATGGGTAGTTTTACTAGGTTTATGCCTTATGATAGTTATTTGTGAAGAAATTTGATGAAAGCATGCTAAACTTGTCATGTTTGGTATGAGTCAAGCTTACCCATTCTATTTTAGGGTTTTTATGATGATGCTTGTGTGCTGAAATGGCTGATGGAAAACTGATAGAGATGAAGGGTAGAGTTAACCTAGGGTTTCAAAGTGAGAATGTAGTGATATGAGTGGAAAAGTGTGATGCTTTGAGGATTTGAAAAGCCAAATATGGATTCAGTGGTAATTGGAGGTTAGAGTGAGGTAATCCTAGTTTGAAATGTCATTTAGGACTGTGGGAAAGCTTGGGCTGTGCAAAGGAGGAAAATGAGTGACCAAAGTGAAGGCAAGAGCCATTTCTAGGGTAAATTGGGTGTTGAGGAGTCAAATTTTGATTCGGTAGAGTTTTCGTCGTAAAACCAGTTTGAGCAAGTTTAGATTAATGTTATAGACTTGTGTGAGATGAGAGTTTGCTCCAAAATTACCCCATTCTCATTTTCACTTCTCAAACCTTGAAAATCCACTATATTGAGGGGTTTTAGATACCTAGATTTTGAGTTGCTTTGGTCTGAAGCTTGTCTTCGGTTTAGATATGATTTATACTTGATTTAGGACTTGTAGGATCCAATTTGGGCAATTTTGGATGAGGGCAAGGGTGATTTCGAAAATCTGCACTTATATGCAGAATTTTGCTGTTAAAGTGTGCAGCAGAATTTTGTGTTTGTGCAGAAAATGCTTATGCATGGCTGGTTGTGGAAAGGGTTGTACATATTGGGTTCTGGACGTTTCCTAGCAGATCCCAACGGTCCAAATGTAGACTTATGTACTAGGGACCTCCAGTAAAATTTTCGAGTCGATCCAACGATGAACGAATTGGAACGAAGAGAATGTTACTGGGGTATTCGAGTAAGAAAAGCTGTGGTATTGGTTTGTGTTTTGGGCAGGGGTTTCTGCCTCTGCCCTATTTTTGCTTGGTTTTGATAGTTCATGATGTTTGGATGTTGAAATTGCTTGGATGTTGTGGAAGCTTGGAGGTATTGATGGGGACCCGGTGTTAAGAGGAACGAGGATAAGGGCTACGTGGGAGTACGTGAGCTCAGTTGAAGGTGGGCAACTTGGGGATGGTGGAATTATGTGTGATTTGTGGATGTGGATAGTCGACTTGCACCATCGCCCGACCGCCACCTAGTACCACATGTGACAGGTACCTCATAATCCTACAAGCTTGAAGTGAGGAAGTGTGGAAGGGTGAGAGTTCCTACTTTTATTCGTTGACCACAGAGTGGTACCTGGAGATATGTCGCGGGGGTCAGGAGACCTTGGGGACGTCAGGTGGGGTGCTATTGCCCAAAACCAAGCTTGACCAATCCTGACCCAACCCGGGCATAGTCAGTCAGTGAGAACCTGTGATGTACCTAAACAGGCGAGCTCCTGGCAGTCAACTGATAAAAGAACAAAGACCACAAAGCAAGGAGGTTTGTGTGGTGGCTGGCCAGCTATGGATCTTGAGTAATATTTGGAATATGGCCTCTAGTAATCGATTACCAAGGGTGGGTAATCGATTACAAGGCTTAAAAATGAAGACAGGAAGTTAAGATGGCCTCTGGTAATCGATTACCAATGATGTGTAATCGATTACCAGGCCTAGAAATGGGATCAGGAACGTGAGAGGGCTTCTGGTGTAACACCCTGATATATATATCTATATATTATTAGTAATTATGTTTGATGTTTGATTATTTGTTGTGTTATTTTCATCCGTAATTATTTTTAAGGAGGTTAATTTAGTTAATAGAGGGGTGTGGATAGATAAGGATCTAGCTTCTCAAAGAAGTCTCTTGAGAAAGCTTCTCAAAGAAGCCACGAGGAAGCTTCTGGAAGAAGCCTCTTAATGAAGCTTTTGGAGGAAGCCTCTTAATGAAGCTTCTAGAGAAAGCTACATGAAGCTGCCTCGGTAAAAACGCTGCCCAGCCTTCGTTAACCATTGGATCTTCTCGAAATTTGGTCTGCAACTTCACAAGACACTTGTCCATAATCTGGAGTGTGCTAGAAGCTTCCGTTCCCGAGAGCATCTCTTATTTAAGCATTTCAGCCTTTGCTTTCGTGTAGCTTAGGAAAAACGTCATTTCTTCTTCTTTATTTCTTCCAAAGCCATTTCTAAAGTTCCAAGAACTTTCTCCATCACCCACAGCCACCATTAGCCAGCACAAGCCATCATTGTTCTCCATTGAAAACCCACACCAAGAGGAACCCTTCAACTGAAGCGGAATCTTCCAACTTGGCTTGCGATTTCGGTAGAGAACGAAAACCCTAATCTGACCTTTTGTTTTCTTTCGAGGTGACCATGGTTCTATGCTTGTTTCTTTTTAGTTTCATCTTGTCTTTGCATCTTTTTTGACTTTGGAACCGCCATTTCATGTCTTATGCTTCCTTTGAAAAACCTTAGAGAAAGAAACTTTGTAAACATTATCCTTTCATGAAATGCATGTTATTTTCGTAACCTACACTGAACCCCGGTCACATTGGCGTGGTCGGAATTTTCAAATGATGTTCCTTTGTAAAACCCGAAATGCTCTCAGCTCTTTCATGTAGTGATGAGGGTGTTTGACCCAGAGCACTGTTACTAGCTTTGTTTTCTGAAATCCATACTAAGTCTCCTTCGTTTTGGCACGGTAGAGGCTTGTGTGGAATCGACGAGCAAGGACAAAAAAGAATCTTCAAGTGACGCGACGAGGAATCCGTGGGGTAGCACACGATAGGTAAGGGGAGTTTATTATAAAATTTATCATTTTAACACCATAGTTAGGGTCAGGGAACCTAGCTATGAGGATATCTGCCTGTCCCTATTGCATACTGATTTTTCTTCAAAGAAAATTACGTTTTAACTAATGGGATGCGATATATATATATATATATGTATTGTGATGAATGATATTGTTTTGGTTGTTTGAAATGTGTTGTTTGAAGACCGTGCGTGTGGAAATGATATTGTTGTGTTTGTTTGAATTGTTGTTGATGTTGCTATTGAGGATTTTAATTGATATGTGATGATAATGATAATTATGATGATATTGATTTGAGATGATGTTGTTAATAAAGACCATGTCAACATGAATTGTTATTATTGATGAATATGTGAATATGAAATGAGGTTGTTGTTGTTGTTTATAACGTCATTGAGATGAGATGATATTTATGTTGTGAATGACATAGAAATACGATTTGTTGATTGATGTTGGAAATGCATTGGCATGTGCATGTTGTGTATGTTCGTGGGGGGCACTGTGCACTGACCTTCCAGGGTCTTTGGCACTAGCTTTTGGCCACGATCATACGTCGTATGAAGTGTATGTCATGGGGGGTAGAGTGCACTGACCTTGTCGGATGGCCCAGACGTGGGTAACTAGCGTGGTTAGAGAATCTAAGCATTCTTGAGGGGATGCTTAGGCGCTTTAATTGGTCCATGGTCTTTGGCACTTACTTTTGGTCGTGATCATAGCTCATACGACACAGGAAATAGAGTAACTGCGGCCAAGTGTACTTTGTACTAGGGGGCTGTCACCTGGTAGGGAACACCTTTGGGCTCCCAGGCTGATCACCTATGGGAGGGGGGCTGTTACGTGCACAACCGGGTGGTCTCGACAAACTCAGCACAGTTCCCTAAGTGAGAGTGTCGTGTGGACACGCTTAGGCTATTTCCTGAGATTTGGTTGTTGTTGGTACGTACCACATTGCATCTGAGTGTTGAGTCAGATGCATGCATCATTTTGTGCAGTCTTGATTGGGTCCATGGATGGATGATGAGTAATTGTTGGATGTGAGTGATGAATATTTGTTGGATATGAGTGTTGAATAATGATTGTTGTGCATGCTTATCATGTTTGCCTATGTTCCTTGCTAATTGTGGTTATTTGGAATTGGTATTGGTTCTTTTATAATAAACTCACCCTTGCAATTTTGTATCGTGTGGTTGATACCTGTGATGATCACGAACCTTGTTCGTGGGAGCAGAATGACAGTGGCAGGGTGTAGGGAGTAAGATTCTGGTGAGGAGCCGCCGAGCCGACGTGATGACGTTGGCGTTATTTTGGGAGAGAGTTGTGTTTTGTAATCAACTCCTCCGTAATTGGTTTTTAAGTTTTATTTTGTTGAGTTAAAGATGTAAAACTTGAATTTTAAGTATATATATATATATGAACATATTTAATTTTCGTTATGTGTATGACATGTACTGAATTATTGTTTCTATGTAATTATGCATATTCACTTAAGTAATGGCGTGTTGTTGGATGAATTTATGTTGTGACAAAATCACTTCTATTTTCATAACCAAAAATTAAGGGAGTTCTTTTTATAAAAATTGAAATTATCGAATATTAGAGTGTGGATACCGTAGCGACGAGGCTGGTCGTTACATCTGGTAATCGATTACCAATGTTGTGTAATCGATTACCAGGCTTAGAAATGGAGGCAGTATGTTGTGGAGGCCTCTGGTAATCGATTACCAATACTGTGTAATCGATTACACAGAGTAACAGGCCACTGGTAATCGATTACCAGTTATGTGTAATCGATTACACAGTGCATATTGTAGGTTTTCATGTTCTGAAGCTATGTAACTCGAGTTTGGCCTCTGGTAATCGATTACCAATGCTGTGTAATCGATTACCAGAGAAGAAAAGCCTTGAGGCACACCTTTTAATTGCATGTAGTGGTTATGGGACGCTTTGTGATGCTACTGTAGTTAGATCTCTCGTGAAAGAGTCTACCCCTTTCTTTTCTTCCTTGTAGATTGTGATGGCAGCGCAGCTCATCCATGACCGAGTGGAGATGGAGTGCCTAGAGGGAGTTTGGGAGACCCTCGAAGGCAATGCAAGGTGCCAATTCCGTGGCACGATCCGACTCACGGCTACTTCATTGGTACATCCAGAGGAACCAGCACGCACGCTTCAGCGCACTGTGGAGTGGATATTACCTACACCTACTCCATATCTACTAGTGGAGCCAGTCCAAGTGATTGAGGTGACGTCATCTGAGGAAGACCCCGAGGAGGACCCAGAGAAGCTACCTCCTGAGCCTGCTGTGGATGCTCTTGACTTTCTAGAGGGTGATGAGGACCCACTCCCTGAGGTGGATTCTCCCGAGGACGTCATGTCGGCATCTGAGGCAGACTCTACGGAGGAGAGCGGTCCCGGAGGGATAGCGACTAGTGGAGGTTCTTTATCATAGAAGACGGCTCCTTAGACTAGGATTATATACTTTTTGGGGGTGGGTGTATCTAGTACAGACAGTTAGGTTTACTGTTTTGTTTTTGTATGGGTAGACCTATTGTATAGGAATTTGATGAATGTATACATGTGGCTGAAGCCACCACATTGGATGCCTTTGCTCTGGATGACACTATGTATTTTGCAAAACTCCCATATTTTGGACAGCTTTAGATGATGAATGTACTTATGTTTAATTTGTTATTTGAAAAGAAAGCATTAACAAACTTTATTTGAAAGAGAGTTCACCGACCGTATTTTATTTTATTATTTTCACGTGACGACCTAAAGTAATGGCTGGCATACTTTTATTTTTGAAAAAGCAACATATTTTAAATGTTATGTGGGATCAGAAAGAAATGACTCCGAATAGAGTTGTGAACTGGCCATTCAGGACTCTATAGTGATGATTTTCCTTCTGAACATAATTACTGTGAAAAAGAGAAAGAAATGAAAAAGAAAAAGAAAAAGAAAAAAAAATTCCTGTGGTTTTGTTATTTAAATCATTACTATTAAACCAGTCATTATTTAGGGACGCCACAACAGCTTGATAGCTAAGAAGGACTTCGTGGTTGGAGAGAAAGTTTTATTGTATAACTCTAGGCTCGAACTCATGAGTGGTAAGTTGAGGTCAAAGTGGATTGGTCCTTTTGTGGTGACTAATGTTTTTCCTTATGGTACAGTTGAGATCAAAAGTGAATCCACAGATAAGAGCTTCAAGGTCAATGGACACCGGCTGAAACCATTCCTCACAAATCCTTCCTTGGTGGATGTAGTGGTGAAGGAGACCTTCTTACTTCACCCTACTTCTCTTCCGCCATGACTTAGGGAGTTTTCTTTTTCTGTCTCCTTCTTTACTTTTATTGCACTTGTCCAAATTTATTGATTGTTCTCATTGCTCTTGATCTTATGATTGTGCTACATTGAGGACAATGTGTTGTTTAAGTGTGGGGGGCAGATTGTTCTTTGTTTGGGGTTTTCTAGGTTAATTTTGTTATTTTGGTTTTATGTTTTGTGTACAACATTGCATGTTTCTCTTTGAATTCTAGGTTATGTACAGGTAATGGGTAATTGTTTTTGAAATAGGACTTTCTTGGCATTTTGTGAATTGAAATCCTTGTTTTTCACTACATGTCAAGTTAGTTTTGAAAGGTTGAATTGGAAGTGATAGATTTACCCTTGGTGAGATTTTGAGCCATCATCATCTATTTTATTCGGTGTGTTTTGCCCCATTGATTGCTTGCATAATAGCCTTGGCTTGACTCTTGTTGATACTTATTGGTTCACATGCATGTTGGGAGATGATTTAGGCATTTTTGTTCTTATAAGCCTCTAGCCAAATGAGCCTAGCTTGAATTAATTCCTTTGATAGCCCCTTTGAGCATATGTTCCCCTTTCTTTGTTTTGAAGCTCCTTACAAGCCTTAAGTGAAAAACCATGATCTCACCCTACCCTTAAGGAATTTTGGAGCTTTGGAATTGTTTTGGGAATAAGTGTGGGGGGGGGGGGGGGTATGTTTCATTGGATGATATGTTTTTTTTGGCCATGCTTGATGATGTATTTTTGCCATGCTTTATGTATATACATATATTGCCTAATTGTTGCTTTATTTTTCAAATATTCAAAATGCTTTCAAATGCTATTGTTCAAAATAAATAAATAAATAAATAAAATAAAATAAAAGAGAAAAACAGAAAAAGAATGAAGTTGAATAAATGAGGTCTTGTTTTGAGGACTTGGACTGGTTTGAGGACTTGGTTGATTTTGTTGATATTGGAGGTTTTTGGTTTATTTTTTTATGCTTAATTTTTAATTTTGGTTTTGGGTTTATTACTTTTGCTTAATTTCCAATTATTCCCCATTGCTTCTCTATTCCTTTGGGTTTTAGCTACTTATCCCATACTTTCCTCTACCTTGTCCCTGTCCCCATTACAAACTTAAAAGACCTTTTGATCCTCATGTGCATGTGTTTGTGGTGTTTGGTTGTCAATTTTAGAGTCTTGCCAAGTCTATGTGGTGTCTGTTTTCATGGGTGCTCTGAGAGTAAACAGTAGCCTAGACACTTGAGAGATAGAGTGCATATCTTGTGAGGCTTTATCACTTTTCTGTCAATTCTTGAGCTGATTGACTACCTTACCATGTTTGAGGTGCTTGGATGATTTTCATGACTGTCTTGATTCTTTAACTCTTTACGTGTTGGATGTTTCCCATTCCTTGTGATTCATTGAGAAATATGTAAATGTTTTTGTGTTTGTTTGTCTCTCTTTAATGTCTTTGGATTTGTTCCTTGCTCTGCTTTTTGATTTTGCCCAGGAGTGCAAAAGGCTAAGTGTGGGGGAATTTGATGTGTCATTATTTTCTCATATTTCTTACCCCTTTCTGTCACCATTTTAATTACTGATTAGCCTTAATTGTCAAATTAATTATTCAGTTTTATCATTTGCGCCTACTTGACTAATTCTGTGTTTTAATTTAATTTCAGGAGAATTATAAGCAATTGGGCTTGGATCCGGAATTGGGCTGAACCGGCTTGGACTTGAAGAGAGCAGACAATTTTATTTGTCGTCCAGTTTTATTTTATTTCGTTTTTGGACTGTATTTTTGTAATTGGGCCACTAGACCTTATTGGGCCCGAAAATCAGATTTGTAAGCTTTGGGGCCTAGTGACCTTTAGTGAGCCTAGCTGCTAGGGTTTTAAGGTGGTTCGTGTTACTGTTCACGCGTAGAGATTGTAGGGTTTTATTTTTCTTCTTTTCGGTTACTATTCACGCACATGGTACTGTTCACGTAGCAACTCCATTTTCATTTTCTACTTCAAATTCAAGTTTCATTTTCTGCTTTTAATTCCAGTTTCGTTTTCATTTCTGTCTTCTAATTTCAATTCGTTTTTTGCGTTTGATTTTCTATTCATTTTTGCTGTTAATGGAAGGCTGAATCTCTAGTGTTGTTTTCTCTTGAGGATTAAGCATAGCTCTCTGTCATACCCTAATTTCGTCCGGGGATTATTATTTGATGATATACAACCTTTGATTGGCCGCTTTGAGACACTTGGCATCCTTGGTTGCACAATGAATGAAGTCCCGAGACGTGTCAAAAATCAAAAGGAAGCAGGCTTGCGCAATCCGTGAAATTCCGTAATGTGGCGGAAATCGAAAAGAGGTGTTTTTTGCGCAATCCGTAAGTTTCCGTAACTTCTTCGAAAGCTAAAAAAGAGTAAATACATAATCCGTAAGGATTCGTAACCTTGCGAAAGAAAAATAAGTATCGTTACGAAATTCGTGAAGTTTCGTAACGTTACGGAAAAAGAATTACCAAAAAAATAGAAGGGGGGAGTGCATTCAGTAAAAAATGGGGTACAAATAGCAATCTGGCCCACTTGGGCCTTCCAGATCTTTCTTCCAGAAGGTTGTTGCTTCTGGAGGAAGCAACCTTGCTCGCCTGGGCGAGCTGAGTTCGCCTGGGCGAGCTGGGTGGCAAGCTCCTCCCCTATTTTGCTATAAATAGGGGGAGGAGTGAAGAAGAAAAGGGTTCAGCCTTCTTGGCAGTTCTCTCTCTCTCGAAATTGCTGAGAAAAATTATTTCCGTGAAGAAAATCCAAGCCGAGGCGCTTCCGGAGCGTTTCCGTAACGTTTTCGTGAGTAATTACGCGAAGATTCTTGACCGTTCTTCAACATTCATCGTTCGTTCTTCATTTTCTTCAGTCTTCAATGGGTAAATACCTCAAACCGAGCTTTTCAATTCATTCTATGTACCCGTGGTGGTCCACATTTTGTTTCATGTATTTTTATTCTCGTTTTCATTTGCTTTTTATACCCCCTTTTGACGTGCTTAAGCCATTTATTTAAGTCATTTCTCGCTTAATCTAAAAATAAAATAAATTTCCATCGATCGTTTGAATTGTATCATCCGTTAATTTCGGTTAAAATAAATTCCGACCGTTCGGTCGTGCCATAACCACGTTGGAAATCAAAAAAGACGTAAAATAATAATATAATAATAAAAAATATCTTTTAGTAAAATAAAGCGAAAAAATCAATCGGACGTTTTCTCTTTGGGATTTCTCGTTCTTAATTGAATTGACTAATAACTAAAGTGAAACTAAGGCTAAAATCAACTAGCCTAGTCAAGTTCGTCCACAAAAAATAGGGTTTTGAAAGTTTATCATTTCAGTTTCTTACCAAGTAAAATGGATCATTTTTAAGGTCCAACGCCTTAAAATGATCACCTTTCAAGTAAAAAGAATCACTTGATTCACGCATAAGAAAGAACTACGTAGGTCTAATTTCCTCTTCGATGGAGGGTACGTAGGAGCAAGAGCCCCGCTTTTGTCGACCTCAAAAAATAAAAAGAACTAAAAGTTAAGATAACACAATTCCCACAATTCTAAAAAATAGGTTGTTGTCCTTTGAGACAAACGTAAGAGGTGCTAATACCTTCCTCAAGCGTAAATACAACTCCCGAACTTATAATTTTCATCTTGACCGGTTTCCTTCGGTTTTTCCGACGTTTTCCACAAATAAACGTTGGTGGCGACTCCGCGCATCTTTCCTCCTTTGGAAAGCGCACCCGTGAGCCTCGCCCTCGCTCGCCCGCGAAGGGCACGTTGCGACAGTTGGCGACTCCACTGGGGATATTTTTTGTGAGTTAGGCCTATTTTAAGGAATTGTGGATTTGTGAAACTTCGTGTGTGCATTTGTTGAACTCTGAAAAATGTAAATAATTGTTGTCTATTTCGCATTCTTTACACTGCATTCTAAGCACCCACGGGTTTGAGTAAAAAAGGGGCCCTACACCCGGGTTCATGGGAATTTTAGGAGTGGAGGTGAATCTATCATCATGCTAGGTCTCCGACTTGCTTGATAATAGTGAAACCTCGTCTAGAGCTTTCTCTCTTTATAATGTGTTGTCGATGGTATTCCATACCGCCACAATATTATTATCTTGAGTGATGATACCTCTAGAAAACAGCCGTGTGAGTTATGAATTGTTGGGGGGTAGTTATTAGAGACCCTTAGGTATTGTCCTATAGGTTCCCAAATAGGGGCAAAGAGCAAACACGCTCCTATGCCATCTTGTCTCATTCATTTTTGGTTTATAGTTTTTGCTAGTAATGTTTGGTTTCTTTAGAGTAATACGTAAACCTTTTTAATGCTACGTTGAGGCGCCATCATGCCCAAAACGTAGCATTAAAATTGGGTCTCTGCGGTCTCGTATGTATGAATTACCCCTTTGTCTTGTTTTCTTTCCGTTTCATGCATACGCATCACATCATTCATGTCGGAGTCTTGATCCACCCCTTTTTTAGGTAAATGATGGGGACAAATCAAAACGGCAAAAGGTTTTACCAAGTCAAGGTTAAAAGTCTAGATGTCACTAGCCTCAAGGAATTGGGACGATTGATGGGACCTCTCCAAAGGCAAGCCTTCCGCAAAGTGTACGGGAAGATTCTAGATTTGGCCGTAGCGGAGGTATTTACGGAAGCTGTCGTATCCCTCGCCCAATACTATGACTAGCCGTTGAGGTGTTTCACGTTTGGGGACTTCCAAATGGTCCCAACTATTGAAGAGTTTGAGGAAATATTAGGATGCCTTCTTGGGGGGAGGAAACCATATCTTTTCTTCGGCTTTCTTCCTTCCTTGAGCAAGATTGCGGCTGTGGTTGGTGATTCAGCAAAGGAGTTGGATCGCACGAAGCAAACTCGGAACGACGTAGTGGGCTTGCCTCGGAAATACTTGGAAGGTAAGGCCAGGGATATGGCGAGCCAAGAGAAGTGGGGCCCGTTTGCAGATATTTTAGCTTTGCTGATTTTTGGGGTTGTCCTCTTCCCGAACGTCGACGGTTTGGTAGACTTAGCCGCCATTGATGCTTTCCTCACATATCACCATAGCAAGGAAAGTCCAGTGGTGGCTATCTTGGCAGATTTGTTTGACACCTTTGACCGGAGGTGTGAGAAAAACAGTGCGCGGATTGTCTGTTGTTTACCCGCTCTGTGTGTGTGGTTGATTTCACACCTATTCCATCAAGACACGAGACACCCGTGTCCGCTTCAAAGCTATCGCTCATGTGCCGAAAAAGGAAGAGTCGATTGGGACCAACATTTGGCTAGGATAAGGGGCAGCGCGATCAATTGGTTTCCTCATTGGAAGGAAGGCAAGGAAGGAGTTCTTTTCTTGTGTGGGGACTACCCTAATATTCCATTGATAGGGACTAGGGGGTGTATTAATTATAATCCCGCACTCGCCATAAGACAACTAGGGTACCCCATGAGGGGAGCGTCAACCGAAGAAAGTCTCTCGCCTTTCCTTGTGAGGAATCTGGGCGCACAAAGTCTCAAGGCGATACAAAGAGTCCACAAGGCGTGGAGAAGTCCGTTGAGGAAAGACAAGGAGCTTAGGGGCATCCGTAATGGCGTCATCGGAGGTTATCATGGATGGCTAAGAATTCACACGCAGGGGTTAGATTGGCTCTCCAAGTTGAAAGTTATCGATGAGGAGGACTTCGAAGCTCCGGAGGAAGATGAAGAAGTCCGAGCTCTAAAATTAGAGTTAGGGAAGGCAAGACTCGCCAAGGAGAAGTTCAAGTCAGCTGCTACACACATCCAGAAGGAGTGCACCGAGTTACAAGAGGAAAACGCGGCCACTGCAAAAGCACTTGAACAAGAAACCAAAAGGGCCCGCAAGGAGGAATATGGCCAAGAGAAATTCCGAGGGGCATTGTGGGGTAGTAACAATGAGCTCAAGCTCCGAAGAAAGGAGAGAGATCGGTCACGGGTGCATGGCATGATCTTAAAAGAAGAATTAGTTGCTTGCGCAAGGTCCAAAAGGAGTTTGTTTTGTAAAACCTACCTTATTAAATAAACAAAGAGATCTTGTTTCATCTGTTCTTGCAATACCACCCTTTCTCGTATCATTTTGCATGTTTTTTGTTTCTTTTGTCTTGTTTGGTATAGATATGAGGGTCGATTCTTTGAGGATCCTAACAACGAGGGTTTGACAATCGATTTCGATCGAGATATAAGCCTAACGATAAACGAGAAAGAGGAGGAGGACGTCCTGTCACCAGAGTTGGAGAGGCTGGTCACTCAGGAAGAACGTGAAATGAAGCCTCACCAAGAAGAAACCGAATTGGTAAACTTGGGGACCACGGAGGAAAAGAAAGAGGTAAAGGTAGGAACCGGTATGACCGCGCCTATCCGCTAAGGCTTGGTAACCCTTCTTGAAGAGTATCAAGATGTCTTTGCGTGGTCGTATCAAGACATGCCCGGTCTAGATTCCGACATTGTGCAGCATAAGTTGCCTTTGAATCCTGGGTCTTCTCCGGTTAAGCAAAAGTTACGAAGAATGAAACCCGAGATGTCTTTAAAAATTAAAGAAGAAGTAAGGAAGCAGTTTGATGCAAGATTCTTAGCTGTGGCACGGTACCCGGAATGGGTGGCCAACATTGTCCCAGTCCCGAAAAAGGACGGCAAGGTTCGAATGTGTGTAGACTACCGGGACTTGAACCGAGCCAGTCCTAAAGACAATTTTCCCCTGCCACACATTGACATATTGGTAGATAATACAGCCAAATTCGCCCTTTTCTCATTTATGGATGGTTTCTCGGGGTATAATCAAATAAAGATGGCACCCGAAGATGTAGAGAAGACCACTTTCGTCGCCCTATGGGGAACATTTTGCTATAAAGTGATGGCCTTCGGACTGAAAAATGCTAGGGCAACCTATCAGCGTGCCATGGTGGCGTTGTTCCATGACATGATGCATAAGGAAATAGAGGTCTACGTGGATGACATGATTGCTAAGTCTCGGATTGAGGACGAACACCTTGTCAATCTGCGTAAGCTGTTTGGAAGGTTGCGGAAATACCAATTAAAACTAAACTCAACCAAATGCACCTTTGGGGTGAAGTCGGGGAAGTTGCTAGGATTTATCGTAAGTCAGAAAGGGATAGAGATAGATCCCGAGAAAGTGAAGGCCATCCTTGAAATGCCAGAACCCCGCACGGAGAAGCAGGTTCGGGGGTTTTTGGGCAGGTTGAATTATATCGTGAGATTTATCTCACAACTCACCCCTACCTGTGAGCCCATTTTTAAGCTATTACGTAAGAACCAGGCGGTCCTGTGGAACAGTGACTGCCAAGAGGCCTTCGAGAAGATCAAACAGAGTCTCGCAAATCCCCCGGTGCTCATGCCACCTATAACAGGAAGACCTCTTTTCCTGTACATGACCGTGTTGAATGAATCTATGGGGTGCGTGTTGGGTCAGCATGATGATTCTAGGAAAAAGGAGCAAGCCATCTACTATCTGAGCAAGAAGTTTACCGCATGTGAGATGAATTACTCAATGCTGGAAAGGACGTGTTGTGCTCTGGTATGGGCATCACATCGGCTTAGGCAGTACATGCTCAGCCATACCACGTGGCTTATTTCCAAAATGGATCCCGTGAAATACATCTTTGAAAAACCGGCCCTCACGGGACGAATTGCTAGGTGGCAGGTATTATTATCTGAATTCGATATCGTTTACGTCACCCAAAAAGCGGTAAAAGGAAGTGCCTTAGCGGATTATTTGGCCCAGCAACCCCTCCAGGATTATCGACCGATGCACCCCGAGTTCCCAGATGAAGATATCATGGCCCTGTTTGAAGAGAAGCGGACACACGAAGACATAAACAAATGGATTGTTTGCTTCAATGGGGCATCCAATGCTTTGGGCCACGGAGTAGGGGCGGTCCTTGTATCCCCGGATGATCAGTGTATTCCTTTCACGGCTAGGCTAGGTTTTGATTGTACCAACAATATGGCCGAGTATGAAGCATGCGCCCTCGGGGTTCAGGCGGCCATTGATTTTGATGTAAAACTACTCAAGGTGTATGGAGACTCAGCTTTGGTGATACGCCAGTTGAAAAGAGAATGGGAAACTAGGGATTCGAAGTTGATACCCTATCAAACTCACAACTTGAGGTTAGCCAAGTACTTTGACGAAATTTCCTTCCACCACATACCTCGGGAAGAGAATCAAATGGTTGATGCGTTAGCCACCCTGGCATCCATGTTTCAACTTGCCCCACACGGGGATCTGCCATACATCGAATTCAAATCTCAAGGCAGGCCGACATATTGTTATGCAATAGAGGAAGAGCGGGATGGGAAACCGTGGTATTTCGACATCAAGCAGTATGTCGAGAACAAAGAATACCCACCAGGGATTTCTGACAATGACAAAAGGACGTTGAGGAGATTGGCTACTGGTTTCTTTGTAAGTGGTACCATCCTGTACAAACGAAACCACAACATGACCCTCCTACGATGCGTGGATGCCAAAGAGGCGAACTTCATGATTGAGGAGATCCACGAGGGTTCCTTTGGGACACATGCCAATGGGCATGCTATGGCCAGAAAAATCCTTAGGGCCGGTTATTATTGGCTCACCATGGAAAGCGATTGCTGCGCTCATGTCAGGAAATGTCATAAATGTCAGGCATACGCAGACAATGTCAATGTTCCGCCACATCCTCTGAATGTTATGTCCGCCCCTTGGCCCTTTGCCATGTGGGGAATAGACGTCATTGGGGCCATCGAACCCAAAGCGTCGAATGGTCACCGCTTCATTCTTGTGGCGATAGATTATTTCACCAAATGGGTCGAAGTAGCTTCTTATACTAATGTCACAAGGAATGTGGTAGTTAGATTCATAAAGAAGGAGTTGATTTGTCGATACAGACTCCCCAGGAAGATCATTACTGACAATGGCACCAATCTGAACAATAAGATGATGCAGGAGATGTGCGAAGACTTCAAGATCCAGCATCATAACTCTACCCCTTATCGGCCAAAGATGAATGGAGCTGTAGAGGCTGCGAATAAGAATATTAAGAAGATTGTTCAAAAAATGACAGTGTTATACAAAGATTGGCATGAGATGTTGCCTTTCGCCCTACACGGATACAGAACCTCGGTACGAACTTCTACTGGGGCAACGCCGTATTCCATGGTTTATGGGATGGAAGCAGTGCTCCCATTTAAGGTAGAGGTTCCTTCTCAGAGGATCATGGCGGAGTCAGGCCTAGAAGAGTCAGAATGGGCTCAAGCACGCTACGACCAACTTAACCTTATTGAAGGTAAGCGTTTGGCCGCCATGAGCCATGGGCGTTTGTATCAACGAAGGATAAAGAACGCATTCGACAAGAAGGTACGCCCGCGCAAGTTCAACGAGGGGGACCTCGTGCTGAAGAAGATGTCCCACGCTGTTAAAGATAATCGAGGCAAGTCGGCCCCGAATTATGAAGGACCTTTCGTGGTGAAAAAAGCTTTTTCTGGGAGTGCTCTGATACTCACCCACATGGACGGCGAGGAGTTGCCCTCGCCCGTGAACTCCAATGTAGTTAAACGATATTACGCTTGAAATCTGGGGCAATCGAGAGGACCGTTGCATGTTCTTTTAATTCTGAGTTTTTGTTCTTCTTGGTTTCCTCCAGGGATTCCCTTCCTCTGTATTTGTCTCGTTCTTTTAAAAGAAGAAAAGATGGGCGAGGTTTTTTTTGTCCTCCCTTTGGTTTCAAACCTTGTGTTTTAGATTTGTTATAACTTGAGCCCTCTTCGCTCGGTGTATAGGGTGGCCCAAACGCTTATTTAAAATTGAATCTAACCAGCCTTCACTAAAATAAAATCATCGCATTAGAAACATTCATACATGCACATGCACATGCATATCTTGTGATAGCAAGGAGCAGAATCATCTCAGGCCACGATCAAAAGTCAAGACAAGTCAATGGCAGAAATCAACCAAGGTAAGACGATGACCGGTCACGATTGGTCGCATATCATTTGGCTCTTACTTGCAGGTACTTAGGGATGGAAGCGAATGAAGGATAGGATCGCGACCGACCAAGCGCCACCCCTTCCTAGCGCTAAACAAACAGAGAACGTCGCTGCAAGGCAGCCCAGTATCCTTTGCGTTTGCAGTTTCTTTTACTATTGTTTGTTTTACATAAGTAATCGACACCTAATTCTAATTTAAGTAGGTTCAAGTGGGCAAACGCTAACCCATAAGGAAGGAGGGGACATGGTTAATGTTCCCTCCAAAAAAAAATGGCAGGTTAGCTCGCCTGGGCGAGCAACCCCTGCATTCAAAATATAAAAACGAGGGAGGGGAACGTTTTTGCATCCAAAAACTCCCCCCCCCCCCCCTCATTCAAAAGAATGAACACGAAGGCTTGCGGTTCTTGCTCCCTCAAGCCACTTTTGGTTGCCTTTTGCTTTCATTTTTGGTGTTATAATTCACTCCAACAAGTAAGTATTCAATCCTTGATGTTTTTAGCTTCCCATTGGTATATTTTCTTCATCTTTTGGTGCTCCAAATTGTGAGAATGCGCTTATATTTGTGGGGAAGTTTTGGTTTGTTTTTATGCTTGTTTTCTTGAGTTGAGGATTTGAATGAGAAGACCTTAGGCCTATGTTGTATTCAGAAGCAATGGGGCATGCCACATTATCCCCATTCTCTTGCAATTTGTGTCCAAACGTGCGCCCACCAAGTGCTCGGTGAAATGCCCCAATGATATATGAATATGATTTTTGCAAAATTGGGATGGTGGGGCTGTTTTATGTATGTAGAGGCGGCATAGGAAAGTCAAAATAGATGCCCAAACGCAATCCCAAGCTTAGGAACCCAAACTTTTTAAGCTTCAATGCAAGAAAATATACTCATGACTAGGGACCCAAAATTTGGTTTTAGAATTAGAAAAGCATGAAAATAGGGACTTGTTTGTAAGAATTTGGGCTGCCCCATGATTGGTACTTTGCACCTAAGTAACGTGGGAAATGCTTTTCAATGGTGTGTAGATATATGTGTAAATATAAAGGGCATGAAATTCTTTGCAAAGGGTGAAGGAATATTGAGGTCACTTCCTAAATGAATGTATGATAGCACGGGATTCCCTTTTGAATGCAAGTATGTGCATAATGTAAATATCTTGCCAATATGCATAAGTGTGAGTGAAACAATGAAAGTTTGTATGGTATATATATTTCGAGTGTGTGTAGGTAGTTTGTGATAGCAAATGTTTAGGACATAGTTAAGTGTAAATTTTGACGCAATGCCTTAAGCGTGAGAATGTGTGTTCTTTTCAAAATGCATATATATGTATGACAATTAGAATGTGTTGGATGGCCTCTATGTTGATATAAATAGTAGGATATTCTACACATACGCATGTGCATAAATGTGTTACTTTAAATGTGCGCATGATTTCGTTCTAAACTGGAGGGGTTAGCATGACATTTTTTGCGTTAAGACAAGCATTATCTTGTAAAACTAACTTCTAAATGTTTGTTCTCGTAGGAAATGGCCCCGAGGAAGCTTGCCTCAAAGAGATCTAGGAAGGATAAAGCGGCTGAAGGAACCAGTTTCGCTCCCAAATATGACAGCCACCGCTTTAGGAGTGCTGAACACCAGCAGCGCTTCGAGGCCATCAAGGGATGGTCATTTCTCTGGGAGCGACGCGTCCAGCTCAGGGACGACGACTATACCGATTTCTAGGAAGAGATAGTTCGCTGGCAGTGGGCATCACTGGTCACCCCCATGGCCAAGTTCGATCCAGACATAGTCCTCGAATTTTATGCCAATGCTTGGCCTACAGAGGAGGGCGTGCGAGATATGAGGTCTTGGGTGAGGGGTCAGTGGATCCCGTTTGATGCAGATGCTATCGGCCAGCTCCTGGGATATCCTTTAGTGCTAGAGGAGGGTCAGGAGTGCGAGTATGGCCAGAGGAGGAACCGGTCCGATGGGTTCGACGAGGAGGCCATCGCCCAGTTGTTATGTATACCGGGGCAGGATTTTGCCCGGACTGCTGCCGGGAGACAGGTGCGGATCATGCGCACCAACATGACCACCCTGACTCAGATCTAGATGACTTTGCTGCTCAGCAACATCCAGCCCAGCGACCATAATTCTGACCTCCCCCTACCGAAGGGTCAGCTGGTGTACTCCATCCTGACACAGATGAGCATTCACGTGGCTCAGCTAATCGCTGATGCCATCTATATATTTGCAGGTATGGCGCCTACCAGGCACCCTCTGGACCCGGATAAGTCCAACAGGGCCCTGGGATTTCCCGCCTTGATCATAGGACTCTGCCAGTCGTTCGGAGTCCCTGTCGCACCTAGCAAGGTGATTCGGCCGCCCATCACCCGAGCTTTTATTGAGAAGTATTGCACGCAGAGACAGGTCCAGGGGGATGCTCCGCAGGCCGCAGACGCGCCGCCACCTCATCAGGCCGGTCCAGCCGGATTGTTTGATACGGAGTAGTATTTGCGGCATTTGGTTCGCCAGCAGGCGGCCAACCACCGGGCACATGTACAGACCCATGATTATCTTTACCAGATGAGCCTCAGCCTGCAGAGCCAGGGTTTTACTTCTTTTCCGTGCCCTACTTCGGACCAGTTCTGATGCAAGCTCCATTGGAGCTTGTAGGCCTAGGATCTTCTTCATCAATGGATTCCTTTGCTTCTTGGAAGATGAATGGCAGCGGAATGGAGAAAGGAAGAGAGAGAGGAGACGCCACTTCAAGGAGAAGATGAGTCTAGAAGAAGCTCACCACCATAGGAGGCCATGGATAAGAGCTTGGAGGAAGAAGGAGATGAATGAGGGGAGAGGGAGAGAAGAGCACGAAATTTTGTGCTCTAAATGAGCTTTGAAATCTGAAGTTTAATATTCAAATGATCAAAGTTGAAAAAAATGCACACACATGACCTCTATTTATAGCCTAAGTGTCACACAAAATTGGAGGGAAATTCAAATTTCACTTGAATTTGAAATTGAATTTGTGGAGCCAAACTTTGGAGCCAAAATTTCACTAATTATGATTAGTGAATTTTAGTTATGGTTCAGCCCACTAAACCAAGATCAATTCCAAGATTCTCCACTAAGTGTGCTTAGGTGTCATGAGGCATGAAAAGCATGAAGGACATGCACAAAGTGTGACTATATGATGTGGCAATGGGGTGTAGTAAGCAAATGCTCACCTCCCCCTCTAAAATTTAATTGGATTAGGCTTCTATCAATTAAATTTATTTCCAACCACACACATCAAACATCCACTTAGTGCATGTGAAATTACAAAACTACCCCTAATACAAAAACTAGTCTAGGTGCCCTAAAATACAAGGGCTGAAAAATCCTATATTTCTAGGGTACCCTACCTACATTATGGAGCCTTAAATACAAGGCCCAAAAATAATGAAACCTTAATCTAATATTTACAAACATAAGTGGGCTCGTACTTAGCCCATGGGCCCGAAATCTACCCTAAGGCTCATAAGAACCCTAGGGCCTTCTCTTGCATCTCTGGCCCAATCTACTTGGAGTTTTCTATCCAATGCCCTTGCGGGGTAGGATTGCATCAAGTTCAGGGCAGAGGTCGCATGGCCTGGAGATTGGCCTGAGGCCTGGGCAGGAGAGGCACCAGCAGAGGCTCCAGCAGAGGCTCCCGACGAGGCAGATGAGGCCCGCGAGGACGAGGAGATGACCGATTTACTTGATTTCTTAGGAGGAAGCGGGGCCACATGATTGGGAGATCTCTTGATCCATATTTCTTTTTGTTTCCATTTGTTTTTTTCTGTTTACATATCATCTTATTTTTGTTTGACTAAGGGACTAACGTTTGTTTCATTTTTTGACTTTTGTTTTGTACATACATATCGTTTGAGTTGTTACGTCGGTACTTGTTTCGTTGTTGTCAATAGTGTTTATTGAAATTCCGGAACCATGTAGAGTTTTCATTTAGGAACGTCGTTCTAAAAATAAAATGAACCAAAAATCCTAATAAAAAGAAAGAAGCATTAGTCATGTTCATAAAGAAAAGAAAAAGGTTTTTATCTATACATGTATGTAAAAGGAAAATGTGTATAGAAGGTTTTTGTGTGTAAATGATGCGTGGAAAGAAATTCTTGTGTGTGTGAGCAACGAGTGTATATGAAGAAACTTTTGTGTGAACTATAAGTGTGTGTTGGGAAAAATGAAAAATCTTTGAATATAAATAAGGTTTGTATATAGGCCGTGTGACGTAAAGAGAAGAGTTCTAATGCGTGTACAGAAAAAGTTTGTCATGTATAAAAATATAGATGTACAAAGGAAGGTTTTCCTCATAAAAGACCACATGTGTATAATTTTAGTGAATATATATAAAAATAAAACAAAAAGTAAAAAGAAAGAAAGACCGCGAAGGTCGACATGTTATAGTTAAGAAGTATAAATCATTCGTAAAGAGCAAACGTATCTTCTGGAAACAAGGGACTGATGCTAAGAGTTTATTTTCCGGAATAAACCGAGATAAGAATGGATGAATTCATTGAACTGATAAAAGAACATAATTGGGAAACGTTGGGTCTGTTTGTGTAAATTCCCAACCGTAGTATCACAATGCCATAAACATGATGCTTGAGTGCCCACCTGGCTGTAGCCATGACTAATTTTGCACGTTGTTTTCAAATCATCATTGTCACGCGTGCCTTATGGAGTGATAGGGGAGTTCGGCCCGAGACCGACACCTTGACACCCAAATTTGTTTCGCCCCAGATATCAAGATTGGGTTCCCACGATAAAAGACCCCATTGAAACACAACCTTAGACCTTTTTGAACCTTGGCTTGTAAAAAAGGAATCCTCATTCTTTCCCCCGAAGCAAAGGACAGCGGAATCTCCTCAAGGGAGAGCAAATAGAATGCTAAACCCGATTTCCCAAAGAAAGGGATGGGGGAAGGAAAAGTGAAAAGAAAGAAAAGGAAGAAATGGAAAGAAAGAAAAAAGAAAAATGAAAATAAAGAAAAGAACAGAAGAAAGGAAGGAAGGATTCCCGATCAAAGATCGAAAGGAAGTGAAAAGGGAAAAGAAGCAATTCTCGATCAATGAAGGAAAGAGGGCAAAAATTCTTCAAGCTATATTGCCACTCGAAATCATTTTTCGACTGGCAATATCCCACCCCACGTGAACAAAGAGGAAAAGACCGAAACACCCAGCTTCCTCTCCAAAAAAAACACCACCCTCGAGAAAATCCTATTGGTTCGTGATCGTACGTTTGATCTTTGATTCGATAGGAAATCATGTGCAAAATAGAGTCATGGTGCAGTTATGGTTTGGGAATAGGATAAAACACTTGCCTTGGGAGTTTTATACACTATGAGTGATTTATTTTCAGCTTAGCCCGATGTTTCCCGTGCATGCTCATTTAAAAGCTAAAAGTTGACATCCTACCCTTCATTCTTGATTACAAGGAAGATTACCCTTAGCAAAAGTATATTGTTTCTCTAAGATATGGTGCTCTCGCGAATGATTTATTTTTCTTTGCAAAAAGCATGTTTGCCTTTCAAGTGGAAAAACCCGATGGACCGTTCGGTCCCGCCAACCCCCTTTTTCGGAGCTCCATGAATTGCGTTTTCATTCATGTGTCCTCCACTTTCGAGTTTGGAGCTGTGTTTCATGATTGCCTAAGTGCGGACCCTCAAGGCAATCCTCCATTCTCCCCCTTTTTTCGGAGCCCCATGAATGTTATTGCCTAGGGCTGTTCATATGTCCTCCACTTTCGAGTTTGGAGCTGTGTTTCATGATTGCCTAAGTGAGGACCCTCAAGGCAATCCTCCATTCTCACCCTTTTTCGGAGCCCCATGAATGTTATTTCCTAGCGCTGTTCATGTGTCCTCCACTTTCGAGTTTGGAGCTGTGTTTCATGATTGCCTAAGTGAAGACCCTCAAGGCAATCCTCCATTCTCACCTTTTTCGGAGCCCCATGAATGTTATTACCTAGGGCTGTTCATATGTCCTCCACTTTCGAGTTTGGAGTTGTGTTTCATGATTGCCTAAGTGAGGACCCTCAAGGCAATCCTCCATTCTCACCCTTTTTCGGAGCCCCTTGAATGTTATTGCCTAGCGCTGTTCATGTGTTCTCCACTTTCGAGTTTGGAGCTGTGTTTCATGATTGCCTAAGTAAGGACCCTCAAGGCAATCCTCCATTCTCACCCTTTTTCGAAGCCCCATGAATGTTATTTCCTAGCGCTGTTCATGTGTCCTCCACTTTCGAGTTTGGAGCTGTGTTTCATGATTGCCTAAGTGAGGACCCTCAAGGCAATCCTCCATTCTCACCTTTTTCGGAGCCCCATGAATGTTATTGCCTAGGGCTGTTCATGTGTCCTCCACTTTCGAGTTTGGAGCTGTGTTTCATGATTGCCTAAGTGAGGACCCTCAAGGCAATCCTCCATTCTCACCCTTTTTCGGAGCCCCATGAATGTTATTGCCTAGCGCTGTTCATGTGTCCTCCACTTTCGAGTTTGGAGTTGTGTTTCATGATTGCATAAGTGAGGACCCTCAAGGCAATCCTCCATTCTCACCCTTTTTCGGAGCCCCATGAATGTTATTGCCTAGCGCTGTTCATGTGTCCTCCACTTTCGAGTTTGGAGTTGTGTTTCATGATTGCATAAGTGAGGACCCTCAAGGCAATCCTCCATTCTCACCCTTTTTCGGAGCCCCATGAATGTTATTGCCTAGCGCTGTTCATGTGTCCTCCACTTTCGAGTTTGGAGCTGTGTTTCATGATTGCCTAAGTGAGGATCCTCAAGGCAATCCTCCATTCTCACCTTTTTCGGAGCCCCATGAATGTTATTGCCTAGGGCTGTTCATGTGTCCTCCACTTTCGAGTTTGGAGATGTGTTTCATGATTGCCTAAGTGAGGACCCTCAAGGCAATCCTCCATTCTCACCCTTTTTCGGAGCCCCATGAATGTTATTGCCTCGGGCTGTTCATGTGTCCTCCACTTTCGAGTTTGGAGTTGTGTTTCATGATTGCCTAAGTGCGGACCCTCAAGGCAATCCTCCATTCTCCACCTTTTTTCGGAGCCCCATGAATGTCATTGCCTAGCGCTGTTCATGTGTCCTCCATTATCAAGCGCGAAGCCTCTGGTGACTGGGAAACACGTTCTTCTATTGTTTTCCGGATCAGTTCCTTCGCCAAATATGTGTATATGTGTATACGTATATTATATTCGTTGTTTTGGTTGTTGTTTGTATTTTGTTTTGTGCAGAAGAAAAAAGAAGGAGTAGAGGCAAGAGTCGTCATCACGGAAAGGGCAGGACGGACGAAATCAGTGTCCTATCTTTGCTTTCCTCTTATCTCCGATGAGAGATAAGTAAAGAAGGGCAACTGTCATACCCTAATTTCGTTCGAGGATTATTATTTGATGATATACAACCTTTGATTGGCCGCTTCGAGACACTTGGCGTCCTTGGTTGCACAATGAATGAAGTCCCGAGACATGTCAAAAATCAAAAGGAAGCAGGCTTGCGCAATCCGTGAAATTTCGTAATGTGGCGGAAATCGAAAAGAGATGTTTTTTGCGCAATCCGTAAGTTTCTGTAACTTCTTCGAAAGCTAAAAAAGTGTAAATATATAATCCATAAGGATTCGTAACCTTGCGGAAGAAAAATAAGTATCGTTACGAAATTCGTGAAGTTTCGTAACGTTACGGAAAAAGAATTACCAAAAAAATAGAAGGGGGTGCATTTAGTAAAAAAGGGGGTACAAATAGCAATCTGGCCCACTTGGGCCTTCCAGATCTTTCCTCAAGAAGGTTGTTGCTTCTGGAGGAAGCAACCTTGCTCGCCTGGGCAAGCTGGGTGGCAAGTTCCTCCCCTATTTTGCTATAAATAGGGGGAGGAGTGAAGAAGAAAAGGGTTCAGCCTTCTTAGCACTTCTCTCTCTCGAAATTGCTGAGGAAAATTATTTCCGTGAAGAAAATCCAAGCCGAGGCGCTCCCGGAACGTTTTCGTAACGTTTCCGTAACGTTTCCGTGAGTAATTACGCGAAGATTCTCGACCGTTCTTCAACATTCATCGTTCGTTCTTCGTTTTCTTCAATCTTCAACGGGTAAGTACCTCAAACCGAGCTTTTCAATTCATTCTATGTACCCGTGGTGGTCCACATTTTGTTTCATGTATTTTTATTCTCGTTTTCATTTGCTTTTTATACCCCCTTTTGAGGTGCTTAAGCCATTTATTTAAGTCATTTCCACCGATCGTTTGAATTGTATCATCTGTTAATTTCGGTTAAAATAAATTCTGACCGTTCGGTCATGCCATAACCACGTTGGAAATAAAAAAAGAGGTCAAATAATAATATAATAATCAAAAAAATACCTTTTAGTAAAATAAAGCGAAAAAATCAATCGGACGTTTTCTCTTTGGGATTTCTCATTCTTAATTGAATTGACTAATAACTAAAGTGAAACTAAGGCTAAAATCAACTCGCCTAGTCAAGCTCGTCCACAAAAAATAGGGTTTTGAAAGTTTATCATTTCAGTTTCTTACCAAGTAAAATGGATCATTTTTAAGGTCCAATGCCTTAAAATGATCACCTTTCAAGTAAAAAGAATCACTTGATTCACGCATAAGAAAGAACTACGTAGGTCTGATTTCCTCTTCGATGGAGGGTACGTAGGAGCAAGAGCCCCGCTTTTGTCGACCTCAAAAAATAAAAAGAACTAAAAGTTAAGATAACACAATTCCCACAATTCTAAAACATAGGCTGTTGTCCTTCGAGACAAACGTAAGAGGTGCTAATACCTTCCTCAAGCGTAAATACAACTCCCGAACTTAGAATTTTCATCTTGACCGGTTTCCTTCGGTTTTTCCGACGTTTTCCACAAATAAACGTTGGTGGCGACTCCGCGCATCTTTCCTCCTTTGGAAAGCGCACCCGTGAGCCTCGCCCTCGCTCGCCCGCGAAGTGCACGTTGCGACACTCTCTTTGAGGTTTTGTTATTAACATTAAATTCTGATCAGTTTTTCTCCTTCACCAATTATTCTGTATTTGTTGTTGATATTAATCCATGCATGCTTAGTGCTTGATTAATTGTCTTTGTGCTTAATTAATGTTCATGCTTAATGGACATGTGAGAGGGATTAATTGGTGTATGTGTACTTCCCTGAGTGTTCGATACTTGGTTCTTACCATTTTATACTACTTGGGCGATCCAATGCACTTGCCGGAAGCTGGACACTTAGCCATAGGTTTGTCATTAATGATGTGTTCAGGGGCTTAGCGCACACAGATTCTGCTTAGCCGCGATGTTCCTAAGAAGATGAACATTTAACAACATGGATGAACTCGCTTAGCGCAAGCATGCTGGCTAAGCGAGTTTGTCTGGAAATGCATATATTCAAGGCTTAATTGATGAACTCGCTTAGCGCGTCATACGCACTTAGTGAGTTCATCGCGTTTTGCAGAAAAAACACAGACGAAGAAGTCTTTCGACTTCCTCTTTTAGGCCTCTAATAGGCCCCTATCAGACATGCAACATAATCGAAATTATCTACCACTTACAACTCCTAACAAAATCCTAACTTTTATTTATTCTACTTGCAATCCACCCCTAAAGATTAAATTGCTAACCTAATGTATTCTATCCTAAGGTATTAACAAGAGAAGAAGTATAAATGAAGTTGGGAACTTACTTGGATCGAAGATGCTCGGTGACTATTGGATGCAAAATGCAAGATTGAAGCTCGAAGATTGATCGAGGCCGTACCCGAATCAAATAAACATTAGAATGCAGTAACTAGGAAGTGATCCTAGGTTGTTTCCCAACGAGCAATGATAAACCAAATGTTCATAATATGCTTGCAGTAACAGTAACAATTAGGGGGGTTGTGTTTGTTTTGTGAATTTAAGAACAAGCAGATTGGAATACGAAATTAATAATAGTAAAAACGTGTTGTTTCCTCTGATTCAGAAGCCATTCTCTTATCCTAGGTTATGAGGATTTCACCCCTGGCAGTTAACCATTTAATCCAACCCTAATTTAATTTACTAAGCGAAAATCAACTTAGGGCTGTCAATATGTGATTAAGCAACACATACACCAATTAACCCCTTGTTCATTAAGCATGAACACAATTTTAGCACAGAGGCAATTAATCGAACATGAAACGTGCACAGATTAACAGAACGCATGTGGGTTAATTGGTGAAGGGAAAACCGATAGGAGAGCAACATTAAAAACAGAACCTCAAAGAGAATTACACTTCATCCTCAGAGGGAAACAACACCAGGAATTTAGCCTTCTATAAGCTCAACAAAAGCAGAAACGTAAATGAAGCTAAAGGCTGAAAACGTAAATGAAATCAAAAGGCGGAAGAAGGAATAAAAACGAAATTGAAATTAGAAGCAGAGAATGGAAAATCGCATTCACGTGAATAGTAATCATCAAGCTCAAAACGTAAAACTATAAAACCCTATGCTCTGAATAATAGAATAACAGAATAGCCCCCTTTACATGAATCCCAAGGCTGCTATTTATAAGGGTCACTCAAAGTCACAGGGCCATATTACATTATTATGGCCCAAAACGAAATAAACACTAAACAACATAAAATAAAATTGCAATCTCTTAATTAGAAATTAACTAAGGTAAATGTTGCTTTATTTTCCCTCTTTAAGTCCACGACCAAAATCCGGATTAAGCTCAATGCTTCATTAATTCCTGAAATTAGATTAAAAAGATCAAATTAGCTGAAAGAGCCCAAATAATAAAACTGCCTAATTAATTTGACAATTAAGACTAATCAGTAATTAAAATGGTGCACAAAGGTTTAAGAAATAGGAGAAAATAATGGCACATCAAAGATGCAATGCGTGAATTTTAGAAGAGATAGGTTGCAGGAAATCTTTTGAAATATTTGGGGTAAGTGTAACTGTAACTCCTGTTACACTTTACTTATCTGTTGTTCGACCAACTCGCTTAGCGAGACAATCCGCTAAGCGAGAAAGAGACATTTGGCTTCTCACCTTCTGTCTTGGCGGGCCGACATGTCGGGCCCAATTTCAAATTCAAATATTTTTTTTGAAATGCACTTAGCACAAAGCAGCGTGCTAAGCAAGTTGTGCAGATAAGGAATCCTGCAACTCTCGCTAAGCTGGGCTCAAGGCCGGCTTAGCAAATATACTGCATCCTGCATACATAAGGGGTATGCGCTTAGCGAGTGGTTGCTAGCTTAGCGCTATTCAGGCCGCAAGGAATTAGCCTTAGCGCGAATGGGTCGCGCTTAGCCAACAAACACGATGTGCTTAGCGAGTGTACTCTCGCTTATCCCAATTCAGATCAATTTGAATTGGGATAAGCTCACCCATGGCCAGCTTAGCGAGCCCAATCAGCTTGAGATGCAGGGGTTTGAGCGCTTAGTGCAGGCTAGCCTCACTTAGCGCATGGAGGAGATGCGCTCAGCGTGTGATATGCGCTTAGCGAGTGGACTGTTTTCAAGAAAATGTTTTTAAGTTATTTTCAGTCCACTTTCTCAAAAACATTTAGATCAAACCCCAATATCTATAACTTAGTATAAATTGATATACCCCTTTTTCAATGATCATAAAGCAAATTCCAACTTATGCAATGCATGAAAAACAAAATGAAAGAAATCAGAACTGGGTTGCCTCCCAGGAAGTGCTCTATTAACGTCATTAGCTTGACGCATATACCTCAATGGGTGATATCAAATTTGGCCCTCACCTTTAGGACCTCCTGTTCAACCTCCCTTACTTGCAAGCAAACATTTTGATCTGGCACAGGGTTGTCTTCTACAAATAAATCAAAATCGATCCTCTGATCTTCAAAGCCCATTTCCAGTTTCTTTCTTCCCATGTCAACTACGCAGCTTGTAGTTAACATAAATGGCCTTCCCAAGATTAAGGGAATGTCATTATCTTCATAGATATCCATTACAACAAAGTTTGCTGGGAAGATAAAATGTTTTACCTTGAACAAAACATCTTTAATTACTCCATATGGTCTAGTGATGAAGCGGTCAGCCAATTGTAAAGTCATTCTAGTGGGCATGATTTCCAACTCTCCCAGTCTTCTGCACATGGAGAGTGGCATCAGATTGATACTGGCTCCCAAGTCAACGAGAGCTTTTCCCACTATGACTTCACCTATTGAGCAAGGAATGGTCACACTCCTAGGGTCTTTGTGCTTTGGTGGAAGAATTTTCTGAATCACAGCACTACAATTACCCTCCACAACTATATTTTCCTGGTGAATGTACTTGTGCTTCTTTGTCAACATGTCTTTTAAAAACTTGGAGTACAGTGACATTTGTTGTAGAGCTTCTCCAAAGGGCATTATTATCTCTAGTTTCCTAAAAATGTCTAGGAATCTCGCTAGGTGGTGTTCCTTATCTTTCTTGGAAGGTACCAAAGGGTATGACACTTCCTTTCCTTCATCTGAAGCTGTTTCTTTTCTCTTTTCTCTTGCTTTTTCACTCTTACTTTTTTCCTCTTCTTTATTTTTTTCAAATTTTTCTTTTTCTTCTTTTTCTTTTTGTTTTTCTCCCTCTATTTCTTTTTTATTGTCTTTTATTTCTTTCCTTTCGACAATTATTGGTTTTTCTCTCCACTGACTCATCTCATCTTTTACCTCATCATTCTTTTTATCAGTAGTGTCCTTCAAAACAACTTGGTCCTTCAAAGCGACAATATCCCCATCCTCAGCCGCCACTAGCTTCTTGCTTCTTGTCATAACAACTTTGTATTCTTTTTTGGGATTTTTCTTGGTATTTGCTAAAAAGCTACTGGATGACTTCTCAGCTAACTGCTTAGCTAGTTGACCCACCTGGATCTCGAGGTTTTTCAGGGCTGACTCAGTACTCTTATGGTTGGACATGGTCACTTTCATAAATTGAGCTAATGTCTCCTCCAGTTTGGTGGTCCTCTAAAAAATATTTGGCCCTTGTGGGGGTGGCCTGTTGGAAGGTCCACCCTGGTCCTTATTGAATTGATTGCCAGGGTGTGATCTCCATTGCCCTTGCTGATTGTAGGGACCTTGCTGGAAACCTAAAAATCCTCCTTGGTTGTATCCTTGCCTCTGTTGATTTCCCATGTAATGAACTTCCTGAGTGTGTTCTTCAATGGGAATGCAATGACCTGATTCATGAGCCTCACCACAAATGGTACAACCTGTAACCTGAAAAACCGAAAAATGTGAAGGTTGACCAGTAGATAGTTTAATTGGCAACTTACCAAGTGTTTCTGTTAAGATTTCAAGTTGCTTAGAGAGCAACTTATTTTGTGCCAACAAAGCATCTCGTGATGATGACTCCAACAAGCTTTTCTTGGTGGGTTGATGTACTCTATCACATAGGATAGCATGATCACTAACAGACATATTTTCAATCAATTCAGTTTCCTCTTCAGGGGTTTTCAGCTTTATCTTCCCTCCTGCTGAAGCATCTAACAACTGCTTGGTTTGCGGTCTCAGCCCATCTATAAACATGTTCAATTGAATTGGCTCAAAGAATCCATGAGTGGGAGTCTTTCTTAACAAACCCCGAAATCTCTCCAATGCTTCACTCAATGACTCATCAGGGAACTGGTGGAATGATGAAATAACAACATTCCCTTCTGCAGTCTTTGACTCGAGGAAGTATTTCTTCATAAATTTCTCAACAACTTCCTCCCATGTCTTAAGACTGTTGCCTTTGAATGAATGGAGCCACTTCTTGGCTTCTCCTACCAAAGAAAATGAAAATAAACTGAGTCTGATGGCATAGTCTGGCACTCCTGGAATCTTTACAGTGTTACAAATCTCTATGTATGTTGCTAAGTGTGCGTAGGGGTCCTCTTTTGGTAGTCCATGAAATAGGTTCCCCTATATCAAATGAATCAAAGAATGAGGATAGTTTATATTATGTGCTTGGACTTCTGGCCGCACAATACTTGTAAAGAATTGTGGCACAAAACTATTGGAGTAATCCTCAAGGGTAGCCCTATGTTGATGTTCTACAGAGGCTTCTGGTAAGTCTATAGTGGATTCCCTTGATGACGGTGAATAAGATGATGTAGAATCAAAGGATTGAGCTCCTTCTTTTAAAATGGAAGCTATTGTCCTGTCTTGCAACAATTTCCTTCTCCTTTTGGCTCGGTTCCTTCTTAAAGTGGCTTCAATTTACAAGTCCAGAGGAACTAAATTACCTGTAGGAGATCTATGCATACAAAACACTGACTGAAACAATGGTTATCCAATTCAAGAAGAAAACAAATATAAACAAAAACAAATATTCACAAATAATAAAAGAAAAAAATAACAAATAGACACTTAAAACTGAACTAAAATTTTCCAAATAGAAAGAAGTTCCCCGGCAACAGCGCCATAAACTTATTCGAAGGCCGACAAGTGCACCGGATCGAGCAATTAGTATAAAACGGTAAGTGAATAGCGAGTATCAAACTCTCGGGGAACTTGTTTCCCATTTAACTACTGTAAAAAGGATTATCAAGTATCTTAGGGGCACAACCAATGTTGGTTTGTGGTATCCCAAAGGTACCTCCTTGAGTTTAATTGGTTTTTTAGATTCTGACTTTGCAGGATGTAAGCTAGATAGGAAAAGCACAAGTGGGACATGTCACCTCTTGGGAAGCTTTCTTGAATCTTGTTATTGCAAGAAACAAGCGTGTGTATAACTATCAATTATAGAAGTTGAATATATTGCAGCCAGAAGTTGTTGTGCCCAAAGTCTCTGGATAAAGCAACAACTTGAAGACTTTGGGGTAACTCTTGATCACATTCCATTGAAATGTAATAAAAAAAGTGCATGATAGAAATTTGGTAACATTTTCTAAGAGATCATGTATGTAAAGGTGATTGTTGCATTGAATTTGTTGATAGTGAACATCAACTAGCTGACATCTTTACAAAACCTCTTGCTAGAGATAGGTTCTTCTATATTAGAAATGAGCTAGGAATCCTAGATGGATCTAGCATTGAATGATGTTTTGCTATAGTGTATTCATATTGATATGTGTTCTCTATGTCTATCAATTTCTGCCTCGATTGCATAATATTGCTTTGTAATTATTTGTTTTAAAGTTTCTATTTTAATTGATTACTTATCATTTTAATTGATTACATAAGTGTGGTTATGGTTTTTTTTTGTTATAAAGTTGTCTATGGTAATCGATTACAGCCTTGTATTAATCGATTACATGATCCATTTTATGGATTCTTTAGTGTTTGAGTTCTATTTTAATCGATTACTTTATGTTTTAATCAATTCCAAAGGCCTCAGGGGGAGTTTTTCTAACAAATTTAATTAATTACACAATGTTTTAATTGATTACTTATGTCAAATTTTGGTTTTTGGGTAAAATGAGGGCCAGCTTAATCGATTACTTATGTGTATTTTGTGTGCTGTAATCCGTTATACCTCTTCGTCTTCACCTCATCAACCACCCAATAACTACCATTACTCCCACCAGCCACCTCAGCAAATCAAAAGGCCCTAGTCTCTCTTTAAAAGTAAACCTAAACCTAACCCACAAATCACTCCATCATCACTTCTCAGAATCTACCACCACCCTTTCTTTGAACCCAAACCTCTTTTCTCCAACCTTTTTCCTTCTCTTCGAAAATGGCAAGTAACCCATCAAGAGCTCATAAAAAGGAGAAGTCCTCCAAAAGGAAGCAAGGTGAATGCTCCCAAGCAATTATCAATCGCTTGGACACATGGTTCACGGACGAAGGAAAAAAGAGTGACTACAAAGTGATTTATGCTATAAGAAACGTGAGGGTTTCAAAGTATTTGGACTTGGAATTGTTTTCTCAGCAAGGGTTCAACTTTCCTAATCTGCTGGAAGTTCAAAGGCTGACAAAGTTAGTTAAGATGAAATGGACGTTTTATCCAAAATTGGTCAAGGTGTTTGTACACATGTGCTCGTGTTGACCTTGAAGGTAAGCTTTTCTCTACTGTTAATGGAGTAGATATGGTCATATATGTTGTTGTGTGGAAGGAAGTTGATGGTTTGGACATGGGTGGAGTTTGCAAGTTTGATGAAACTGCAGATGGCTACAACAAGATGCAGGCCTATAAGGGAATGCTTCTTGATCCTAGAAGGAGATTGAGACGTTGCCTTAGAGATGACGGATTAACTGTTGAGGACAATATGTTGATCTACCTTATCACCTACATTCTTACACCAAGGTTAAGCAATGATGCTTAGGTAACAAATGATGATCTGCAAATTGATTATGGCCTGAAATTAGGAATTCATATGAATTGGGTTCTACTGATTGAAGATATTATGTTGAAATGTCGTCGCCTTGTGGATTATGAGTTTACATATGTTGTGCTTGCCTCTAGATTCATTGACTATTTTAAGGTCGATGTCTCTAATGAGATTGTGGATTACACCAAAGCCTCTAGTGAGATAACTGAAAGCCATCTCAGGAAGTTTGGTATGAGGTATGTTGATCATGAATGGATAATGATTGCAGAGCCTGTTGCGGGAAACATTGAAAAGATGGAAAAAGATGATTAAGCACAAGGTCAACATGAGCCTGCAGCTCAATGGAGTCCTTTTGAGTCTCTCATGATTCAGAAGATGGATGTTATCCTTCACTTCTATCAAGAGCACTCAACCAAAGTTCATAGCTCTTTAGAGAATATCACTTCTAGGCTGGAAAATATATAAGCTAGGCTCAACCTCAGTGACCTCCCTAACCCAAATGAGGATGGGGCTTAGCTGTGTTTTAGTGCTTGTTTTCATTGTTTGGTTGTCATTTCTGTTTTAATTTTGTTTCTATTCCTCTAGTCAGTTGTTATGTTTTATTGTGATAGTTTTTTTTTAAATGATGATTGTAATGATTAAGGATATGAATGATATGTCAACTACTCTTTCCCTTGTCACTCCTTACATTTGTTTGTTCTTACTCTGTGTGTTTGTGACTTTTTGGCCTTGTTGTGCCAAAAGGGGGAGAAGTATTGCATTTATACATACAGTTTGACTCATTTATTTGACCACTCTATTATGATGATGATATGATTTAACACTTCTCTTCACCATAGTGTTTAGTCATTTTCAGGTCTATCATAAGATAAGTCTCTACTCTCAAGCCTCTCCAAATGCACTCAATGGAAATTAGAGTTTGGCATCTTCAAAGTTGAAAATGAGGAGATTGTTAGAGATAAGGGGAGCAACATGAAGATCAAGCTATGAAGAGTTTTGTCTTTTTACATGCCCAACTCCTTACTGAGTGACATTTGTATTGATTGTTGCCTTTTAGTCTTAATCTATCTATGTGTACATCATGCATCACCATATAGAAGTAGGAAGATAGTTTCTAAGTTAAGAAACATCTTCAGTGCATAACTCTTTGTTTTAATTGATTACCATCTATTCTTAATCGATTACACAAGTCTTTTGAGAAGCTTGCAATTCATTACCACATATCTATAATCGATTACATAGTTCTTTTGAGACCATGTCTGTTTTCTTGGATCTCTACTTTAATCGATTATAAGGTTATAGTAATTGATTACATCGTTCGTGAAAGTTTCCCCGGAAGTGGTCAAGAACATTTTAATCAATTAAATGAAGGATATAATCGATTACATTGTTCTTGAAAGCTTTACAGGTTTCGGGAAGAACACTTTAATAGATTAAAAAGAGAATCTAATCGATTACTTTGTCGAGATAATCGATTACATTGCCATTTTAATTGATTGCAAGTGGTTATAACTATTTTCTTTCTATATAGCCACCTTGTGTGCTTACTTTCAAGCATCCGAAGAATGATTTAGAATGAGCTTTTACGACTCAAACTCTAGTTTTTGTTTCTTAAAGATTTCAAAGGTTAAAGTGAGTTGTAAAAATCATTTGAGATCAAGAGAGATCCATTCAATCAAGCCTTTGGTGCTTGCATTTGAATGTAAAGGTTGTATCTCTCCTTGACTCTGTTTTCATATGTTTTTTTACATATTGTTGCTTCACGCGCATGAGTCTTTACAACATGCTAGAATAGGCATTTCTAGTTTGAAGCTAAGGGTAGGTTTCTCTTAGGCTTAGATTAACAAATTACCCTAGGGTTAGGTGCCTTAGTTTCATTTTCTAGGTAGAATTTGAAATTGATAGTGATTGTTTGTAAAACTCACATTGCATAGTAGAAATCTAATTTAGGTTGAATTAGATAACTGGGGTAGCTTCTCTAGAAATAGAGAGTGAACCAATATAAATCTTGTTGTCTATCTTCTCTTGAATTTTATCTCTCTTTATTGCATTCTTTATCAATTTACCAAGGTTTAAAGGTTTTTAAAATTGATGCTTTTTAACAAAAGGATATTGTGTACGGGTAATTGATTCAATATTTGTTTTAAACAAAAAGTGTATACAATCCTTGTGGAGAAAAAGTGTTTCAAAAAGTCTATTTTTATTTTCATTTGATTTTAAAACTAATTCACCCCCTCTTGGTTTGGTGAGTCCCATCATCTTTTTCGTGGAGGCGGACACTGGCCCATTTCACATTCAAGTTAACTATATGGAACCCATGCAAGTCATGATGATTGAGGCCTTAATTAGGACATCGAAAGTGAGCACACCTTTGTGTGAAGAGGAGGTGAACCATGCCTTAAGAGAATTTGAGAAAGAAGAAGAGCCTGTCTTTCCACAAGCAGGTAAATCATTGGTAGATTTTCTATCGATGAAATAGAAAACATAGAAGGAGGTTATGTTATGTCCGTATTGTAGCGTCGTGTTTGATAGATTAGTTGTAATGCCCTGAAATTTCAATAAGTGAAAAATTGATATTTGATGTATTTCTTGTGCTATTTGATTACTTGATTAATTTGGATAAATTGAGGTATTATGTTGAATCGATTGATTATTGAGAATAATTGTGGTCATTGTTATTGTTTTCTTGCTAATCATTGTAATTTGGTGTTTGTTGATTTTTTTTAATAATAAACTCACCCTTTTAATTTTTGTACCGTGTGGTTGGTGCATGTGATGATCTCGAACTTTCATTCATGAGAGCAGATGAGTAGCAGTAGGTGACTTGGACGGAAGTCCTTTTGTTGGAGCCGACAAGTCGACGTGGTAACGTTGGAATTTATTTTGGAAGAGAGTTGTGTTTTGTTATCAACTCTTTCTTAGTTGGTTCCTTGACTTTTTTTATTGGGCATGTAAGTCCCAGGTTTAGATATATGTAAAAACTAAATTATGTTCTGACAAGTTAATGATGTATAGTGCTTATATATATATATATATATATATATATATATATATATATATATATATATATATATATATATATATATATATATTTGTGTGTGTGTGTATGTATGTATGTGTCATACCCTAATTTCGCCCGACGACTATCGTTTGTTGATCTTTTGATCCTTGCTAGTTGACTTATGGTGTTGAACGCTAGTTATAGTGCGAAACAGATGATCATTCGATGTTTTGATCAAGAATGCAAAAAATACCCAAAGGGGAGGGTAAAATGGCCATTCTAAGCTTTTTTCTGAACCCTAGCTCGCCCAGGCTAGCCTCTGGCTCGCCTGGGCCCCCAAATAGCTTAGGGGTGAAGTAACCAGCTCGCCTGGGCAAGCAAGGTTACTTCAGGATGAAGCAACAGCTTGTCTGGGCAAGCTGCCATGACCCCTAATGCCATCTTTTGCTATAAATAGGCGCGAGGGAGGCTGAGTGATGTGTTCCAAGGTCCAACATTGAGAGAAATCAAAGAGGAAAAGAAGAAAGAAGAGAAAAACGAGGTCAAAGCGTTATCGAATTGTGACCATAATCGACTTCTACATCGTTCTTCGTTCATTATCCAGTTAGTTTTTGTTTTAAGGATTTGAATGTGATCTATGCACCCTTAGGGGTCCTCTTTCTTGTTTTGTCCATCTTCATCTCCTTCTTCTATCATCAGTAATCACTTTTCTTCTTGTAAAGTAAGTTTCAATCGATCGTTAATTCCGTAAATCATCTTTTTAAAGAGATTGAAAGTTAATGAATAAAACCAAGATGAAATCAACGTATAACTGATTTTCTCTTCATTGAAATCACTTGACATCGTTTCAAGGTCCAACGCATTAACGACTTTTGTTCACAATTAAAATCAATCTTCTAAAAAATTAAAAATCAATGCAACATACAAACTTTCAGACTTAAAGAACTACATAGGACTGAATTTCTCATCGCACCTGAGGATACGTAGGAGCAAGGGTAACACCCTTGTCGACCCCAAAAAATAAAAAATATAAAAAGGGAAAATACACAATTTTGAAGTTATGTTTTGCACACTCGATTAAAGGCTACCATCCCTTGTGATGGGTGCGTAGGGTGCTAATACCTTCCCTATGCGTAAACGACTCCTAAACCCTTATTTTCAAAATCTGCAGACCCTCTTTTTGGTTTTTCTAATGTTTTCCTCGAATAAACATTGGTGGCAACTCCACGCGTTTTCTTCATGAGAAGAGGCTCTGTTTTATCTTGCCTCGCCCTCCCGTCGAAGGGTAGGTTGCGACAGTTGGCGAATCCACTGGGGACTTGTTAGAGAGTTAGGCCATTCAGTCAGTGTGCAATTTTTTTCTTATCATGACTTCTTCTTTATTTATGTTCCCTTTTCCCTTTTATCTTTTGTTTGTCCATATTTGTATATAACCTTTGCTATGTAGTTGTGTTTGGTGTGTGTTTGTCTATCGATTACATTCATATTTAGAAATATTTTTTCAACGCACACATTGATGCAATCTACCCCCAAAGGCATTGGATAGAAGATTCCAAGAAGATTGGACCAGAGATGCAAGAGAAGGCCCTAGGGTTCTCATGAGCCTTAGGGTAGATTTTCGGCTCATGGGCTAAGTATGAGCCCACTTATCTTTGTATATATTAGATTAGGATTTCATTATTTTTGGGCCTTGTATTTAAGTCTCCATAATGTATGGGCTCCACAAAAGATAAGTGAAGAATCTAATCTAAAAGATTATATTTTAGGCCTATGGTTCATCCCACTAATCCAAGATCCATAGCTATGATTAGTGAAGAATCTTGGACTTGATCTTGGATTAGTGGGATGAACCATAGCTAGAATTCACTAATCATAATCAGTGAAATTTGGGCTCCACAAATTCAATTTCTAATTCAAGTGAAATTTGAATAGAAATTCAAATTTCCCTCCAATTTTGTGTGACACTTAGGCTATAAATAGAGGCCATGTGTGTGCATTTTTTCAACTTTGATCATTTGAGAATTATACTTCAAAGTTCAAACCTCTTTTGAATGACAAAATTCCGTGCTTCTTCTCTCCCTCGCTCTCCACTCATCTTCTCCTACCTTCAAGCTCTTATCTATGGCTTCCTATGGTGGTGAGCTTCTTCTCGACTCATCTTCTCCTTGAAGTCGTGCCTCCAATCATCTTTCTTACTTCTTCATTCCACTTCCATTAAAATTTAAGTAGCAAATGACTCCATTAATAAAGAAGATCCAAGGCCTACAAGCTCCACATGGAGCTACATCACACATGGCACCTACACCTTGCACACACATTGAGATATGAGGCCCTATACCCGGGTCTATGTGAGCCATAAGGAGTAGAGGTCGATCCGTGGTCATGCTGGGTCCTTAACTCACTTGATAATAGTGAAGCCTCATCCAGAGTTTTCCTCTTTTGGTGATGCGTTGTAGCTTATAGTCCTTATCGCCACAATATATTACCGAAGAGGATGATATCGGTAGAAGCTAGTAAAGTTACATGAAACCGCCCTTGGGAATTATCACTGAAGTGAACTTTTGGATCCTTTCCATTAGGTTCTAGAATTAGGGGGTGTCATACCCTAATTTCGTCCGGGGATTATTACTTGATGACATGCAACCTTTGGTTAGCTGCTTTGAGATACTTGGCGTCCTTTGTTGCGCAATGAATGAAGTCCCGAGACGTCTCGGAAATCAAAAGGAAGCAGGCTTGCGCGATCCGTGAAATTCCGTAATGTGGCGGAAGTCGAAAAGAGGTGTTTTTGCGCAATCCGTGAGTTTCCGTAACATCTTCGAAAGCTAAAAAAGAGTAAATACATAATCCGTAAGGATTCGTAACCTTGCGGAAGGAAAATAAGTATCATTACGAAATTCGTAAAGTTTCGTAATATTACGGAAAAAGAATTACCAAAAAAATAGAAGGGGGTGCACTTAGTAAAAAGGGAGGTGCAAATAGCAATCTAGAGGAAGCAACCTTGCTCGCCTGGGCGAGCTGGGTGGCAAGCTTCTCCCCCATTTTGCTATAAATAGGGGGAGAAGTGAAGAAGAAAAGGGTTCAGCCTCTTAGGCACTTCTCTCTCTCTCTCTCAATTGCTGAGGAAAATTATTTCCGTGAAGAAAATCCAAGCCGAGGCGCTTTCGTAACATTTCCGTGAGGAATTACGCGAAGATTCTCGACCGTACTTCAAGATTCATCGTTCGTTCTTCGTTTTCTTCAGTCTTCAACGGGTAAGTACCTCAAACCAAGCTTTTCAATTCATTCTATGTACCTGTGGTTGTCCACATTTTGTTTCATGTATTTTTATTCTCGTTTTCATTTGCTTTTTATACCCCCTTTTGACGTGCTTAAGCTATTTATTTAAGTCATTTCTCGCTTAATCTAAAAATAAAATAAATTTCCACCGATCGTTTAAATTGTATCATCCGTTAATTTTGGTTAAAATGAATTCCGACCGTTCGGTCGTGCCGTAACCACGTTGGAAATCAAAAAAGAGGTAAAATAATAATATAATAATCAAAAAATATCTTTTAGTAAAATAAAAGCGAAAGATCAATCGAACGTTTTCTCTTTGGAATTTCTCATTCTTAATTGAATTGATTAATAACTAACGTGAAACTAAGGCTAAAATCAACTCGCCTAGTCAAGCTCGTCCACAAAAATAGGATTTTGAAAGTTTATCATTTCTGTTTCTTACCAAGTAAAATGGATCATTTTTAAGGTCCAACGCCTTAAAATGATCACCTTTCAAGTAAAAAAGAACCACTTGATTCACGCATAAGAAAGAACTACGTAGGTCTGATTTCCTCTCCAAAGGAGGGTACGTAGGAGCAAAAGCCCCGCTTTTGTCGACCTCAAAAAATAAAAAGAAATAAAAGTTAAGATAACACAATTCCACAATTCTAAAAAATAGACTGTTGTCCTTCGAGACAAATGTGAGAGGTGTTAATACCTTCCTCAAGCGTAAATATAACTCCCGAACTTAGAATTTTCATTTTGACTGGTTTCCTTCGGTTTTTCCGACGTTTTCCACAAATAAACATTGGTGGCGACTCCACGCATCTTTCCTCCTTTGGAAAGCGCACCCGTGAGCCTCGCTCTCGCTCGCCCGCGAAGGGCACGTTGCGACAGTTGGCGACTCCACTGGGGAGTGATTTTGTGAGTTAGGCCTATTTTAGGAGTTGTGGAATTGTGAAACTTTGTGTGTGCTTTTATTGAACTGTGTAAAATGTAAATAACTGTTGTCTATTTCGCATTCTTTACACTGCATTCTAAGCACCCACGGGTTTGAGTAAAAAAAAGGGGCCCTACACCCGGGTTCATGGGAATTTAAGGAGTGGAGGTGAATCTATCATCATGCTAGGTCTCCGACTTGCTTGATAATAGTGAAACCCCGTCTAGAGCTTTCTCTCTTTATAATGTGTTGTCGCTGGTATTCCATACCGCCACAATATTATTATCTTGAGTGATGATACCTCTAGAGAACGGCCGTGTGAGTTGTAAATTGTTGGGAAGTTAGTTATGAGCAACCCCTAGATATTATCCCATAGGTTCCCAAATAGGGGCAAAGAGCAAACACGCTCCGTGCCATTTGTTCTCATGCATTTTTGGTAAATAGCACTAGTTTATAGTTTTGCTAGTGATGTTTGGTGTCTTTAGAGTAACACGTAACCTTTTTAATACTACGTTAAGGCGCCATCATGCCCAAAACGTAGCATTAAAATTGGATCTCTATGGTCCCGTATGTATAAATTACTCCTTTGTGTTGTTTTCCTCCTGTTTCATGCATACGCATTGCATCATTCATGTCGGAGTCTTGATCCACCCCCTTTTTTAGGTAAATGATGGGGACAAATCAAAACGGCAAAAGGTTTTATCAAGTCAAGGTTAAAAGTCTAGATGTCACTAGCCTCAAGGAATTAGGACGATTGATGGGACCTCTCCAAAGGCAAGCCTTCCACAAAGTGTACGGGAAGATTCTAGATTTGGCCGCAGCGGAGGTATTTACGGAAGCTGTCGTATCCCTCGCCCAATACTATGACCAGCCGTTGAGGTGTTTCACGTTTGGGGACTTCCAAATGGTACCAACTATTGAAGAGTTTGAGGAAATATTAGGATGCCCTCTTGGGGGGAGAAAACCGTATCTTTTCTCCGGCTTTCTTCCTTCCTTGAGCAAGATTGCAGTTGTGGTTGGTGATTCAGCAAAAGAGTTGGATCGCACGAAGCAAACTCGGAACGACGTAGTGGGCCTACCTCGGAAATACTTGGAAGGTAAGGCAAGGGATATGGCGAGCCAAGAGAAGTGGGGTCCGTTTGCAGATATTTTAGCTTTGCTGATTTTTGGGGTTGTTCTCTTCCCGAACTTCGACGGTTTGGTAGACTTAGCCGCCATTGATGCTTTCCTCGCATATCACCATAGCAAGGAAAGTCCAGGGGTGGCTATCTTGGCAGATTTGTTTGACACCTTTGACCGGAGGTGTGAGAAAAACAGTGCGTGGATTGTCTGTTATTTACCCGCTCTGTGTGTGTGGTTGATTTCACACCTATTCCATCAAGACACGAGACACCCGTGTCCGCTTCGAAGCTATCGCTCATGCGCCGAAAAAGGAAGAGTCGATTGGGACCAACATTTGGCTAGGATAGGGGGCAGCGCGATCAATTGGTTTCCTCATTGGAAGGAAGGCAAGGAAGGAGTTCTTTGCTCGTGTGGGGACTACCCTAATATTCCATTGATAGGGACTAGGGGGTGTATTAATTATAATCCCGCACTCGCCATAAGACAACTAGGGTACCCCATGAGGGGAGCGCCAACCGAAGAAAGTCTCTCGCCTTTCCTTGTGAGGAATCTAGGCGCACAAAGTCTCAAGGCGATACAAAGAGTCCACAAGGCGTGGAGAAGCCCATTGAGGAAAGACAAGGAGCTTAGGGGCATCCGTAATGGCGTCATCGGAGGTTATCATGGATGGCTAAGAATTCACACGCGGGGGTTAGATTGGCTCTCCAAGTTGAAAGTTATCGATGAGGAGGACTTTGAAGCTCCGGAGGAAGATGAAGAAGTCCGAGCTCTAAAATTAGAGTTAGGGAAGGCAAGACTCGCCAAGCAGAAGTTCAAGTCAGCTGCTACACACATCCGGAAAGAGTGCACCGAGTTACAAGAGGAAAACGCGGCCACTGCAAAAGCCCTTGAACAAGAAACCAAAAGGGCCCGAAAGGAGGAATATGGTCGAGAGAAATTCCGAGGAGCATTGTGGGGTAGTAACAATGAGCTCAAGCTCTGAAGAGAGGAGAGAGATCGGTCACGGGTGCATGGCATGATCTTAAAAGAAGAATTAGTTTCTTGCGCAAGGTCCAAAAGGAGTTTGGTTCAACACTTGGAAGCCACGGAGCAAAGCATGCTAGCTATCATAGGGCAATACAAGGAAGAATTGAACCAGTCTGTGGCCCATGAACAAAAGCTAGTGGAGGATTTTGCACGAGTGTATGCCAAAAAAGAAGCAAGAGGGAGGGTGATTGATGCGTTGCATCAAGAAGCGACTTTGTGGATGGATAGGTTCGCCTTGACCTTGAATGGAAGTCAAGACCTCCCGCGTCTGTTAGCCAAAGCAAAAGCCATGGCCGAAGTGTGTACTGCCCCTGAGGAGATTCATGGGCTAATCAATTACTGTCAGCACATGATAGATTTGATGGCCCATATAATTAGGAATCGTTAGGTTCTCTTGTAACACCTTTGTATAATCTTGGCTAGATGAAAGCTTTGTTCTTTTTATAAAATGAGAAGTTCTGGACTCATTACGTTATCTAAAAACCTTGGGGTGGATCCAAGTGCTCCGATCATCCATTTGCATACTCATGTTTTGGTGGCATACTCACCGTTGTTTATTTCTTTAGGAATTTCATCATAACTAAGAAAACACCAAGGCACCCCTATAACACTCGATCCAGAAAAATGGATAATGAAGAGGGCGTGCAGGAACAGATGAAGGCCGATCTATCGGCCTTAAAAGATCAAATGGCTTCCATCTCGGAGGTCATGTTAAAACTCCAGAAAACCATAGAGGATAAAGCCACGGCAACCGCCTCCAGTACAGTTAGGGAAGCGGAGCCGGGGCTGCAGCCCGCCTTGAATCCGGGCCTAGACAGAAACACGGCCGTGTTCGGTCGAAGGTATAGTCTACAAGCTTATCCTTATGGCCTGCCTCCGGACTTCACCCCCCGTGCCACCCCGGAAGATTTAAGCCAAGCCCCTACTTTCGAGGGGCAACTCCCACCTTATGAAGACTATCCCGGGCAAGACGAGGGGGAAGGAGATACCCATCTTAGCCCCCTGCTCCACGGCGTATTCTGCAGACGAAAAATTGTTGGTCCATTTCTTTCAAGACAGCTTGGCCGGGGCAGCTGTAGCATGGTATACCAATCTGGAAGCTTCCCAGATCCGATCATGGAAGGACTTGGCAACTGCCTTCATTCGGCAGTACCAGTACAATACGGACATGGCTCCCGATCGGAACCAGCTTCAGGGTATGACTAAACGAGAGCATGAGTCCATTAAGGAATATGCCCAAAGATGGAGAGATCTCGCAGCCCAAGTCGTACCGCCCATGACGGAGAGGGAGATGATCACAATTATGGTAGATACGTTACCCACATTCTACTATGAAAAGCTGATAGGCTACATGCCAGCTAACTTTGCGGATCTCATCTTCGCCGGAGAAAGGATTGAATCCGGGCTACGAAAAGGCAAGTTCGAATATGCTGCCAATATGGCCCCCAAAAGAGCCCCAGTAGTGGGCGCGAGGAAAGAGGAAGGAGATTCCCACGCGGTCACCACCGCCCCAACATGGATGAAAGCACCCCAAAATGTCCAAAGCTCATACCAGCCCAATCCCCCAAATTTTTTAATCCGAGCCGGGAACTCCCTCCCAACTCAAGTAAAAGGACCACCCGCAGCAGAAAGAGCATCGGCCCAACGCACAGCTCCAACCGCACCCCGGCTAGTTAATAATACAGCCCCCGGCGCGACCTATAAATATGCACAGCACCCGAAAGACAACTTCCCTCCTATTCCCATGGCATACTCTGAGCTATGGCCTTCATTATTGGAGAATCATTTGGTGGTGGCCATACCCGGGAAGGTTCTCCAGCCACCCTACCCCAAGTGGTATGACCCGGGTGCCAAGTGTGTGTACCATAGTGGAGTTCCCGGACACAATATTGACTCCTGCATCCCGTTCAAGTATAAGGTGCAGCACCTGATTAGTGCCGGCTGGCTATCGTTTCAGGAGGAAGGCCCAAATGTTAAAACCAACCCGCTAGCTAGTCATGGAGGGGCTAGCGTGAACGCCGTCGAAGAGGATGGCCCATCGCGGGCAAAGAGATTAGGAGAGGTGGCTACTTCTAGACGCTTTATCTATCAATCACTGCAAGCAGCGTGCATGGTCTCCCGTGGTGGAGACGAAAGGGATGAATGTTTGTTTCACCTCGGGGAGTCGCACGACATGGAAACCTGTCCCGCGGTAGAAGAATTGCTTCAGCGGCTCATGGACTGGGGGCAGCTTGAAGTGTCCATAGGAGAGAGGGAAGAACCACAAGTTTGCATGCAGTCGGAAGAGAAGAGGGTTCCTCTAACCCCCAAGGCCCTAGTGATATGTTTTACTAGGAAAGGGACCGGCTCTACACCCATATACCCCCGGGCGGCGCCCAAGCCAACGCCATTTGCATATCAAAGTAATAAGGCCGTTCCGTGGAAGTATACCCCTCCCGCGTCCAGTGAAAGAGTTGCAACCGAAGTTGAATCCCTATCAGCTAAGGTAACCAACATCACCGGCCTCAGTGGCGTAACCCGCAGTGGTCGGGTGTTCGCTTCCCCTCACCCGGCGGAATTGCCCTCCAAAGGGAAAGCGCCCATGGTCCAAGAGCCCACAGACATAGCCACCCCCTCGAAAGAAGTAGATCCTCCAGTGGTAAGAGGGGCCAAAAAGAAAGAAGGACTTCAAGGAAAAACAGTGACTTTGGAAGAGGCCCATGAGTTTCTCCGCCTCATCCAACAAAGCGAGTTTAAGGTAGTCGAGCAACTGAATAAAACTCCAGCAAGGATCTCTTTGCTTGAACTACTTATAAACTCCGAGCCTCATCGTGCGCTGTTGATGAAGGTTCTTAACGATGCCCATGTAGCACATGATATCTCGGTGGAGGGTTTCGAAGGCATCGTTAATCATATAACCACCAACAACTACATCGCGTTTGCGGAAGAAGAGATTCCCGTTGAGGGGAGAGGACACAACAAGGCTCTACATGTGTCGGTGAGATGTATGGACAACGTTGTCGCAAAAGTACTTATCGACAATGGATCGAGTTTAAATGTAATGCCGAAGACCACTTTGGAAAAGCTTCCTTTTAGTGCGTCACGTTTAAAACCGAGTTCGATGGTGGTGCGAGCCTTTGATGGTACTCGGCGGGAAGTAATGGGGGAAATCGACATTCCCATTCAGATAGGCCCCCACACTTGCAATGTGGTGTTTCAAGTAATGGATATAAATCCCGCCTATAGCTGCCTCTTGGGAAGACCATGGATTCATGCCCTGGGAGTGGTCCCTTCAACGCTTCACCAGAAATTGAAGTTCGCAGTGGGTGGACTTTTAGTGATAGTGTCGGGTGAAGAGGACATGTTAGTGAGCTGCCCCTTCTCCGCACCATACGTAGAAGCGGCGAAAGAATCATTGGAAACAGCTTTCCAATCCTTTGAAGTGGTGAGCTGCGCCTTCGTGGAACCAAGTTCGTCGCTACCTTCTCTCTCCAAAGCGGCCATAATGGTGGCGCCCATTATGCTCAGGAATGGATTTGAGCCCAGAATGGGTCTGGGCAAGGACTGCCTCGGGAATGCCAACGTGGTCGATATCAAGGGAAATCCATACAAGTATGGTTTAGGGTATGAACCCGGGATGCCGGGGAGGAGGAACGTGCCGTCAAGATTTCGGGCGGATAGGGTGTGGCCCGGCCGTATTAGCCAGTGTTTCACCAGCGCTGGAATGGTGTCCGGGGAGGAGGTGGCCACAATAAAAGAGGAGTTCCCTCAAGATCCACCAAGTTTTGTGCAACCATGCCACCCCGATTCCCAAGTGGGGAACTGGCGCGTGATAAGCCAGTCAGAAGTCTATACCGCTGATTCAATGTAATTAGAGCCTATAGATTTCTTTTCTCTTTTGTTTTGTGAAACCTACCTTATTAAATAAACAAAGAGATCTTGTTTCATCTGTTCTTGTTTGGTATAGATGTGAGGGTCGATTCTTTGAGGAACCTAACAACGAGGGTTTGACAATCGATTTCGATCGAGATATAAGCCAAGCGGTAAACGAGGAAGAGGAAGAGGACGTCCTGTCACTAGAGTTGGAGAGGTTGGTCGCTCAGGAAGAACGTGAAATGAAGCCTCACCAAGAAGAAACCGAATTGGTAAACTTGGGGACCCCGAAGGAAAAGAAAGAAGTGAAGGTAGGAACCGGTATGACCGCGCTTATCCGTCAAGGCTTGATAACCCTTCTTCAAGAGTATCAAGATGTCTTTGCATGGTCATATCAAGACATGTCCGGTCTGGATTCCGACATTGTGCAGCATAAGTTGCCTTTGAATCCTGGGTCTTCCCCGGTTAAGCAAAAGTTATGAAGAATGAAACCCGAGATGTCCTTAAAAATTAAAGAAGAAGTAACGAAGCAGTTTGATGCAGGATTCTTAGCTGTGGCACGGTACCCGGAGTGGGTGGCCAACATTGTCCCAGTCCCGAAAAAGGATGGCAAGGTTCGAATATGTGTAGACTACCGGGACTTGAACCGAGCCAGTCCTAAAGATAATTTTCCCCTGCCACACATTGATATATTGGTAGATAATACAGCCAAATTCGCCCTTTTCTCATTTATGGATGGTTTCTCGGGGTATAATCAAATAAAGATGGCACCCGAGGATGTAGAGAAGACCACTTTCGTCACCCTATGGGGGACATTCTGCTATAAAGTGATGGCCTTCGGCTGAAAAATGCTGGGGCAACCTATCAGCGTGCATGTATAAATACCATCGTGCTATAACTACGATACAATCAATTACAACAAAAGGAGAGAGAGAGAGAAATAATTTTTATATATTTTATGAGTGTAACAACCCGAAAAGGTAGACATAATTAATTGAACTCTATTATCAATTTTGTGTGTGATTATTCTGCATTTATTTTGTTTCTCACAAATCTAAATATAAGAAATTTATATAATTTCCCAACATCAACATGTTACCACTTTCAACATAGTATCACTCTGCAGAATTTTTAAATAGGATATACTATAATTTCAATCACAAAATAAGAATATTAGAGAGAATATCTTTCTACTAATATGAAATCGGTGTATCGGATTATAAAATTAATGGATTTAGAAAGGGCTAGGGCCACCCTTTGACTCAAATATCAAAGCTTACTCTACCACCATTGTTGAAAGTCCAATACCGTACCTCAAAATGCTTCTTTCTTCTCTTTGACAAAAGCTCCTTCTTTACTGTTCCTACCAGCTACATATTAAAGTCCCATCAAAAGAAGTAAAATAAGTGATCTATATCTATAAAACCAGAATTTCAGAATAAGGAAAGAGTGAACTTTACCGAATAACTTCTCAAAGAAGAACTATTGCTGGAGTTATAAAAGAGGAAGAAAGTTGTTTGTGAGTGAAAAGGGAGGATACAGTGATATTTATAGGCAAGTAACTGCTGGAGAGTTATAAAAAAAGAAAGAAAGTTGTTTGTGAGTGAAAAGGGAGTATCCAGTGATATTTATAGGAAAGTAAAAAATTTCTTTAAAAAAATTAACTAATAAGGCTAAAATTATAGTACTGAAGAAGCCTGATGTATGATGTGAAGGGGTTATCGCCGGAGAAGAGAAGTCATCAAACATGGCTATATACACTCTCTAGATTCTTATTTTGTCCTACATGAGTCTATATCTATATATTATTATTATTACTATTTTTATTAATCTCATTTCTATTCTGATAATAAAAATTTAAGGTGTTCCTATTATATATGCATTTTTTTGTTTTTAATCTTATATTCTAAAATTCTATATACACTTTAATTTTGTTATAATTCTCTACATTCCCAAACGTTAAATCATTTACGTAAAAAAAATTCTACTAATAAACTAATTTAATATGAGTTTTCTTTTATTAATTTAAATGTCTAATTATCTTATATAAATTAAATTACTATTTACTAACTTTATATATATATACATATATTTAAAGTAAAAAAAAAGTTACGGGAACGATGCGATGCGGTTTCCAAGGCCGATTTTGATGAAACCCCTGACAAAGACGAAGGTTGAAGCCGGAGAATGCGACGGCAAAGGTTAGGATTTTGATAAGAATAGAAACACCCAACCCTAATATGGCTAACACGACGAGCAGTAATGGTTTGGTTATAATACCGCAAGCTAGGGAGCACGAAGGCACATAGCAGCAGAACAATGGTTGGCACGACAAAGACTACAAGGGAGACTGAGTTAGAGAACAAAGCGATGAGGGCAGCGTTTGTTGTTGTGTGTTTTGGGGTTTTATTGAGGACAAAACTTGTTAAAATGATTTAACTTATAACTGTTCTTAAAAAGGAAGCTTTTTAGAATAGTTTTACCTCTAACTGTTCTAAAAGTTACTTTTTAAATCTATTCTCCTATAATAAAAAAATGTCATTGCGTTTTGTTTTTAAAATAGTACTTTTATTATTGTTCTAAAAAGCTTTTCGGAAATCTCTTTTTTCCACTAGTGTTAGAATGGACGAAATGTGCAAAATTATGTAAGATTATGGTCAAAATATTCAAGAAAAGAATATTGAACATAGTTTGCAAACTTTTGAAAGTGGGGCAAAATATGCAATCAAGTCCTTCTAAATTTAGGGACCAATTTGATCGATCATCATAATCCCAAAAACTAAATTGATTAGTAGTTTACCATTTTAGGAACTATTTTTTTCTTTTTATTTATTTCAAGGACCAATCCATTATAATTTCAGCAACTAAATTGATTAATTTCAAAGACTATTTTACCAACTTGCTAATTTTAGGAACAAAATTGACTGACAATTACAAATTTAGGTACTAAATTGATAATTTCCATTGCTGAATGATCACCCAAAGGACCTTTTTTTCAATGGAATCCGGTTATAAAAGTATCAAATAAATAATAAACTCTTTGCACAACAAGTGAATGATGTAATCAGTTAAAATTTTAGCATACATAGGATAATTTATTTAATCCAATTTTTAATATGCATGCGTGACATGTGATCGAGATTAACTCTTCGCATGCTTTTACAGTCTCACCCATCATACTCCTGATGGAAAATCAAACTCTTATCAATCTGTTGCAGCATGTCTTTTAAGCTTTAACTACGGTTTAACTTCCATTTAGCTTCGTTTGCCGTCCATTTAAAGCACAAAACTCCAAACCAATGAGGGTATGAAGGAACAAAAAACGGCATACAATCCATGTACAATTGGAAACCGCAAGTAAAATGTGTTTTTTCCTTTGATATTTATTTATTTGACTATATTCAATTCAAATAATGGAAAAAGCAGTGTAAGAACAAGTATGACAGTAACAATGACATAAGTGTTACACATGCTCTTAATCCCTTCCCAAAAAGAATGAAATAAAATACAATGTATAAAAGCAGCAAAACAAAAGATCTTGCCAACAAACTTGATTTTGGCTGCTTTGCAAAGCGGACTGAAGCATCCAGATCTGAGAAATCACCAGAAATGATTACCAGTGCTCCAATCCTTAATTAGTCTATGTTACATCAACCATGAAATAAAACAGATTGCCTGCACTATACACTTCTTGCTTTGACAGTAAAACCATATGTGGAGGCCCTCTTTCTTTCATGACAAATCCAAGTTAGATCACCTCATTCCTTGTATCCTCTATAAAATAGTGGATTTGGAAGACAACTGGAGTACCAACTATGGGACATCTCTTCAAGGAAATATGCCTGTTTAAAACAGGCGTAGAAAAGAAGTACAAGATTCCTGAAGGTACTAATTTGGCAACCCAGTTCTTGCTTCACACACTTCTTTCTTCTCCATGGTTGGGGCTTTCACAATCCCATGCATGTAGATATACATGTATATATACAAATTCCATGCTATTGGACTTTATCTCCACAGGACCACAGGAGAAGATAGAACAAGATTAAGTAACCTGAGTTTCTGAGAATCTAGTTAAAAAAATAGGCAGACCCCAAAACCTCCTGAAGATCAAAGTCTCCTCGTTCAGGTAAGGGAGGAAAGTTCAATGCGGGAAAAGTCTTTTGGAAGCTCTCCAACAACTGCATTCACAAGTAAACAAGGAACTATTAAATAACCAAGTAAAAAAAAAAAGTTAAACAATCAAATCATTTGGTATCCAATGACAAGTTTACTTGTACACAATATATGGAAAATAATAAAATTCAAAAGTAACATGAATGCAAAGATACCAAAAAATTATGAGGCTGCTACGTTGATTAATTTGGTCTGGTAGAAAGATAGGTTAGATGATACACGATAAACCATAAATACTTGACATAATTACAAAATACATTAAAAGCTTTCATAAGCATTCAGTCAGTTCAACATGAATACAATCCGCTACGAAATTAATTTCAATGCACAGGAATCCCATAAAAAAACAGAATGTTTGACCGGAATTAAAGACAACATAAAAGCATTGACCAAAAGTTTAGAGTATAAAAGGAAAAGGATAAAGCCAGGATGGATTGATTTGAAGAAAATGCTTCATTCTTGGCAATCTAGTCCTAAGGTATGTCCAAGTCACCAACTTACAAGGCACATTTAACCCAATCAAAAAGCCTGTATAAATTAAAGATACAAAATACTTTACATTTTCCAATATTGGAGCATCATAGAGTTCAACAAACTTTTCCCTGAGTATCCTGTTCATTTCATCAACATCACACGCATGTGTCCAATATGAATCATGAACCCCTGCATTTAAGCATCGACTTACAAATTTAAATTCCTAATCAAAAGTCAACATTGACATACATAAACAAGAACACAAACAAATTTCAGTCACATATGACTGTATATGTGTTATATTAAACCAATAAGCACCTGCAAAGTTCAACCCTGCTTTTTTACAAGCAACTGCAGTCATCATCATGTGAGAACCATCAAGAGAGTGAACAAAATTTGGGGGAAAAGCTGTTCTCTGCCGTTTAACCATGACCTGTAACAATAGTATGGATGTTCTATTTAGCTTAGCTTAAAATATTTCTCAATAATTAATCTAATACAAGCAAATAAAATAAAATAATGACCCATGTATAATGAAGACTGCTCTGCTTTACAATTTGTTTGGTATGCATGAAATAGGAAAGAAATGGCAGAGAGGGAAGAGAAATAGGGGTGAGGCAGCGAATTTCGATCATTTAGTAGGTGAGAAGTACAGAGGAAAGAATTAAAAATGGTGGGCCCCACACAAGTGTTTCTCCCCTTTCATATGAGAAGAAATAGCATGGATTATTGATGTTTTACTAAACTAACTCCCTCACTTTCTCATGCTACTCGTGTTCTACCAAATAGATCATACTGACACATAACAGATTATACTCCATCGACTATAGTGAAGTATAATCGATTATATTGCTCCATATAAATATAATTGATTATACTAAAGTAAAATTGATTATTGAGCCAAATAATTCATTATATCTATAATATAATTGAATATATGGCAACCCACTGGGGCTATGGGTGAAAAATGACGAAAAGTAACAATTACATATTTAAAGGGTAAAATGGTATTTTTAGTAATAATCTAATTTCTTTACTTTCCACTTTTTCAAACCAAACAATCTCAATTTTATTTTCATTCTATTTCTCTTCTATTAAACCAAACAACCCATACTTCCACTCTAATTTTTATCCATTTCTCTCCTACCTATTTCTACTCCCTCTATTCCCTTCCACTATACCAAAAAAGGCTCTACTTTATCCACAGACAAAGAAAATAAAATAAAATAAATGGTTCTTTCAAATGTATGGCTAGGGCAAAACACTTACTTCTATATTGCCCCAAGGGCAGTGCAGGTTTTGACAAAAAAAAAACATAGTGATGCAGCATTAAGTACGCAAATGAATTGGATAGTGCAACTAAGCCCATTGAAAACATGAACCACTCTAAGTTGATATGGTGATGCGTCATGCATCTTGTAAAATATGGGATCTTATTCAGACATGAAATTGAACAACAATTAGTTCCAAAGTCAAGACATACCTTGTTAGTCTCCCGTTGTAATGTCAATATCTGAAGGGAAGTCTTGATCTGTACATCATATCCAATTACCATATCAGTGACAAAGAAATTTGTCAACTACTTCTGGTTTATTTGATTAGTAGGGGGAGAGAGAGAGAGAGAGAGAGAGAAGAGAATGAAAAAAGATTAGGCCGACAGTTGAGAAAATTACAAGATGTCTTCCAAATTGTCGGTAGGGTTGTACTACTGGAAGACCAAGTGGAGTGATCCATCGGACTGCTTGGTTAGTGGCAGCTATCACCTATTCCATGTTCAAAATTTCAATCATTACAATGATTGAGATGTAAACAGGTCAAAGCATAATGAATATTAAAACATGAGAACATAGTGTTTGAATAACCACATACAATTTTTGTATCACATTCAATGCCTTTAGCATTTGTTGAGAGAAATAAAAAAAATGGCATGTGGTAAAATGTGTAGCTAAACTACATGGCAAAACTCAATTGTAGATGCGGAGAATAATAAGACAAGATAGAGCATATAAAACATATGCACCGTGCCTGTCACATGTAACTTACCCAATGACCTAGTTAATATATACGCTAGTTGCCATTTGAATTGAAATTTGGCAATATCCCCTAATTTGGCAAAAAGCTTGATACTTGGATTTATAGGTGTATCAACAAGCTTGCCATATAATAGGCCTGATTCCTCAAGGATGTCCATGGTATAATTTCTCTAGAAATTATGACACCATCGTGGATTGTGCCACCACCATTCTATGAAATACGAAGTTTTTCAAGATCTTTGCCAAAAAATCATTGAAAAGAAGTTTCAACTAAATGATGCCAACATGCCATGGTGATTGTTAGAAACTACACATCTATTCAAATAAGGATTCTAGAAGGAATGGTCAAGTTTCCCCCTCTCCTTTTTTAAACTTTACATAAGTCCTATTCAGCACTAATTGTCTCTTTAATTTATATTTTTCAGTCAATTAACTTGATCTCTAAAATGCTCAATAACATTAGATGTCAACTCCTTTGTCATATACAAGAACATGATACAAGTCAAATGATTACGTAGGAGATGAATCATGAAGTATCTACTATATAGAATCAACTTTTTGTGTCTTGTTGGTACTACTCCATCTCTAAAGCTTCTTCATGATCATCTAAGTCATCCAAATTTGTCAGTTAAAACAAATGGTCTCTAGTCTTGAGAAAATGCAAATGATAGATTGAGTCTTGTTAATTAGTCAAACATGTCCACTCTTCTTTTCCAAAACTTATTGAAAGTAGATTTAATTTTGTTTTCCTTCTATTCATTCAGATATATGGGGTCCAAGTCATGTATCTTCTTTGGCAAATATTCTATCACTTTATGAATTTTCTCAATGCACTTGGGTGTATTTGATGAAAGAACAATCTAGAATATTAATTTTTATTAACTTTTTAATGAAATCAAAATTTAAAAAAGAAAACAAAATTATTTGAAGTGAAAATGCCAAAGAATATTTTTTTTTTAACTTCTAAGCTTTCCTTTATTACTAATGTATCTTGCATGAATCTACTTGTCTCATCCCCTTACATTACACCACAACAAAATGGAATAGCAAAAAGAAAAAATAAGCACCTAGTTGAAACTGCTAGAATATTACTACAAGCAAATGTTCTTGTATATCATTAGGGTGTTGTAGTTTAACTACCAATTAATAAACCGAATGCCTTATTCATCTTTTAATAATAAAGTTCCTCGTTCTATTTTATATCCTAAAGAACCATTGTTTCATATTCCTCCTCATTGTTTTTGTTATACTTGCATTGATTGTGATGTCTCTCTAGGTTTAAACAAGCTTTCTGCTAGAGCTAGCAAATGTGTCTGCATGGGATATTCTAGACTTCAAAAAGGTATTGCTGTTACACCCCAGTCAACAAACAATACTATATGTTTGCAGATGTCACATTCTTTGAAGAAACTCCTTTCTTCCTCATACATTGCATGATTCCAACTTTGTTCACAAGGTATTACTCATTCCATACTTTGTTCCAACAAATGTCTATTGAAGATACAATTTGATCACTATAATTAAGTAATTATCATTAGCTGATAATTAGGGATTATTGTCATTAATAGTCTTTATTATGTTTCCCTAAATTGTACTGTTATTCAATAATAAATAAGAGTATACATGTGTGACACAACACACAATTACAATAAACCCCTTCTATGGGGTATCATAGAGCTAGGTTAAATTTTTTTCCTCCCTATTTTTCTTTCTCAACGTGTGTTCTCTCCTGTTTGTGTGAACAGTAACACAAATAGTTACAGGTCTCTATTCCACCGAGACCCCCTTACCCCGACACGACCACACCCCCAAAGTTGCCTCCCTCTGACGACCAAAACACCACCTAACCCACCGTTGTCCATCGCCACATGCCGTTTCTTCACCGGCGCGTGAGCCACCTTCTGGTATTCCCACTCATCAGCGACTATTTGGCACCTTCCCAACCCCCTATTTGTCACTTTTTCAGTGAATTTCTCATGACCTCTCAGTTCAGCTGCCCGTTACATTCACCATTGTTCCCCTAATCCCGTGCGAAAAATCAACTGGCATAGTGAACTATAGCACTTGGGCCGCTTCTGTTTAGTTGTGGTTCCAAGGCCAAGGTCGTGCAGATCACCTAACCAACAAACTGATGGATGTTCCAATCTAAAATCAAGCCGGATGGAAGTAAATTGACCCTCTTTATGCAGCGTGCTATGGTTCTCTCGTATTCCCAACCTTCAGGCACAGTACCAGGCTTTTACAACCTGCTATGATGTGTGGAGAAAGGCCAAGGAAGTTTCCTCCAACAATGTCCATCGTTTCTACAGTGTACTCACTAGCTTAATGAATATTAAGTTGGAAAACATAGACATGCAGACATATCTTGGTAAGCTTGATCATTTGATTGTGGATTATTCCACTTTTATGCCCTTTACTACAGATGCAGCAACTTAGGTAGTCCTCCTCCCTTAAGCTAACTTTTGAGATTAAGTTGGATTCAATCCATTCTTTACACTATTCATAGCTTTGTCGTTGTAACAAGAAGTGTGTGTGTGTAATGATTTAATGATTTCAATAATCATTTATCGCAAAGTATAAAATGCACCCATTATAGTATCTCTAAGGATGCTTATGTCAACCCAAACTGATAAAAATCAGGATGGTGTTTTTACTGAGTTGTGGAAGGTCAAGGCCCCTAGTAAAGCTGCATTTTTCGCATGGAGACTACTCAGGGACAGATTACCAACAAAAATGAACTTGCGCAGGCAAAATGTGAAAATAAATGATCCCACATGTCCTTTCTGCAAATATACAGATGAGGATGCAACACACCGATTCTTTTGTTGCAGCAAGGTAATGCCACTCTGGTGGGAATCAATATCGTGGACAAAATCCTCAGGACCACTTCCTCAGAGCCCAAGATTGCATTTCCTCCATCACGTGCTTTGGAATCAAAAAGGCTATAGCTCTCAGATTTGGAAATGCTGGTGGATCTCCTTGACCAGGAGTATTTGGCAGCATTGAAATAACATTGTTTTTGAAGGGGGACAACTTTAACGGTAGCAAGATACTGGACGATGCAGTTTTTCTTTGCTGGACTTGGCAAAAAAATCTGAATAAGGATTTTGACATATCATTTCAACACTGGTCCAGCAATATGAAAGAGGCATTTAGGTGATTAGGGGGGGAACCTATATGTATGTTGGGTAGTTATGGGCCAAGCAAACTGCCAGAATTATGGTTTCCTAATTCAATTTAGATATTCTATATTAGGGAACCATAGTCCTGCTATTTTGGCCCAATGTGTAATTTTATCAGTACAACTTGTACTGACTATCATATAATACAATACTACTTTTGCTGAGTAAAAAAAAAAAAAAATAGTATCTCTAAGGATGTTACCTTAAATGAAACACACTTTCCATACTCAGCCTTATAGCTGTTCAATCTAGTCTACCTTCCACTCAATTACCTTCATCTACCATACCCCTTTTCTGGTGAGATAGTCCTCCTAGTACCTCTTTATGAGATACCTTCTTTTTTTGTCTATTGAAGATAGTACCAAACACAACCCTGCTTTGTCAATTTCTTGCTGCTACCTCATTCTGAGTTGCATCAATCTCCAACTGGCATCACATTATCAGCTGATTCAATCTCCAACTGCTACCTCAAATTTAGTTACACCATCCTCCAAATGTTGTCACCCTTCAATAGAATTCCGCAAAGGCTTTATTGCTCCCTCTATTCTCACACACTGTGTAGTTACCAGTTGAGACCTCTTTCATCAGCAGTGCACTATGTTTGGTTTGAGACAATTTTCTATCCATTTAATTGTACTGCCTTTTCTAACAGAGACTTTAATAGAGTATACAATGGTTATTTTCTAGTCTAATTCCATCTGTGTTGCCTCTACAGCATGTTTAGTGTAGATCATATTATATTTCCATTTGTTCTTGAAAGGTTTATTTGTGACGTGGTTAATGCATTGTAAGCTTTAGCTGGAGGGGGAGTCTTAGAATAATCAAATGCAGTTTATGTGCAATTAGCTTTCACCGGAATTAGTGTCTAGGAAATAACACTCACTTATTCGTAGCCTAGTAAATTATATCACAATAAGTGTCATTTACTCAAGCAATTCCATTCTATCTCTCTCAATTCAACACATAGAAAAATGGTCCAAAAATAGTGTGTGCAAAACATGCCAAAAGTAATCATGGATGAAATGGCATGGCTTGGCAAGGTGCAAATCTCTAACAAAAGAAAATAACCTACATTGCATAAATTTCTCTAACTCTTGCACTATCTTCAAGGTCACTATTAGAATGTTCTTTGGCTGACATGTAGAAGGTAACTAAGCTCCTAATAAAAGAGGGAAGTGTAGAATCGTAAATTCAAACACCAACAAAAATAAACAAAAGTAGAGAGAGAAATGAGTAGAGAGAGAAACACTGGGTGGTAGAGAGATAGGTATAGAGGAAAGAGAGTGAGCCACGGGGAGGAAACCCCACGGGTCACTTGAAATTGAAGGAGGGAAAACAGTCTCCTTTCTCACATTGCTTTATTCATTTCAAAAGGTTACATATATATTGAGTACAAGAGAGAGAGAGAAGGGCAATGACAATGACAACTCACTGCTGCCCTTCTGAACAAGCTTACCAACTAGGTTACCAAATATAGATAAAAATACAAAAACATTCAACACTCCCCCTCAAGCTGGAGCATATACATCATATGCACCAAGCTTGGAACATATAGTCTGAATTTTGGGTCCTCTTAAGGACTTAGTCAAAATATTCGTTGGCTGATCATTAGAACCAATAAACTTAGTGACAATCTCCTTGGACAAAAGCTTCTCTCGAATGAAATGACAATCAATCTCTATGTGCTTAGTCCTTTCATGAAAAACTGGGTTTGAGACAATATGAAGAGCAGCCTGATTATCACAATACAACTTCATTTGCAACTCTTCACAAAACCTCAATTCCTGCAGAAATTGTTTAATCCACATGAGCTCACAAGTAACCATAGCCATAGACCAATATTCAGCTTGTGCACTGGATCGAGCAACAACTGTTTGTTTCTTGCTTTTCCAAGAAATAAGATTTCCTCCAATGAAGACACAATAGCCTGATGTAGACCTTCTATCCATGGGACAACCAGCCCAATCAGCATCACAATATCCCCATAGTTGTGTCTTACCCTTGTCTTCATACAACAACCCTTGACCAGGAGTTTTTTTAACATATCTCAGGATACGCATGACTGCATTCCAATGGTCCAAATGAGGATTCTGCATAAATTGGCTAACCACTCCCACAGCAAAGGAGATATCAGGTCTGGTAATGGTAAGGTAAATGAGTTTTCCCACAAGCCTCCTATATCTCTCGGGGTCAAGATAAACTTCACTTTGATCTACCATGAGCTTCAGATTTGGATCCATAGGACTTTCAACAGGTCTACAATTCTGCATACCTGTTTCTTCTAAAATATCAAGAGCATACTTCCTTTGAGAGATCACAACACCATCTCCTGATTGAGCCACTTCAATACCAAGGAAATACTTCAAAGAACCTAGATCTTTGGTCTGGAAATGACTGAATAGGTGTTCTTTTAGCTGGGTGATCGTAGTAGTATCATTCCCTGTAATCACTATATCATCAACATAGATCATTAGATAAACACATTTTCCAGGAGATGTATGACAATAAAATACAGAGTGATCAGCTTCACTTCGTTTCAGTCCAAGCATTTGAACAACATGACTAAATTTACCAAACCAAGCACGAGGAGATTGCATCAACCCATAGAGAGATCTATGAAGCTTACACACAAGACCATACTCCCCCTGAGCAACAAACCCAGGAGGTTGCTCCATATAAATATCCTCGTCAAGATCACCGTGGAGGAAGGCATTCTTAATATCAAGTTGATAAAGGGGCCAGTGACGAATAGCAGCCATAGCAAGAAACAGACGAACAATGTTGAGTTTGGCTACAGGAGAGAAAGTATCACAGTAATCAATGCCATATACCTGTGTGTAGCCCTTAGCCACCAAGCGAGCCTTAAGCCGATCAACCTGACCATTGGGCCCAACTTTAACAGTGTAGACCCATCTACAACCCACAGTGGTCTTACCAGGAGGAAGAGGAACAAGCTCCCAAGTACCATTATTTTCAAGAGCCTGCATCTCATCAATCATAGCCTATCTCCAGCCAGGATGATCAAGTGCCTCACGGACAGTAGAAGGAATAGTAATGGAGGACAATGAGAAAACAAAGGAACTATATGAAGAAGACAAACGGTGATAACTAAAGAAATTATAAAAAGGATGAGGATTACAAGTAAAGCGAGTACCTTCCCTGATGGCAATGGGCCAATGTGAGTCAGAATGAGAAGAAGTGGAAGGATCCATGAGTGGAGGACTGGTTGAAGAAGAGCGAGAATCACGAGGAGAAGTTTCAGGTACTGAAAATCCAATCTGCATTGTCCTGGGTTGATCTGTAATCAAAGGTGAAGATACATCTTCAGGTGAATTTGGTGAGGAAGATGGAACAACACTGACATTTTGGTCTGAGTCATCTAAAGGACAAGGAGAAGGAACAGGAAGAACTTCCTGGAGAGACGAAGAATGATCTGCGGAGGGTGAGAAGAAGGGTGTGTCTTCAAAGAAGGTTACATCTGCAGACATGTAGTATCGTCTCATGGTTGGAGAATAACATTTGTAACCCTCTTTTAAGACGAGAATAACCCAAGAAGACACATTTGACTGACCCAGCAAAGAGTTTGTCTAAACCAGGAGACAAATCATGGACAAAACAAGTACAACCAAACACTTTAGGAGAGACATGAAATAGTGGATCATGAGGAAAGACAATTGAGTGAGGGATTTGATTTTCAAGAGAAGAAGAGGGCATCCTATTGATTAGGAAAAAAGCAGTAGGCACTGCATCTCCCTAATGATGTGTAGGAGCATTTGAATTTAGCATTAGGGAACGTGCAGTTTCAAGAAGATGACGATTCTTCCTTTCTGCTATGCCATTTTGTTGTAGTGTGTGAGGACATGTGGACTGATATAGAATACCTTTGGAAGACAAAAAAGAAGAAAGGTCATGAGAGAAATATTTTTTTGCATTATCACTCCTGAAAATTTTAATTGTTTTTCCAAATTGATTCTCAATCTCATTGTAGAAAGACACGAATATAGGCAAAAGTTCAGATCTGTCTTTCATTAAATAAACCCAAGTACATCTGGAGAATTCATCAATGAAGGTTACAAAATATCGAAAACCAAAAGATGTAACACGACTTGGTCCCCAAATATCATAATGAATGGTAGAGAGAGTTACATCTTTGTACAGTTTGAGGAAATCACGACCTGACATGTTTTCCTAGTTGACAAGACTCACAATCTAAGACTCGAAGATTCTTGAGACTAGGAACCATCATCTTCAATTTTGGTAAACTTGGGTGACCTAGACGATCATGCAAAAGTTTGGGCTTTGAGATTGCAAAACAAGCCCAGGTGGACTCAATTCCAAGTAGTAAAGTCCTCGTGATTCATGTTCTTCTCCAATCAGTCGCCCCGTTCCACGTTCCTGAATAACAAACGAATTAGCAGTAAAGGTTACTGAACAATTTAACGAACGAGTTAACTGACTTAATGAAATTAGATTATAAGGACACTGAGAAATGAATAACACAGAGTTCAATTTCATAGAAGGAGATAATGAAACTTGACCACTTCCTTGAGACGCAACTTTGGAACCGTTGGCTACAGTAACAAGGTGAAGAATTTTTGGAAAAGAGAAGGATGAAAAGGAGGACTTATTACCAGAAATATGATCAGAGGCACCTGAGTCGAGTTTCCAAGGACTAGAACCTTCAATGGATTCAGAGATACAAGCTGTTGAAAAACATGGTACAGATGAGGATTGAGCTTGGTTACTGGGTTTCTCGGATTTAAGCTTCAAATACTCTTGATACTCCTCATCAGAAAATCTAGACTCTACCTTCTTTGATTTAGAGACTTGTGCGACCTTGTCAGGAAACCCATGCAACGAATAACAATTCTCTTGAGTGTGACCCATCCTCTTGCAATAAGTGCAATGAGGACGTCCACCCCTTTCACTCCAACCTCCTCTGTTGTTGCGGCTGCCTCCTTTTCCTCGAGACGCAACCATGGCTGACGTCTCCACACCATCGGTAGGATTCTCATCCTTCAATAAATGAGGCACGCGGAGAAATCTAGTGATGAGGGAATCCATAGATGGAACTTGATCCCCAGCAAGTACTTGATCATGAACATGATCAAAGTCTGAATGTAAGCTCCTCAGAATAAGGACCATATAGAACTTGTCAAGTTTCCTGTTCACTTCTTCCAATGAATCAGCTACAAAGAACTTTCTTAGCTCTTCTATGGCAGCTCGAGCCTTACCCACATGAGCGATCATGTCATGACTAGTTTGCTTGAGGGCTGTAACTTTCATGGTTGCGTCAAACAGACTTTGGATATCGTTAGCAAAGATTTCTTGAGCCTTCTTCCAAAAAGAACAACACGTTTTAAAGGATCTAAGTATTTCCAAAATATCCGGCTCAACTGATTGCCATAATACAGCGCAGAGCTGATAGTCAAGCTTCTCCCATTCAGGTCTCTTGTCATTTGGAACGGAATCGAAAGGTTTCTCCAAGTGGTCATGATGTCCTTGGCCAAGAAACCAAAGCTCCACGGAAGCAGACCATGAGGGATAATTTTTCCAGTTCAGCTTAGCAATAGTGATTGTCGGAGTCCCAAAGAAGGAGAAAACGGGTCCAGAAGCAGCCATTTTGACCCACAAGATGAAACCCAAAAGGAGTAAAAAGGAGAGAAGAGTGGGGTGATACGTTCCAAGCGACAAAACTGGAAACTAAGGGCTGGAACGGACTCAGAAGAGGCCGACGAGCAGACTGGTGGCGGCGCGGCGCAATTCCGGTGACCGCACGGCGGCGCGTGGGCTTCACGCGCGTGAGAAAGGCGACGCGTGATGGCGCGTGGAGGCTCCTCTGGCGGCACGACTTCCAGGGGTAGGTCGTGCTTTCCAAGGTGATTTCAACCCTGGTATTGCCGAAGAAAACTGGCCGGAGATGGCGACGGCCGGCGGCGGCGGACGGCGCAACGACGGATGGCGGACGAACCCGCTCTGATGCCAACTTGAAATTGAAGGAGGGAAAACAGCCTCCTTTCTCACATTGCTTTATTCATTTCAAAAGGTTACATATATATTGAGTACAAGAGAGAGAGAGAAGGGCAATGACAGTGACAATTCACTGCTGCCCTTCTGAACAAGCTTACCAACTAGGTTACCAAATATAGATAAAAATACAAAAACATTCAACAGGGTCTACACCGGTAACAGAGGAAAAGCCCAGCAACACTATGCTGTGACAAATTGGAGAGATAACAAGGATATCACATCCTTCTACTTTACTCGTTTTGGAGATGACATTACAGAAAAGGATTTATGGTACCACTTTAAGAAATGGGGGGACGTCAGGGAGATCTTCATACCAAATCAAAGAAATTACAACGGCAGAAGGTATGGTTTTGTCAGATTCAAAGAAATACGAGACACACAATACACGGCACGGCAGCTGGACAAGGTTGTAATAGGTGAATTGAAGCTATATGTCAATATCCCTAAGTACGGAAGGGAGAAGCCAAGGAAGGAAGATGTAGGCAGTAAATCGCTGAATCAAAAAGTAAAGCCTCAAACAGAGGGTATTCGCGCCAGACAAGACCAGACAACACCAGTATCCTACCTGCACGCGTTAACACATACCAACTGGGTACCGAGGCATCGAACAGTCCCCAACAGTCTACCACATAGTCGTGGACCCTCAACTTCCTCGATTCACATCGACATCGGGCCAGAAGACACAAATTGGTTGGAAGATGCGTGGATAGGGAGATTAAAAAACCCAGCCATTTTCGAGACACTGGAGGATGAGGTATGGTGGTGGATAGGGATGGACTTAAAGCCCAAATACATAGGAGACGACCAAGTGTTACTCTTCGGCCTTACTGACGAGGTCGCCAAACAAATCATGAAGGACGGAACGAACGGAGACACACCGTTATTCTATTCCATGGAGAGATGGAGCCCGAATGTAAAAGTTGGGAGTAGGCTGACCTGGGTTCATGTGTGGGGAATTCCATTACAAGTCTGGAGTGTGAAACATATTCAGAAGATGCTGGCGGTAATGGGGGATATGGTTGACTTGGACGACGATGTGGAGGATAAACGGCGATTGAACAGAGCAAGGGTGCTCATCAAGATCCCATGGCGGCCGATGATACAACACACCATTGACGTAGTCATTCGTGGCGAAACTTTCAAGGTACATGTAGCTGAAGAGCGCAGGGGCGTTTGCCGTGACCATAACGGGCGCGATCGAAGCATAGGAGGATCGTCGGAGGAGATCAACTCCGACGACATCCACCTGGACTGCAACACACTCGCCTCGCCGGAAAAGGGGTGTTTCGAGGAGCTTCAACACCGTCAGAAGGGGGACTGGTCGGGGACAAAGGCATTCGAAAACCAGTGGACAACTGGTTTATCCACGGGACGAAGCAATTGCACATACCCACTGGGTATGGACGAAAACTGGAGGACATTAGGCGGAAACCAGCAACAATCTGAGGTGGGTCAGCAGGATACCCAAAGGGGGAAAGCAACGGTCACTGACAATGGTGACTCCGCAGCCAAACACTGGCAACCACAACGCGTGGATGACTCTAAAGCTGTGACAGGGATTCAGAATTCTCACCGAAAAGGAAATGTGGAGAAGGGGGGAACTATCGGGACAGCCATGTGACAAATTTAAAAACAAAGAAAGATAGGTAGACAGAAGTGTACAAATATTCACGAAGCAGGATAATAAGGGAATTAGTGGGCTAGCTAAAGGGATGGGCCTCAGTCCAGAACAACAGTTTTTGCTATTTCACACCCCCAACGGAAAAGAACACAACATGGGTCTCAATTCTGAAAACAGCAAGGCTGAAGGGGAAAATGGATGGCAGGTTTACTCAAGAAGGAGGGGCCAAAAGAAATCCCATTTGGGCCTTTACGATCCAACATCAGATACTGATATGCTAGGTGATATTCCACAGAATCAGTCCACACAATACAAGGCACAACAAAGGTTACATCATTGTGACGGCCAGGTTCACAGCAAAGAAACAGCTGATTGCGATGGTGGCATAGCTACAAACTCAGAATCCGAAAGTCAACACAATCAAGAGGCAGCTTATATATGGAGTAAGGCTAAACAATTGGGGGTTTTAGGAGGGGAGGACCACAAAATAATCCTTGAAAAAATTAATCAAATGGAAGAAAGAGATAAGACAGAAGCAGAAAGGAGGGGAGACAATGTAAGGAGTTAATGAATATAGTCTCATACAATGTCAGGGGCTTGGGGAGGGGTGTAAAATGGGCAGCCATTAGAAGGTTGAGAAAGATGTAGGCTGTAGACATGATGTGTCTTCAAGAAACAAAAAAAGAAGTCATCGACAATGCTTTGTGCCAGGCGCTTTGGGGGGATGCAAAAGTGTCATGGGAGATGCAGCCTGCTACAAACACAGCAGGTGATATACTATGCATGTGGTGTGAGAAATCCTTCAGGCTTCAGAGAAAAGTTACTAGAAATGGCTTTATACTACTGGTGGGGGAGTGGACCAGAGAAGAGCAGCAAGTCAATATAGTCACCATCTATTCACCTTGCGATATCCATAATAAAAGAATTCTATGGGATTCTGTGAGGCAGCTAAAAGAAGCAGCACCTGGGGGGGCTGTGGTGTATCTTGGGAGATTTCAACTCAATCAGGGACACGAATGAGAGATTCGGGTGTGGCCAAAGACCATCCACAGATAGCAGCATGACTGAATTCAACGAGGCATCTGACAAACAACAATCTAGAATTCTGAATGGTTTCGGGCCACAATCTATAGATGAGAACCTAAGCATGACTGGACAGTGGTCCGAAAAATTACTAGGAAGAGTGATTTGGGTAGTTGCTGGCCATCTGTCAAGCCATTTCAGAGACATCAAGAATCTGTCAAGCTTGCTCTGAGATGCCCCATTTGGTCTAAACCAAGTGAACCTGCGACCCACCCATGGTGCTTCCACAACCTCCAATTCATCTATCCAATCATTGAATTCTTTGATGCTATTAAACCCTGACTCTCTTTGGCATGTACCAAATCTTTCCGCTGGATCCCTGATGTTATTAAAGTCACCTAAGATGCACCATATATCTCCATTCTGTGTTATTTTCAGCTGTTTGATCTGCTCCCACAGCGCCCTTTTATTTTGGATATCGCAAGGTGAATATATTGTGACTATGTTGATTGGCAATGCTTCTTTGATCCATTCCCCACTTAGCAAAATGAAACCATGGCTGATGATCTTATTCTGTAGCTTAAAGGTTCTTTCACACCATAAACAAAGAATACCTCCAGCTGTATTAGTAGCTTGTTGCATCTCCCAACTGACCTCACCATCTCCCCACAATGATTGGCACATAGTTTTATCAATCAATTCCTTCTTTGTCTCCTGTAAACAGAGCATATCGACATTCTCCATCTTGATCATTCTTCGAATACCTGCCCATTTCACCCCCCTCCCTAGTCCCCTAACATTATACGATATAATATTCATGGGCAATTATCACTGGTTCCCCTCCTTTCTGCTTCTTTCTTGTCTCTAACCTCCATTTCTTTTAATTTGTTGATGATTGATTGCTGACTATCCCCACCAGCAAACAGGTTGGGGTGGCTTTGTTCTCAAACAAAAAATTAAGAGACTCAAACAAGGGCTGAAGACTTGGAATAGGGAGAAGTTTGGAGACACTCTGAAGAAGGTTAAGAAGATAGAAGAGGAATTAAATAAACTAGAGGAGGACACAATTCATAGACAGCTAACTATCCAAGAAGTGACTCAAAGGAGAGATTTGTAGGAAGCTCTATGGGTAGCTGCCCAAGCTCATGAATCGGTGTTGAGACAAAAGGCAAGAATAAGGTGGATCAAGCAAGGTGATTGTAATTCCCGGTATTTTCACTTGATGATGAACGCTAATCGCAGAAACAACTTACTTAAGGGAGTCATGACGGGTGAAACATGGATTGCTGATCCAATTAAGGTGAAGGAGGAAGTGAGATCCTTTTTTGCACAGAAATTTCAGGAACCAGATGCCCACCGAATTAGGCTTGACGGAATCTGTTTTCAGTCTCTATCTCAGCACCACAATGGCATGTTGGTTGGCCGCTTCCTAGAAGAGGAGGTAAAACAAGCTGTTTGGGATTGTGGAAGCGACAAGAGTCCAGGACCCGATGGAGTGAATTTCAAGTTTATAAAACAGTTTTGGCAACTTCTGAAACCTGATATCCTTCGCTTCATAAACGAATTCCATGTTAATGGTGTCTTCCCTAGAGGCTGCAACGCATCCTTCATAACTCTCATTCCCAAGGTGGCTGATCCACTATTTTTGTGTGATTACAAACCTATTTCCTTAGTAGGCTGTATGTACAAAATAGTATCAAAGCTGTTGGCTAATAGAATGAAGAAGGTGATGCCCTTCATCATTGATGAGACTCAATCTGCTTTCATTGAGGGAAGATACCTTTTACACAGCGTGCTCATTGCGAATGAAGTTATCGAAGAGGCAAAAAGGGACAGCAAATCGTGCCTTGTATTCAAAGTCGATTTCGAGAAGGCATACGACTCGATGTCTTGGGATTTTTTACTATACATGCTGCAAAGAACAGGTTTCTGCTCTAAATGGGTAAAATGGATAGAAGGGTGTTTGAAATCAGCCTCCATTTCAATTCTGGTGAATGGCAATCCATCAGCTGAGTTCATTCCTAGTAGGGGTATTAGACAAGGGGATCCTTTGGCCCCTTTCTTGTTCAATGTGGTGGCGGAAGGTCTGAATGGCTTGTTAAAGAAAGCTAAGCAAGAAAATCTGTACAAGGGCTTCCAAGTAGGCAGACACAATGTGAACATTACCATCCTTCAGTACGCCAATGACACAATTTTCTTTGGGGAGGCTAGTATGGAGAATGCTATTGCAATCAAGACTATCCTAAGGGTGTTTGAGCTAGCTTCTGGTTTAAAGATCAACTTTGCAAAAAGTTGTTTCGGAGTTTTTGGCCAGTCGCAACAATGGGAACATCAGGCAGCGAATTACTTGAACTGCAGATTGTTGGCCCTTCCTTTACTTTATCTGGGTATACCAATAGGGGCAAACCCGAGGCGATGATAGCTGTGGGACCCTATCATTCATAAATGTGAGGGGAAGTTAACAAAGTGGAAGCAGAAACATATATCCTTGGGGGGAGAGTGACATTAATAAAATCAGTGCTAACGTCGATCCCGATTTATTTCTTTTCTTTTTTCAGGGTTCCTAAAGTAGTGGTGGAGAAATTGGTGCGGGTGCAGCGTAGGTTCCTGTGGGGAGGTGGTTTGGACCACAATAAGATTGCATAGGTGACATGGAAGTCAATTTGTTTACCAAAAGAAAAGGGCGGGTTGGGCATTAAGGATATTAATCAGTTTAATCTAGCATTGCTTGGAAAATGGATGTGGAATCTCATGCAGCATAAAGGAGAATTATGGGCTAGAGTCCTTGAATCCAAATATGGAGGATGGAGGGGTTTATTCGAAGTAAAAAGAGCGGGGGCTGAATCAGTTTGGTGGGGAGATCTAAAAAGGGCTTTAATTCACTCTCAACAGGGGCAGATTCTTCAGAAAGGTATGAAGTGGAAGGTTGGCAGCGGTGATAAATTTAAATTCTGGGAGGATAGGTGGATTTGTGGAGAGGAATCACTAGCAGAAAAATTTCCCAGACTATACTCAATTTCCCTTCAGCAGCAACAGCTCATACAACAAATGGGAAGTCACAAGGACAGTGGCTGGGAATGGAACTTTACATGGAGAAGACCGCTGTTTGATAGTGAAATTGATAGGGCAGTCAGCTTCCTAACTGAGGTCCAACACAAGGTTATTCAGCAACAAGGTTTTGATGGATGGGAATGGCTTGGAGATCCAACTGGTCAATATTCAGCTCATACTGCTTATAGTATGCTTGGGGAAGGACTAGAATCTGGAATACTGGATGATTGTTATTCAAAATTATGGACCTTAAAGGTCCCAAGCAAAGTAACTGTCTTTGTATGGAGGCTACTCAGGGATAGATTACCTACAAGGCTAAATTTACAGCGGAGACAAGTGCAGCTCACAGACATATTATGCCCTTTTTGCAGAAATAAAGAGGAGGATGCAACTCACCTATTCCTACACTGTAGCAAAATCCAGCCTCTTTGGTGGGAAACTATGTCTTGGCTGAATTTAAAAGGTGCTACCCCCCTCACCCCCAAACAACATTTCCAGCAATATATAGATATTCAAGTGGATGGTGTTCGGATCAAGAGATGGCAATGCTGGTGGATGGCACTAATGTGGTCTATTTGGAAGCTAAGGAATTCCATAGTCTTTTCTAATGCAGCCTTCAATGCTAATAAATTGTTTGAAGATGCAACATTCATCCTCCGGACCTGGCTTAGAATCTTTGAGAAGGATTTCTCTATTCATTTTAACCAATGGTCTAGTAGCTTTAGACAGGGTTTTTATTTCAGTAGGGGATAGATCATTGTGGGATATTAAATGTCATTTTCATTTTGCACGCATAAAAAGGTTCTCCCTCAGAATATATAGGTCTGATCGTGGAACCTTTTGTATGGTGTCTTCTATTTTGTATTTAGTACCTCTGGTACTCCAAGTTAAATATATATAATATTATCTTTGCTGAGCAAAAAAAAAAAAAAAAAAGAATTCAACGAATGGATAAATGATATGGAGGTTTTAGAGATTTCGTGCGTGGGCAGAAAGTTTACTTGGTACAGATCTAATGGTGCTTCAAGGAGTAGATTGGACAGGTTTCTAGTATCCTCGGAATGGCTTGGAAGATGGCCTGCAAGCTTCCAAACTACTCTTGCTAGGAATTTCTCAGATCATTATCCGATTCTCCTGCGATCCAAGGTTGTTGACTGGGGTCCTAAACCTTTTAGGGTTTTGGATTGTTGGTTATCAGACAATTCCTTTAAGGAACTTGTTCATCAATGTTGGACATCTCATCAACAACCTGGCTAGGGCGGATGTGCTCAAAGAAAAATTCAAGAGATTAAAACAGAGGATGAAGACTTGGAACAAGGAGAAGTATGGTGACACTTTTACAAAGTTCAAGAAAATAGAGTTGGAATTAAATAAATTGGAGGAAGATACAATCCACACACAATTATCTTCACAAGAAGAGACAAAGAGGAAACAATTACAGGAAGTCCTATGACAAGCGGCCCAAGCTCATGAATCTTTGTTGCGGCAGAAAGCGAGATCGAGATGGATCAAGGAGGGTGATTGCAATTCACGCTATTTCCACCTTTTGATGAGTGCTAACCGCAGGAATAATTATATCAAAAGGGTCATGCTTGATGGAACATGGATAGACGAACCACAAAAGGTAAAGGAGGAGGTCCGGGATTTCTTTTCACAAAGATTCCAGGAACCTGATCACAGTAGACCCAGGCTGGATGGTATTAATTTCCAGACCATCAGCCAACATCAGAACAATATCCTGGGGCTGTCTTTTCAGGAGGAGGAAGTGAGGCAAGCTATTTGGGACTATGGGAGTGAGCGGTGCCCGGGTCCTGATGGTTTCAATTTTAAGTTCATAAAGAAGTTCTGGCACTTGTTCAAACCCGATATCCTTTGCTTTTTGGATGAATTTCATGCCAACGGTGTCTTCCCTAGGGATTGTAATGCATCTTTCTTAGCATTAATCCCCAAGGTGCTTTATCCTCACACCTTGAATGATTACCGGCCTATCTCCCTTATAGGTTGCATGTACAAGATTGTGGCAAAATTGTTGGCTAAAAGATTGAAGGAGGTAATGCCATTTATTATAAATGAGACCCAATCTGCTTTCATTGAAGGGAGACATCTACTTCATAGTGCACTCATAGCAAATGAGGTGATAGATGAGGCCAAGAGGAGCAACAAATCATGCCTCGTTTTCAAAGTGGATTATGAAAAGGCATACGATTCGGTTTCATGGAATTTTCTGATGTATATGATGAGGAGAATGGATTTCAGTCTGAAATGGATAAAGTGGATTGAAGGGTGTGTCAAATCTACATCTATTTCTGTTTTAGTGAATGGTAGCCCAACAGCTGAGTTCATACCGCAAAGGGGTCTTAGGCAAGGAGACCCATTGGCACCTTTTTCATTCAATATTGCGGCTGAAGGTTTGAATGGTTTGATGAGGAGAGCAGTGGAAGAAAATCTGTACAAGCCCTTTCTAGTTGGTGCAAATGGAGTGCCCATCAGCATCTTACAGTATGTTGATGACACGATCTTTTTTGGGGAAGCAGCCAACGAGAATGTAGAAGCTATTAAGGTGATCCGTAGGTCATTTGAGTTGGTTTCTGGTTTAAGGATCAACTTCGCTAAGAGTTGTTTTGGTGCTTTTGGAGTGACAGATCAATGGAAGCAAGAGGCGGCCAATTATTTGCATTGTAGTTTGTTGGCTTTTCCATTTGTATATCTGGGTATACCCATAGGGACCAACCTGAGGCGATTTCACATGTGGGACTCAATTATCCGTAAATGTGAGAGAAAGTTATCGAAATGGAAGCAAAGGCACATTTCATTTGGGGGGAGAGTGACATTAATAAAGTCAGTACTAACATCAATACCTATTTATTTCTTTTCTTTTTTCAGGGTTCCTCAATCAGTGGTGGATAAGCTAGTGAAAATACAGCGTACATTCCTATGGGGAGGAGGGTCTGACCAAAAAAAGATTTTGTGGATTAGATGGGAGAAGGTGTGCCTACCGAAAGAAAGGGGAGGGCTTGGTATCAAGGACATCAACACTTTCAACATGGCTCTACTAGGCAAATGGAAGTGGCATCTCTTACAAAATCAAGGAGAGCTTTGGGCTAAAGTATTGGAATCAAGATATGGCGGGTGGAGGGGTTTGGAGGATGAAGCAAGGGCAGCCAATGAATCAACTTGGTGGAGGGATTTAAAAAAGACTACACAACAATCATATCAAGGGAGGGCTATTCAAGCTGGATTTAGATGGAAGGTAGGAGCTGGAGACAGAATTAAATTTTGGAAGGATAGATGGCTATGTCAGGAGACATCTCTAGCAGAAAAATACCCTCGACTTTACAGCATTTCATTACAGCAACAGCAGACCATCCGGCAAATGGGATCTCACATGGACAATAGGTGGGAGTGGCACTTTATCTAGAGAAGACCTTTGTTTGAATGCGAAATTGAGGCGGCTGTCAACTTCCTGGGAGAGGTTCAAGACAGGAATATTCAGCAGCAGGGACAGGATGCATGGGAGTGGATATGTCATCAATCAGGCACATATTCTACCCATAGTGCCTATCAGCTATTATGGGAGGGGAAAGCAGTTGGTAGTAAGGAGGAGGGCTATGTGGAGTTATGGAAGCTGAAGATCCCTAGTAGGATTGCTGTATTTGCCTGGAGATTATTTTCAGATAGACTACCTACAAAGAAAAATTTGCAGAGGAGACAAGTGCAGATCATGGACTCATCATGCCCTTTTTGTGGCTGTTCGGAGGAAGAGGCATCCCATTTATTTTTTCATTGCTTGAAAATACAACCCATATGGTGGGAAACTATGGCTTGGGTGAACATTAAAAGTGTGTTCCCGGCAAATCCGATACATCATTTCCTCCAACACTCATATGTACAGGTGGATGGTATAAGGATTAAGAGGTGGCGAAGCTGGTGGATGGCTGTAGTTTGGTCAATTTGGCAGATGCAAAATAGTATTATATTCTCCAATGCATCCTTCAATGTCAACAAACTGTTAGAGGATGCTATGTTCTTAATCTGGTCGTGGCTAAGAAACTTGGAGAAAGATTTTAATATTCATTTTTATCAATAGTCGAGTCAAATCCGGCAAGGTTTTTTGTATCAGTAGTGGGTGGTTTCGATTGCATTTCTAGCAGATGTATTACTTATGTAGCCATAATATGGTTCCTAAACAAACTATATTAGTTTCTCTATGGAACCATGTGTATGGTAACCTACCTATGTACTTAGTACCTCTGGTACTTCTTTCTCATTAATATATATACTATTATCTTTGCTGATAAAAAAAAATAAACAAAATCTTCAATTGTGAAAAAAAAAAAATAAGGGCAGAGTGAGTGTTGTTAGCCACAAACTTCTAAAAGACCTGATAGTCTATCAAAATTTTCTAACAAATTGTATCTGAAAAATGAACATAAATATTTGAGAATAAGATTACACATACATAATTTAAATAAACTTGATAAACAAACAATTCAAATAATGATAAGACAAATATAATAGATATAACAAATTATACACAAGTCATCTGTTCACATTAGCTATATTTTGCAGCGATGAACAGTTAAATCAGTCACTAATTTTTTTAGCAATGATAATCCCACAAAATTAGGCATACCTTTGCACAATCACCTAGCCAACCCATAATACTCCTTGCAGCCTCAAACATCTCTTCTAAAGCGGTGAGAGTGGTCTATAAAATAATGACTAATAAGTAAAAGTAAACTAAATAATAGAATAGATTTAGAAATGTTAACATACAACTCTATTGAATCAAATTTTCTTACTTTTGCTGCATAGCAGGAAGCAGCAAACAGCTCTACATCATCCTCAATGGCACAACGCTCCTTTAGCCTCCTCTTTATCTGGTCCCTGGCCCCAATGTAAGTCACTCCATAGACTGATGTCATCACTGTTTGCTTCACCAACTTTCGGTCCACCTAATGTTAAATATGATAGTGTTTAGTTGATATAAGAGGCTGGCACATATGTATGTCATTCCATATTACAAAGAAAAAAAAATAAAAGCCACTTTTAGAACTCATGTCAGATAAGTCAACAATGTTGTCCATAATAGGTCTAAGAGCTCCTATCATTCCATCTTCAAATATTCCAGAGTGAAACATTCAAAAAAGAAAATAACATTTTGAAACTTGAAATAAAGAAAAACCTGGCTGATTAAACGCCTAGCATGCAATGCATTCGGATTAGTACGGGGATCTTTCTCTGCGTCCCTTTTCATGATTTCAAGTACTCTGCACCATATTACCAGGGTCAAAGAAATCAAAACAAGTAAATTTATTTCCAACGAGCAACAGAAAATAAAGTTAATACAGATTATTCATAGATAAAGGAATAAACAGAGAGTATAACTAGTGTTTAATAGGGTCACATGGGTCACTATTGGGGCAAAGATTACTGTTAGAGTTGTCTTAGATGCACTGGCCCATCCTTGTCCCAGATCCAATGGTTCGGTCTTTGTCTCAATCATGGACTTCGTTACTGTCCTTGGGGTTCAATAAGAATTGTTTTTTTAGTTAAGACATTGTATTGTTACCTGAGTTTGAGGATCTTTGTTTTGGTCTCACTGTCTGAGGAAGTATCAGAAGAAGTTCATCATGGCTCAGATGAAGTATTGGACTGGTCAGCATCATGGCTCAGGAGAAGAATTTTCAGTATTTGGTGTTGTATTTTGTACACTGGAACTCTCTACCTTGAATTTGTTTTCATCCTCTGATGTTTCAGTTCATATGTTCCAAGCTTGGAGCATACAATCTATATGCTCCCGTTTGAGGGGGAGCATTAGAGTATGTTACATTTTCTTGTTAGATTATATTATCTGATGTATTAGTGACAGCAATAAAGCTGTTATAGTTGTATATACTCACTTAGGCTTCTTGATGAGAATCCTGAAACTGGCCAAATACAGGCTAAAGGCCCAAGTGGAGAAGGACGAAGGTCCAAGAGGAGAAGGACAAAGCCCCCGAGTGAAGAAGGATGAAGACTCAGAGGCAAAGACACTATCAAGATTATTAATTGTTGTTGAAGGCCCATAATAAATATGTTCTAATTTTTTTTATAAATTTTTTTTACCGAATCTATTTTGAAGGCCCATGTCTATTTTTATCTTTTTGTTTAGATACGCTATAAGTATTGGTTTTTGTTTTCAATAAAAGGAACTTTTGGCATTTTCATAAAATTTGGTGAGTTTCTCTCTGGGTTCCTTGTTGAACCAATCTCAGACTTATCAAGGTAATCCTTGTGGCGTCTACCCTGACTTATCTTCCCTCTTTGGAAGTGGCGTCATCCAAATCTCCGTAGCCTGTATCAAGCGATCCGCCCCTAGCCAGGATCACATCATCTGGTATCAGAGCTTCGGCTCTTGATACAGGTTCTATCCTATCCTATTTTTTTCTTTGTAATTTGTCCAGGTTCGTGTTTTGTCCTTGTTCTGTTATTTGCATTCTTGTTTCGTTCTTGTTTGGGTCTTGTTGCGTTCTGGTTTTTTGTCCTTGTTCTGTTATTTGTTTTCTTGTTTGCGTTTTGTTGCGTTCTTGTTTGTGTCTTTGTTTCGTTCTTGTTCTTGTCACGTTTTTGTTCTTGTTCCTTGTTTCTTTCAGACTTTGTCAAAAAAAAAAAAAATCTGTTTGAGTTCTGTTTCAAGTTAAAAAAAAAAGTTGCAGAAATTTTGAAAAAAAAAAAGAGAAGTAAAGAAAAAAAAAGTGGGTGTTTGATCTTTGAACACGAAATTGAGGCAGTTAAAGGCGTTTTTTTTTGTTTGGCAAGTCTATTATTCAAATCTTTTTTATTCTATCTGTTATCTTATCTATTATCTTATTTGTTATCTTCCTTATTTATTCTATTTGTTATCCAAATCTGATCTGTTATCCAAATTAAATCAAATCAAAATTTGTTATCCAAATCAGATTTGTTATCTAAATCAAATTTGTTATCCAAATCAAATCCAATCTATTATCCAAATTAAGTCTAATCTGTTATCCAAATCAAATCTAAATCTAAATCCAAATCAAATTTAATCTGTTAACCAAAATCAAATCTGATTTGTTATCCAAATTAAATCTGCTACACAGTCTGTGATAATTAAACTGTCTTTCCTGTTATATACCTTGTGTGTCTAAATTTATTCATCCAGGAACTTAAGAGGGAGTGAGTGGTAAAAGCCAAGAGTGAAAACATCACACAAAAGCCGATATTGACAACATCAAACACGAGTGAACTACCATCAAAGAGAGAAACACGAGTAGAGTGTGGTGAGGTCCTAAATCTTTTTTTTAAATTACTGCAAAATTCTTTGTTCCTTAATCATGGCAGGAGCTGGTGACAATGGTGGTGTATATCATCAACTGGACGGATCTCAGCGCTTATTACTGGAAGCGATGACTACACAAATGCAACGTTTGTTGAACCGTAACAATGAAGAGCTCTACAGGCGAATAGAAAGATTAGAGCACCAAATGAATTCAAATGCTAGGAGACCTTATGGTGGCAACAAAAGGGTCAATGATGAATCAAACCGAATAGAGGGGCAAGACAGAATTGAGGGAGTAAAACTCAATGTATCCTCTTTTAAAAGCAGGAGTGACCCAGACGCCTACCTTGACTGGGAGATGAAGATTCAGCATGCATTCTTCTACAATGATTATTCTGAAGAGCACAAGGTGAAGTTAGCAACAACTACATTCTCATACTATACCCTTGTTTGGTGGAAGAAAAATCAAAGAGAAATGAAGAGAGAAGAAGGGCGGGAGATAGATACATGGACTGAGATGAGAAGGGTTATGCAAAAGAGGTATGTTCCAACTAGCTACAGTAGAACCATGCGACAGAAGCTCCAGAGATTATCCCAAAAAAGTTTGATTGTTGAGGACAAGGAGATGGAGATGGCACTAGTGAGGGCCAACATTGAAGAGGACACCAAAGCAGTGCATGATGGCTTCACCAACAAAATTTCTTTCCAGCACCATGACCAGAAAATTATTCTTAAACCTCTATCCCTTAGAGAAGTGTGTGATGACCAAATCATAAGGAGAGAACAAGAGAGAGACAATAGTTAGGCACCACAGAGGAATAGAAAAAGGAAGAGTGATACACTTGAGAGATGGAGTCATACACAAAAGAGAGAGTGATAATTCTGTTCAGTTAACTATTTATGTTTCTCCTAGTGTTCAACCCTTATTGTAGGAATTTAAAGATATTTTTCCCAAGAAGATTCCTATGGACTGTCACCTTCAAGAAGCATAGAGCATCAAGTTGATCTCTTTCCAGAAGCTTCTTTACCTAACAGGCCAACTTACAACAACAAGCCCCAAGAGACTCGGCATAAGGATGCACAGGCCAAAGTTGAGTATGTGAAAAGATTGTATTACCAAGTGAAGGTGCAAATTGCAAAGAAAAATGAAAGTTATGACAAGCAAGCCAACAAGAAAAGGAAGGAAGTGGTACTTGAACCCGATGATGATCCTGGACATTTGAGGGCAAATGTTTTCCAAGAAGGAGGGAATGATGAGAATCCTGAAACTGACCAAATACAGGCTAAAGGTCCAAGTGGAAAAGGACGAAGGTCCAAGTGGAGAAGGACAAAGCCCCCGAGTGGAGAATGATGAAGGCCCAAGTGGAGAAGGATGAAGGCCCAGAGGCAGAGACACTATCAAGACTATTAATTGTTGCTGAAAGCCCATAATAAATATGTTCTAATTTTTTATTTATAAATTTTTTTGGCCCAAACTGTTTTGCAGGGTCATGTCTATTTTTATCTTTTTGTTCAGATACGCTATAAGTAATGGTTTTTGTTTTCAATAAAAGGAACTTTTGGCATTTTCATAAAATTTGGTGAGAGTTTCTTTCTGGGTTCCTTGTTGAACCAATCTCAGACTTATCAAGATAATCCTTGTGGCGTCTACCCTGACTTATCTTTCCTCTTTGGAAGTGGCGTCATCCAAACAGTGTTGTTAAAAAGCGGCCACGGCGGCGCCATGACGGAAAGGCGTGGCGGTTTTTTGAAAAAACGCCACCAAATAGCGGTGGCGTGGCGGGTTTCGAATGGCGGCATGGCGGAAAATAGCGTTTTCTTTTTGTTTTTTCCGGGAGTTGGGCTGACAGCAAGGACCCCATGGCGGCGACGAGCACTGGCACGAAGGGCGGCGACAAGCACCGGCACGAACGGCGGTGACAATGCGCACGAAGACAGTTTCGCACTTCCGCGACCGATTGGCCTTGTGCGAGGTCACCCTTTCTAAGGTGCAAATTCTCTCGAATCAGATCTTCCTTTTGAAGATCTAGAGCGGAAGGCGCCGACAATGAGTCTACAAAAGGTTCGGAATGAGCTTTTGAGAAGAAAGGAAGATCTAACCTCCCACTGCGATATTTTCCTGTGTATATTCATACCTTTTTTTGTTTTTGCTGTTTGACACCCCTTTTTTGTGTCTGCAGCTTTTTTTCCTTTTGCTAATTGACACCCACTTTTTACTTTTGACAGTCCCATTTTTTATTTTTTTTCCTATTTGACACCACAATTTATTTTTTCTGTCCAGTCCTCTTTTGTTATTTTCAATTTCAATGAGTTTATATATATGTATATTTTTTTTTTTGGTCCGCCATGACATCCGCCATTTTCCGCTACGCCATCCACCATATTTTTATGGCAGATTTTTGGCTTTTCGCCATGAACCGCCATCCGCCATTAACAACATTGCATCCAAATCTCCGTAGCCTGTATCAAGCGATCCACCCCTAGCCAGGATCACATCACTTCTCCCCTATGTAATCTTGCTTTTCTCTCTCTGTAATCAGACCTCTTTCATCTCTTGTACTCAATGACCTTGTGTCTATATATATAAAAGCCTTGTGGCTGAGTGTTGTAACTCAACTCACTCAGACCTTGTCCAGCAACTAAGACTCTTAACAATGTAGCCCATTAATTTCATAATTACAATGCAGCTGGCTCCCTTTTATAGGGCCTTAAACTCTCAAACTATAATAGCTAGCTTTTGTGGTGTGATTCTCCCAAAGTTCTTTTCAAATGGTGCCATAACTTTTTCATCATGCCTTTCAACTGCAAGAGTGACATGGCTGGTGATTCCAGGATTGCAGTATTCACTCAAGATTAGATTAGTCAAAGGGCTAGTGCATAGACAATCCGCATGAGCACCAGAGATACAAAGCGTGGTGGGATGGGATGATCCAATTGGTATAGGACTTGAGGTCCCACATGGAAAGTATGGGATTCGGGGTGAGGTTTCTAAGGCCTTGGGTTTCCAACTAAAACAACTAGCTTTTATGGTGTAGTTCTAGTTAAGTAACACGTAAAAGGAGACAATAAAAACTCTGAATAATAGGATATTAAATTGATTAGCATTATAACGTGATGAAAACGTAATGCACAAGAACCTACTTACACCAAGTATTAGAGTATACTTCACTCATGTTTTTTTCTCTCTTTTCAGTTAGGTGGCAGCTGTCACACTGTAACAAACTTACTTACACTTAGTTAGGTTTCTTGTCTTAGTATAGCTATAAATAGCTGATCTTAACTCTTGGTAATTCAACTACTTAAAATTTCATTTCCAATAATACAATTTGCTTTTCTATTCGTCAATTGTAATTCCAAGAATTAGATCAAGTAGTAATGTGGCACTATTAGGACAAGCCCATGGCCACAAGCACAATAGGACACCAAACCCTAATTAAGGAAAGAAATTAGGAAATATAATGAAACCAAAATCAAGAAAGACCACTCTTGATATTGCTTCCTAGATTAGATGACACTAATTGTGTTAGAAAAGCACATTATACGTCACTACAAATTAGGCATTTAGATTGATTCTTTTGAATTTATGATTGATCTTATGGTACCCTAATATGTCATTATAAATAAAGAGAATGTGTGGGCATACAACAAACATTCAATATATCTTTTCTATAAGGTATTAGGAGTTCAGGTTCCCTTTTTCCGCCTATGCTCTACCACAAGACAAATAGTACCTGCAACCAGTGTTTGCCTTGTTTCCCCTGCCATCGTGAATCCTTTCATTGGTGTGCCTAGTCAATCTGCATTGTTGTCCTCTGACGACCATCACAATGCTAATTTGCCACTAATCTTAGGCAAGTGCGTTTCACTGGAAACAACTAAATTGATGCAAGAAGCCTCTTCCAACGACACCCACCACATCCCCCCCCCCCCCAAAAAAAAATCTCTCTAGCGACCCTCTATAACTATTTATTAGTTGATTCCTCATGGCTTTGAAGGGTGGTCCATCATAGATTCTAGTGCTTCTGTGATAGAGACCTAAGAAGGCTTGCTAAGGAAGGCCTTGAGGATAAACTTGTAGATGCATTGCAAGACCTTGGAGAGCCTCATCCAAGGTCTTGAACCAAGAGATACAAAGGAATTGGAAGGGAAACTCACCCATAATGCATTTAATGTCCGTGGAGGATGTGGAACCACGATTCCTCAATTTGAGCAAAATTGAGGAAGAAGTTGACCCAAGTTGGGTTGAGCCCCTAATGAGTTAGGTTGAGTGCCAGGAAGTAGGGCTGAGTGTCATACCTACACAAAGCATCTAGCGCAAGACTGTCAAATGGTGCTAAGCGTAGATCAATGGCATCGAGAGTAGGAAGATGGCACTAAGTGCCATACCACCATTGAGCACAACATGTGCAAGACATTGCATCCAAAATTTAGTGTTTTGAACCATTATTCCTATGACTTGATGATTGTATTAACTCATTTGTTGTGGTTGGAAAGTTGAACTATCTTAGTCACTTGTCCAAATATTGCCTTTGCATAAGTGTGGTAAGCCAATTCCTGAACTTTCCCAGCCAGGATCATCAGGATGCAATTATCCAAATCCTGAAATTAAGAATGCTCCAAGCAAAGGCCTCATTTATGAAGATATGGGACATGCTCAGGTAGTTGGCTACTCAAATGCCTATTGGTCTGACTCACCTAGTGATAGACGATCCATATCTGGGTATTGTGTGCTGATTGGTAGAAACTTAGTATCTTGGGAAAGCAAGATCAAGTGTTGAAGCAGAATACAGGACCATGGCATTAGTAACTCGTGAACTCATGGCTGAAACAGCTTTGTAGAGAGGTCAATGAAACTACGCAATGACATATGTGACAATCAAGAAACTCTACATATCGCCTCCAATCCAATCTTCCATGAGAGGACCAAACATATTGAGGTTGATTGTCATTTCATTAGAGAGAAGATCGAGCCAAAGGACATTACCACAAGTTTTGTCAACTCTAGTGATCATTTGGCAAATATCTTCACAAAGTCTCAAAGGGGACCAATAAGTGGTTATATTTGAAACAAGCTGGGCACATATGACTTATATGCTCCAGCATGAGGGGGAGTGTTGAGAATCAAAATATAATATTATGAATTCATTGCAATAAATGTAGTTTATAGGCATATAATTTCTTATATAGAGGAAACTGAATATCCTCTATTTATGTATAATAAATACAATAAGCCTATATAAACTCTCATATGTGGTGTATTCATACACACGGTTTCAGCACAATATGCCTCTGATTTGCTTTTTATTTAACAATTTACATGTGTGTGTGTAATTATCATCCTTTCAATCACAGCTCAACCAATAAACAATGAACCACCAATGCCTATATCTCAATGATCAGACTAGCTTTAGAAACGTTAGTGATAATTACCTGGCAGCAATTCCTGAGTAAACATCAGCAGGCTGGTCTCCACCAACAAGATTGACTGCAGCAGCTCCCAACTTCAAAAAAATAAGAGCAGCAAATTGATGGTGAGGCAGAATTAAAAAAAAAAGGAAAAGAGGGAACTGAACTAAGACAATTTTGCCATGCCCAAACTACAAAAAGAAAAATTAGTCTACATGTCTACTATATGATAGAGTGGATATAATTTTGAATTTAAAGTGATTAATTTAAGAGGAATCAATAAAATGAAAGGTGCTGTCATTAATATTTATAAAGAGAGTGATTATTCTTAAGTGTGCATGGTCCCAATTTTCGAAGCATCCGAATATCTATTAGAATGAATGTATAAAAATAACTGTTAAAAACAGTTATTGCAGGACAGTTAGACAACTAACTACTTTTCTTTCACTAACAGAATTCTGTTAGTTAGTTGTTTGTTACTTAACAGAATTCTGTTAGTTAGTTTGTGATTAGCTTCAAGGTCTAGAGTTTTATAAATACCTCCTTTGTAACTGCATTAAAGATTAACTTTTTCAGAATTAATAATATCATTTTTTCCTTTTTCTGTTCTCAATGTTTTCTTTTCTCTTATTTTCTCTGTTCTCTAAATCTGATATCAAACAATAGCAAAAACATACTATCCTCAGTACAACGAAAACTAAGTAAAAAATCCAAACCGTTTCATTCTCTAGTTAGATTATACATATACAACAACACATGATAAATGAACAGGAAATTAAACTAGTGTAAATTGAAATTAGTTGGTTTGCTCACAAAGTGGACCCAGACCCAACGGTTACCCGCAAAAATATCCGCAAGAGGGGAGAGTAATTACCCGCTTATTGGGGCTAGGGATGGGAGCGGGTATTTACCCACAATTTTTTGCAGGGATGGGTGCAGGTACTATAACCCACCTCACCCCGCACAGGTCATATATATTATATATTAATGTAATTAAAATATCTGGTAAGGCAGTAAGTCTTACAGTTCAGTAGCCAGAAGTTTTAAATTCTAGCTCTTACTGTTATCATCTACCTTAGAATTTATATGGGATGGAGGTGAAGAGATAAAACCAAAATACATTGGTGGAGACATGGTGTTTCTTATGGGACTCTCTGACTCGAGCAGAACAGATGTGTAGAAAAGGAATCGAAAGTGGCCTATCGATGTTCCACACGCTGGAGAAATGGAGTCCCTCTCTGAGGGCTGGTTTCAAACTGGTTTGGGTGATGTGCTGGGGGATTCCTCTTCATGCTTGGGATCCGGAAACCATCACAAAGATCGTGCAGGGGATTGGGGAAGTGATGGATGTTGATGAAGATGTAGGAGAGCTCCACAGATTGGATAGGGCAGTGTCCTAATAAAAACACCATAGCTCCCTATGATAAATCACAATTACAGCATTCATCAATGGGGTTGCGCACACGGTTAAGATTGTAGAGGAGATAAGTTGTGGGTCTCACAGCTGCAACTGTAACAGAGGGGATTACAAAGAATCATCTGAAGAAATATCATCAGAGTGGAGCGACTTAGGATTCAACATCCAGTCGGAGGAAGATCAGGAGGACGGCAAGACTCCAGCATCAAACAATGTCTCGGATGCTGAGGGAGACGCAAGGGCTATGGACTGTGGAATGCAATTATTGTCTGCTGGGTATTACCCACACTCTGCAACAACGGTCAACAATGTAGACAGCAGAGACTATTCACCAACTCGTGGACCCACCCACTGCGATTTAGGTGAGACTATATGTGTACAAAGAAGGTTGACACTACAGAACAGCAGGAGGGGGACAAGGAGAATAGCAGAAAGCAAAATATGGCAGCAGAAAGTAACCATATAGGGGAAGCAGGTGCAGCGTTTTAGGGTGAGGAGGGACAAAAGTTCAATAAAAAGAGCAAGAAAGGGGACGAACGGGTCCCACATAGCCAGAAAGATTTTGGATTAAAAGGGCTGCATAGGGAGAAGTGGGAACCAATACAGCATAGCAAAAAAGACAAAGCAGGCTCGGGCAACACCGAAAAAAAATTTGTTGGGGATAAAAAAGGAGTTCAAGGATTTGGGCCTCCAGCTGAATGGGCCCAATAAAAAATGGAAGGTGTACACAAGAGGCTTGGGTATAACTCTTTAAAATACACCCACTCAGCATCCCCTAAACAGAAAACAGGTATCGGGCTGAAGGAAGTTGTCATGTGGGAAGGAAACTCCAAGGATAAAAAGGCCACAACATCAACAATTTCAGCTTCAACATCAAGAAGCTGTGAATTACTAAAAAAGACAGTAAATACCTTGGAAATGGCAAAAAACATAGGAGTCAATTTCAGCAAACATTAGGGAACGATTCTAGGAACACTGATCAACATGGAGGAAAGGGACCAGAGCATAAATCAGAGGAAGGGAAGCAACGTAGGTGATTCATGAAGATTGTAACCTACAACGTAAGAGGTTTGGGGAGGAGTTTAAAATGGGCATCTATAAGAAAACTGGTGCGAAAAAGAGTAAGTAGATATGTTATGCCTACAGGAGATTAAGAAGGAAGCCATAGACAAAACTTTATGTCAAGCTTTGTAGGGAGATGTTGAAGGTGGAAATTACAGCCAGCAATTAATAATGCAGGGGGATTATTGTGTATCTGGAGTGATGCAACTTTCAAAATGGAAAAGAAGGTGACGGGCAATGGTTACATATATTTGGAAGGTACTTGGGCTGGGGATGGTGGAAAAGTGACTATAATCAATATCTACTCCCCGTGTGACATAGCTTCCAAAAGAATTCTATGGGATGAAGTCAAACTACTTAGAGCTGCCAACAATGGGGGTTTATGGTGAATTTTAAGGAACTTCAATTGCATTAGAAGGCAATCTGAAAGAGTAGGAGTGTGTGAAAGGAGTCAGAATGGGGGCAGCATGAAGGAATTCAATGATTGGATTATTGACTTGGATGTTGACGATGTACCTAGTGTTGGGAGAAAATTCACTTGGTACAGACAAAATGAGAGCAAAAAGCAAAATTAATAGGGTCCTTGTCTCGGCTGATGGGTTCTGCAAATGGTAAGACAGAATTCAAATTATATTGGATCATAATTTCTCCGATCATTGTCCAATCCTGTTGCGATCCTCTTCTGCTGACTGGGGACCCAAGCCTTTTAGGTTTCTTGACTGCTGGATGCAAGATAAATCTTTCAGGAAGATAGTTCAAGACTGCTGGATGGACAGTTCTGTATTTGGCTGGGGGCATCTGTCCTAAAAGAAAAGTTTAAGAAGCTAAAGCAGAGAGTATAAGATTCGAATACAAATCACTTTGGAGATGCTCAACAGAAATTAAAAAAAGTGGAAGTTGAGCTCAATAATCTGGAAAAAGGAGATGGAAGGTAGCTGAATGAGGAAGATCAAAAATTACAAAGGCAACTACAAGAGGAGTTATGGTGGGCAGCAAGATCAGTTTTATCCAAGATCAAGATGGATCATAGTTGTCAATAGCGGCCGTAGCGGCCGCTATAGCAGCGGGGCAGAGCGGAGCGGCACCCATTCGCGACGGACACGTGTGTAGCGACACGGTTTCGGGTCGTGGCTGGAGCGGCCGCTATCGCGGCGGAGCATGGCGGAGCGGTGCGGGTTGCGGAAATAGCGGCCGCTATAGCGGCGGGGCGGAGCGGAGCGGCACCCATTCGCGACGGACACGTGTGTAGCGACACAGTTTCGGGTCGCGGCCGCTATCGCGGCGGAGCATGGCGGAGCGGTGCGGGTTTGCGGAGCTGTTTTTCACGCCGCTACTTCGAAGCACTAGAGGTTTTGTTCTGTGTTGCTTCGTCTGCTTTGTTCTTCCAGAGAGAAAGAGGGAAGAGAGAGAGGGAGGGAGGGAGGGAGGGCGAGAGAGAGAGGGCTCTGTGCGGCGCAGTTTTAATATACCATTAGGGGATTCAAGAAAAAAACATATATACCACTAAGGTTGGCTTACGTAAAGGCAAACAATATTAATATATAATAATAATGTTAATAATTAAATAATATAGAAATAATATTAAATAAATATAATAATATCATAATTTTATAATATTAAAAACTTATATATATATATATATATATATATATTTGTTTTAAAGTTTAACATATCTAGTTAAATTGTAGCCAAACAATATTAATATATAATAATAACGTTAATAATTAAATAATATAGAAATAATAATAAATAAATATAATAATATCATAATTTTATAATATTAAAATCTTATGTATATATATATATTTATATTTTTGTTTTCGAACATATATATATATATATATATATATATATATATATATATATATATTATTAATTATTTGTATATTTATATTTTTGTTTTAAAGTTTAACATATCTAGTTAAATGGTAGCCAAACAATATTAATATATAATAATAATGTTAATAATTAAATAATATAGAAATAATATTAAATAAATATAATAATATTAATTTTATAATATTAAAAACTTATATATATATTTTTGTTTTCGAACATATATATATTATTAATTATTTATATATTTATATTTTTGTTTTAAAGTTTAACATATCTAATTAAATGGTAGCCAAACAATATTAATATATAATAATAATGTTAATAATTAAATAATATAGAAATAATATTAAATAAATATAATAATATCATAATTTTATAATATTAAAAACTTTTATATATATATATATATATATATATATATATATATATATATTTATATTTTTGTTTTCGAACATATATATATTATTAATTATTTAACAAATATAAAAAAAAAACATTAGAATAGCGGTCATCCCGCTTTTGGGATCGGCCGCTCCGCTCTGCTACGCCGGTATTGACAACTATGAGATGGATTAAGGAAGGGGATTGCAACTCTAGATATTTTCACTCGACTGTAAATTGGAAGTGGCGTTATAACATGCTTACAGGGGTGAATGTTGAAGGGTGCTGGATTCATGAACCAGGTCGAGTTAAAGAGGAGACTAGGCTATTTTTCAAAAGGAGATTTCAGGAACCTGAGAGGGAGAGACTGAGGCTGGATGGGGTTAGATTCAAGTCCATTGATCAGCAGCATAATGCTTTGTTGGTGGCTCGTTTCAAAGAGGATGAAGTTAGGGCAGCAATCCGGAATTGTGATAGTACGAAAAGGCCTGGACCAGATGGACTGAACTTTAATTTTATCAAACAATTTTGTGATCTCTTAAAACCAAATGTGCTTAGATTCCTAAATGAATTTCATGCCAATGGAGTTTTTCCAAAAGGAAGCTATGTGTCTTTTTTAGCGTTGATCCCTAAAGTAAATGACCCACAAGGCCTCAATGATTACAGACCTATCTCCTTGATAGGTTGTATCAACAAAATTGTCGCAAAAGTGCTGTCTAACAGGCTTAAGAAGGTGCTTCCTTGCATCATCGATGAACATCAATCTACTTTTATGGAGGGTAGGCAGCTACTACATAGTGTGGTTGTAGCTAGCAAAGCTGTAGAAGAAGCAAAGAGACGCAATAAGAGTTGCTTGGTCTTTAAAGTAGACTATGAAAAGGCCTATGACTCTGTGAGCTGGGATTTTCTTTATTACATGATGAATTGAATGGGCTTTTGCGCCAAATGAATTAAGTGGATTGAAGGATGCTTGAAGTCAACCTCAATATCAATCCTGGTAAATGGTAGTCCTAAGATGAATTTACTCTTGAGAGAGGTCTAAGGCAAGGAGACCCACTGACTCCTTTCTTGTTCAACATTGTAGCCGAGGGGCTTCCTAGCTTGATGAGAGAAGCCCAGGAACAGAAGCCCTATGAAGGGATTAAGATAGGAAAGGATGAGGCGGACATTAGCTTACTTCAGTATGTTGATGACACAATTTTCTTTGGGAAAGCATCATTGTAGAATGTAAAAGCAATCAAGGTCTTGATGAGAAGCTTTGAATTAGTGTCTGGGTTGAGGATAAATTTTGCTAAAAGTAAATTCAGGGCAATTAGCAAGTCACATCAGCGGATTCAAAATGCGGCAAATTACCTTAGTTGCAGAGTATTGGCCATTCCCTTCTTGTATTTGGGTATCCCTATTGAGGCAAACCCAAAGCGTAGTGTGATATGAGACCCTATAGTTGAGAGATTTGAGAGAAAACTATCAAAGTGGAACCAAAGACATCTATCTTTTGGGGGAAGGATCACTCTTATAAAGTCAGCTTTAAATTCAATCCCTGTTTTTTCTTTCTTTCTTTTTTCAGGGTCCCAAAGAACGTGGCCATCAAATTGGTGAGGCTGCAACGATGGTTCTTATGGGATGAAAATTCAGACCAAAGGAAGATTGCTTAGGGAGATAATTTGTCTTCCAAAGGAGAAAGGTGGGTTGGGGGTTCGGGATATAACAAAGTTCAATTGCGCTCTACTTGGGAAATGGCATTGAAACCTTTTCCATCATAAGGGAGAATTATGGGCGAGGGTTTGGATTCCAAATATGGGAGATGGAGAAGTCAGGATGAATCAAGATCAAATACCTCTGATTCAATCTAGTGGCGGGATTTAAGACATGTTTGTAATGCTTCTGGGGAGGGGGTTGGTTCAAGGGCGGCATAGAATGGAAAATTGGAAGTGGAACAAAGGTTAAATTGTGGGAAGATGCTTGGCTGACTGATGGGAAGTCGCTGGCAGAAAAATACTCTCGTATATACAGTATATCTCAGCAGCAACAGAATTCAATTCAGCAGATGGGGATTGCAACAGCAGGAGGATGGGAATGGTGCCTATAGTGGAGAAGGGTTTTTAGGAAAGTGGAAGTGGATACATTTGCAAAATTCATGGAGGATATTTAGGCTGTGACAGTGCAAGTTAATCCGTAGGATAGTTGGGGGTGGAGGCTAGACCCTTGTGGGGTTACACAGTGGGAAGTGCTTACAAAGAGTTAGCATCCCAATTGTCAGAAGACAATTTTGATGAGGTATTTAAGCAAGTTTGGAAGCTCAAAATTCCAAGTAACGTGTCTCATTTCATTTGGAGATTGATCCGAGAGAGACTACCAACAAAGGTTAATCTGAGAAGGAAGAATGTGGACCTGAATGATATCCTGTGCCCTTTCTGCAGATCGAATGAGGAGGAGATCCCACTTATTCTTTAATTGTGACAGAATATTGCCTCTTTGGTGGGAATCATTGACTTGGCTGAATATAGAGGCTGTTTTCCCAAAATCACCTAGAGACCATTTCCTTCAACATTGCCATGGATATCTCAAGGGTATTATCTCTCAGTAATGGCAAATATGGTGGACTGCTTTAACTTGGTGGATTTGGTTTCATCGAAACAGAATTGTATTTGCAAATGAAAGGTTTAATGGTCAAAACCTGATGGAGGATGCAATTTTCTTCTGCTGGAGTTGGCTCAAACATTTGGAAAAAGGATTTGATATTCCATTTCACTCATGGGCAAGCAACATAAGGGTTGGGTTTTGTAATCAGGGGGGATTGTCCGATAGGTATTTGATGGAAGGATGTCTTTACTAATTCACACCTATGGAGTGTTAATTCTTGCAATATAGCTTGAATTAGGTTTCCATAGGTCTTCAAATAGTAGGGACACAAAGTACATATATCAGTACCACTTGTACTAATCCCTTTATAATATTATAAATTAGTTTTGCTTATAAAAAAATGTAATTAAAATATGTTACTTATGTAAATAATTTATATTATATATATACTCTTTTGCAAAAAAAAGTAATTATGTTTTTCTAATTTGATAACTAACAATAACAATTTAACAGAGTAGAGAATCTCAATTCAACATACCTATATTAAATTTGTTTCGCATTTTATTTAAGAATATTGAATTATTATTTACTTTTATGTATAAATTTAGGATTTTATTGACAAGTTCTTTTGAGATGGACTTTCAATTGTGAACTGATATTTGTGTTATTTGGTGCTTCAAATTAGTAGTGGAGATTTATACCTATTTAATGACTTATCTTTGTAATGTTGGTTATTTATGACTTAAGTTTGGATCAATCAATGTTATGTTTGTTTGTTTGTATATTATGTGTTAATGCTTTTAATGATATGTTTGGATTATTTAGGAGTGAAATTTTAATTTACTTGTAGTAATTTTTTATTTAATATATTTTTATTGATTTATTAACTTTATACATAAGTGCAGGTCACCGAGTGGATACGGGGGTAGGGATTAAAATTATTACCCGTGCAGGTATGGGGCTGAGTATGGGTATTTAAAAAAAAAAAAACACGGGTATGGGGGTGGGTACTATAGGACCCTACCCAGACCTTACTCATTGCCATCCCTAGGCCTCCCTTGCTTTCTTCCTCCCTCTCAAATACTTATATTTGCCCCCGATCTTCTAGAAAACCCTCTAGCAGTAGCATGCTGAACTGAGCCAGCAATAGCGACATAAATGATTTCAGTGTCCCAACTTCAACAGATTTCAAGTACTACCTCAAAATCCATATTATTGAATTTGATATATCACTTCCAAACTAAGTGAAGGAAAATATCTGAGTTTGACTGGTGACAAATTCTACTTTAGGTCAATTTTATTTTGGCAATCACTATAAAATGTAAATTCATATAAAATACACAAAGAACTATGTTAATTGTAAAATGAACTAGCTCAATGCATTTCATTGGTTTCAGTCTCTAGCATGAATCTGAAATTTTCAAGAAGTTGAGACAAAATAATAAAGAAACGTAAAACTAATAATATTTTAATACTCTCAATCAACTTATACTGAATACCAATCAAATGCAACAAATGAAGTCTTACTCTCACAGATCACACAAAGGAGCTTTAAAAAAACCATTTTCGCATGAAGGGTTCACTTTTCTTGAATTTGAGTTGGGACTAACTCAACCTCAAAATTTAGCTCATAAGGTGAACATTGTCCAACCTTTATAAGCTCTACACTTTGGCCATAGTTATAGTCATTGTGGGATCACGAGATTTGTGGCATAAAGAACATTGCAACTAAACATTTATCAAACTCCTATATAATTCCCACCCTATCTGATATACACTAAATGCAAACCAAAACTTGGAAAAATAAAATATGAAACAGAAAGTTAGATGTTCATTTTACCTTGTCCCTCCCAAGTGCTGCATAGTGTTGCAAGCCATTGCATGAACCATCCTAGCAAGTATGGAGAAAAGTTAAAATGAGGAGACTGTAGAGAAATATTAAAGCGTCAATTAGTGGCCTTCAAGTCTCAACTTCATCAGCATGCATGCTCATGGTGAGTGACTCGTAAATGTCATAGCAATACTGTTTTGGGATGCAGTTTAAGTATACCAACTTTGTTGAATTCTGAAATTAATAAGGTATTGGATACCTGAAAACCTTGCATTATGATCGAGCATTACCTCATCCAGGCTTGCTATAAAACAAGCCAAGCCCAAACCAGCCAGGGTTTTCAATTACATATTCCAAGGTAGGACTGAATGAAAGCTCAAGTTCTTATTCATTGAATGAACACAATGTTGATGGAGACAAGTATGCAAGAAGAAAATACGGCTATAATATAATTTTACATGTAATATTGATATTGATTAGATATTTGTCACAACTCAATTTTGAAATGTGCCATGGGCAAACATCCAAGTAAACAGAGTTTAATAAAAACAAGTAAAACAAATAAGAATCTGCCTTGTGATGTGATTATTATAATTGACACATTCTTAACTACCATGTGAGTAATGCAGTATTATATTACATGTTTCCCCCAATAGGGAAATGAAAAAAACTTCTATATAAATATATGCCATTCAGATAGAACTCCAATTTAAAGGCCTTCAGCCTCCCGCTAATGCCTGTTTCAGAAAGAAATTATCATACTGTTCCAGTTTAGATGAAAAAATGTCAATCTAAAATAGTAGCTTGGTTTTCCTTTTAATTATAAAATGCAAAATCAGTCAATATATTTGTTCCCAAATAGCAATTTCTGACATCTCACACAAGGTACCTGGTGTACTGGCATATGAGAAATGGTAGTCTCAGGAGTTGGGCTTCTCAATGCTTCCGAAAGATTGATGCATGCCGCCAAGCACTGAAAAGGATCCTCTGCTTGCAACCACCAGTGTTTTCCTTCAAGAGGCCTGTCTGCAGAATCAAATATATCATCCAGGTGGTTCTCAGTAAATGATATTCGGCCATCATAAGATAACTTGTCGACACCACCAGCATACAAATTTGCAAGATGTATTTTTAACCAGCGCAAGCCTGACTTCCCTAGTGAACGTCCCTCTGCAAACTCAAGTATGCCTCGGCATAAATCAGAACCAAGATGATTCAAATATGGGTGCATGGGATAAGCTCGCCCTCGAAAATCAAGATTGTGAGGATAATAGAAGGCTTCTTCATCCTTCATCTTTCGAGCAACCTACAGCGAAAAAAGCCAGTGCAACAATGAAGAATGCAACATCACCTGGAAAGCATTTGATATATAACTCAATCTCTTCAGGGGAAGGAGATTTCTTACAGCAAGTTTAAGTTCTATGTCACATCGCTGTGAATGTCTCTCGCTATTCTCCTTTTTCACAGCTTTGACTTTCCACTTCCATTTTCGGATTTCTGCTTCATCTATTGTATCTGGTTCCTTAGGGCTAGGAACCTTTAAGATAAAACGATAACTCAATCAAAAAGCCATGGAAAATGAAGAGGCACCACTGAAATGGAAAATTGCACTTAAAGAAAAATAATTTCGGAGGCACATACAAAATAACCAAGACACAAGCATTCAACATTTTCTGAAATTTAGGATATAAGATTGTGAATATTCACTTCATTAAAATATTTAAGGATTGTTTCATCCATGTTAGGATTAATAATTTAACATATAATTTTAAGTTTGAAAAATGCCTTTTTGTGTGTAAAGATCTAGGGGAAATAGGGAAACAGTGAGAATTTGGGGGAAGGTTTCAGGTCTCTTTCAAGACCTGTTCAATCTTTTCTTTTTTCTTTTGTGGAATAATAAAGGATCTTAGAATTTGGGCTAATAACTCAACCTCAGAATACCAGCTTGTAAGGTGAGAACCACCTAGGCCTTATTATAAGCACTACTTAGGTCATATATCTGGGTGATGTGGTGAATACACCCCATCACATTGAAGATGCTGGAAGCCTTAGACAGCTATTAAAGCATCTTTCCAACAAAGGAAGATTCTGGAATTTTTACGTGGGGTGGGGTGGGGGGTGCTGCAACAAAAACATTAGAGAAATCTGTTGGAAATAGGAGTATTTAATGTTTATTGCCCTTCCAAGTAGCTTAGTTAGTGTTTAGCTGAGTTTAATGTATCTTAGGAAGTTATGATATTTTAATTGTTCTCTTGAAAATTCCTTTTCTTAGGAAGTTGAGTGGAAAACACTCAAGCACATTCAGAAAATTCCCTTATTTTCTCATATGGAATCAGAGTTCCCGATCTAAAGTGGGCTCTGCTTTCACAAAAGAAGTCTCTGAAGAAGGTCTGACTGGGCTCTTGAAGCTGTCGGATATCCAAAAACCTATGAACCACAGACACTTTCCATGTCTGAAGTGTCACTGTGTCAGACACGTTTTGAACACCAACACTTGTTCAACACTTGCCCAACACTTCTTATTAGGTTTTCAATTTAAAAATGATTTTTTGTTGGCTTAGACAATTAAGCAGACACCTTTACACAACTCAAACACTTGAAGATCATTTCTTCCAGTATAATGGGTTATGTTTTGAGAGAATCTAGGAGTCAAACAGATAGATTTAGCAAGAAAGTTTGTTTAGTACTCACATTTTCACGATCCACCAAATCAGCCAGGCGTCCTCCATTAGCCCATATTTGATCTATCACACAGAGCACCCTTTTGTTTACCCTCCATTTGGTATTGCCAAGGGTATTAAGGGCCTAGTTACACAATAATACCAGAATTAATTTCAACAACTATTAACTGCAGACCACAAACAGACTTACAAATGCACATACATTTTAGAAAAGAATATCCCAACCTCAAAAACAGGATCAAGTTGACTCTTGGGAGCCCTCTTAACTGCTTCACGTTGCTGCTTTGCTCCATGTACTCTCATAACATACGATGGCAAAAACAAGTATGCTCCTTTGTCATACCTACAAAAATATTGCAATAAACATAACAGAACTTAGTCATAACTCACAATTCCAAGCTTCATGTCAATATGTTCTCATCATAAAAATAAATTTAGTAAAGCATACAACAAAGTAATGAGATGTTTGAACTTGTTCATATGATTCAAATTATACTATCAAAATTGTAGGCATTATACAAGGCAAGTGCACTAAGATGAAATAGAAAGAAAAAATTTAAATCTTTACAATAAAAAAAATGAATTGTATAAACATTTGCAGTACCCTGTCCAGTTTATAGGTGGCACCAACATTGGCATATAGGGGATGACCATGTGCCTTGCCTGTCAGTATAAACACATTATGATGTTAGCATCAATCTCATGACCTTGAGCATGAGAAAACAAATGTATAGCTGAAAGTACAAGACCATAATAATTCTGCCTAATAACCCTCTTAATGAAATGTGGACATGAATTCAAGTACAAACATTCTCTAGAGTTACTTACAGACTTTTCAAGGCCATTTTGCACCAGAGGATCACATTCAATAACACCATATCTCCTAGTTTCCCTCCTAGTCAAGTAGAAAGCATCCATTATTTAAGAAAGAAAAACAAATTGTTCAAATTTATAGACATTGATTGTGAAAATGTGCTATCAATCTCACTGTGACTCATTTGAAAGTGTTCTAAGGGTATGTCTAAATGCAGGGTGGATATCTGGTGGACCATCTCCAATCTGATTGGTAGGCGGTTGAATGTAGGCTGTTTCTATTAACAGTTGCATCAATCGAGAACCAACCTGGTATTTACAATAAATACATAAATACATTGTAATACAAACAGAAGAAACTTTCCCTGTTCATTGGTACAAATACAATCATTACAAACCTTTACTTGAGCTTCTTGTCCCCAAGTTTTCCAATCATCTTGTCTCCCGATTATTCCCATCGCTTGTAGCTTCTTCTGTTTTTTCATCAAACCAGCAACTCTTTTCCGAAGTCTGCTCTGCTTTTGTTCCATTTCCCCGTTCTCTTCGGTCAGTTTTCCACTTTGTTCTACCGGTGCAAGATGAGATGATTTGTTCTCCTTCTCCCTCTTCATAAATTGGTATATCCTAGCCTGATCCACATACATACAAGGTTAGAATTTAAGTTAATAAACCCTTGGATATTGTGAATTCGCGATAGCAACGTCCAAGTAGAACAATAAAAACTGGAATCAAACACTTTTTACTGAAGATAATGATATACCTCGTTCTCAACAGCTTCACCTATTTGACAAGCGGCTTGAATGACCCGAGCGGTGCCAACCCCATTAGCATTGGTCATCAACAAGGCCATCAACTTGTGCATGGTGACCACAGCCATCATGTCAGCGGGCAAGTCATTGAAATAAGGAGCATGGCTCATCCTGCACTTGCTATCCTTGCAAAGGTCTTGATCAGCGAGAATTGCATTTCTTAGGGGCTCAAACCAACCCAGAAAGAGTGACTTCATGTACGGCAAATTGGGAGCAAGCTTCTTGTCACGCATGTCCTCCAACAGTTCCCCGTACTCTCTTGCTGCTTCTGCCCACGCCTCCGTCTCCGATTCTATCTGCCTCCTCTTCAGCAACTTGTACTTGTAGCTGCTGCTGTCCACTTTGTGTTCTGCCTTCGCCATTTCCTCCAACAATTTCTGAACCTCATCGTAGTCATCTTCGGTGTCCGTCGACTCAATAGCCTCCGCAACGCTAGCATGACCTCTGCCCAGCACCATCCAAGACCACGACCAAGAAGAAGAACAAGAAAAACCCTCGTGAAACACAAACTTGGACTGACTCACCCCGACTTCAGGGAAACCCTGAAATGTTTTACATGTTTGGGGCTTACAAAATCTCGGAGATAAAGAAGAAACACGGAAGTTATTCCTTAGGGTTGAGGAAGCTCGCTTGGCCAAGTTCGTCCACATTATGGACCTTAGAGACAGAGGCAAATGTTATGTTTATGGTAAAGATCTGAGACAAACATCCAGCCCAGCCAGCCGCCTCTAAACCCTCCATAAAACCTATTATGTCTTGCCCCTCCTACTATGCATTTCAAACCGGTTTCGGGTCTCGGTTTCCTCCCATTTCCTTTTTGGATACTTTTTTTAATTTTTAAAAATGTACATTACTAAGAAAAATTCAACACGTAATAAATTTTTTTTTTAATTTTTAAAAGCATTTAATTTAATTTAACTATCTAATTTTTTGTTTATTTCAGATATATACATATATTACACACATAAAAGTATTTTAGCTTGTAAATTGTACAGAATAAATATTTATTTTATATAACTAAATTTTATAATAAATAGATACTTCTAAATATATGAATTTTATTCTAATTAAAATTCATAATAAATAAATATTTTTATAAGTATAAATTATATTTTATATTTATGAAAATAATTTATATTGTGATATTGGTTATATTTGATAAGATAATTTAATTAATTTTTAATTTTTTTTACTAGATGAAAAAGTAATTTAATTATTTAGTAAATAAATATTTTTATAATAATTTTAAATTTTTTTTGGAGCGTTATTTTGGTTATATTTCACAAAATATTTCAGTTAATTTTTAATTTTTTTTACTAGTCAAAATTATTTTTGTCTGTTTGATTAACAAATTTTTTTTAGTAGTGTTAGTTGAAGTAGAGTTTTTTTAAAATATTATTTTTAATTTTTAATATTTATTTTTCTTTTTTTCTTTAACATTTATTAGATTTTATTTTTAATATTTTCTATATAAGGGATGATTTTTTTTTCTTCTTCAACTCATATAGGTAGGATTTTATATTTTTTATCTTTCTTTTACATAAGATAAGGTTTTCTCATTTTCACATTTTTATTATATAAGATATTGATAATGATATATAACAAGTTATTTTATTTTGTTTTATTATTATTATTTGTGGGTTATTTTTATATTACCTTTTTTTATTTTAACCATTGTACTATTTATTATATTTATTTTATTTTATTTTATTTTAATTATATAATAATTGAAAGTAAAAAAAAATATATAATTAAAGTAATTGATCTATAAAAAAAATATCATTTTTTGTGTTTATTTTCAAAAAATAACACTTTTTTGAAATGTTAGTTATATCTTTGTATATTTATTCTTTCTTTCCTTAAATATTTATTATATTTTTCCTTTTTAATCTTTTTCATAGAAGGTAAGACTCTATCATACTTTTCTCTTATTCCACTAGGATTTTATTATTTTTATATTATTTTAGACTAAGATAGGATTTTCTCAATTTTTTATTTTTATTATATAAGATAAGATATAAGATATTGATAATGATAGATAATACATTCATATTTATTATTATTATTATTATTATTTGAATTTTTTATATTACACTATTTATTTTAACCATTATACTATTTATTTTATTTTATTATCCCAAACTTATAGTTCAAGATATTGATATTGTTTTTTTTACTATTTTTTCAGTAAATATGTTAATCTTAATTATTTATTTTAATTATTACTCTATTCACTTTATTTTTTTGTTATTTTTAATGTTATACTTCAAGATATTTTAACCATTACACCAATTAACTTTATGAAAGTGTGATATTTTATTATTGTTTAACCATTACACACTTACATCAATTAACTTTATTTTTTAATTACTTCAATTGATTTTTTTACCTAACACTTATGAATCAATAAGTTAATTTAACATCTTTTAGCTACTAGTTACAAGTTCTTAGCTACCCATTAGCTTTCCAACTTCCCATTAGCTTTTAAGTTAGTTTTGTCCAACATAGATTTTTTTAATTATTAATAAATTCTTTTAAAAAATATTGAAATTCAAGTTAGAATTAAAGATATTGAAAATGATAGATATAAAGACAGAATAAATTAGGCTAAACTATTCACTTGATATTAAAGTGTAATGATTAGTCAACTAGCACAAAACGAGCTTGGTGTAGTCATCTCATCACCTCATTTAGTAATGAAGTTCCTAAGTTCAAGGAAAGATAGTTATAATGAAAGTTGACCAAGAAACTACTCACGAAGTCTATTTAGAAAATCTAAAGATAACTAGTGGTAAAAAGGTGATCAAGCTACCTTTTTTACAATAAATCATGGTGTCGCAACCTACCCTTTGGTGGGAGGGCGACGCGAGGCTCACGGGTGCGTCTTCCAAAGAAGAAAAGCGTTAGAAAAACCAAAAAGTGGTCTACGAATTTAAAGGATAAAAGGTTCGGGAGTTGTTTACGGGCGGGGAAGGTATTAGCACCCCACGCGTCTACCTTAAGGAACAGTAGCCTTTAATCAAATGTGCAAAATCTCATGACTTTGATATTTGTTTATTTTCCCTTTGTTTATTTTCCCTTTTTTATGTTTTTATCTTTTTGGGGTCGACAAGAGCAAGACTCTTGCTCCTACGTATCCTTAATTGTGATGAGGAACTCAGACCTACGTAGTTCTTTGAAAGCAAGAAATTTACACGTAGGGTTGATTTTAAACTTTTAAAAGGTTCATTTTAACTGATAAAAGTAAAAGAGACCGTTTAAGGCGTTGGACCTTTGAACTGATTCAAGTGATTTTTGTGTATAAAAGCTTGTTTATGTGTTGATTTTAGCTTTGGTTTAACTTGGTTATTTTCAAACTCATTAAAAGAGGACTTGCAAAGTAAATGACCGGTTGAAACTTTATTTTTCAATGGCTAATCGAGGTTATAGCACAAACGATCGGTTGAATTCTTATTTTACATTGATTAAGTGAGATGACGACACAATTAATCGGTGGAAACTCGCTTTACAATGATAAAAAGGAGATTACGACATAATTAATCGATCGAAACTTGCTTTACAATGAAATAAAATTACTGATGGCAGAAGAATGAAGATGAAGATGCGAAAAGCAAGAGTGGACCCCTAAGGGTGCATAGAATGAATTCACAACTTCAAAAATTAAAACTAATTGGTCGATGAATGAAGAACGATCACGGAATTGATCATGGAAACGTTATGAAAACGTTACGGAAGCACCTCGACTTTGTTTTTTCTTCTTCTTTCTCCTTCTTCTCACTAATTTCAGTGAAAATCTCTCAATATATGATGTTGGACCCTTCTCCTCAAACCCCTCACGCCTATTTATAGGAAATGAGGGGAGGAGGTTGCAAAGCAGCTCGCCCAGGCGAGCTGCTTGATTCCTCCAGAAGTAACCTTGCTCGCTCAGGCGAGCTGGTTACTTCAGCCCTAAGCTTCCTAGTGAGCCCAGGGGCTGAAAAATGCCCCAAAAGTGACCATTTTGCCCTCCTTTTGAATATTTTGCACATTTCCTTCCGAAATGTCACAAAACCTTATGGATTACGCGACAATTAGTGTTAAGCAGCTCAATTCGGCTAGTGAAAATCCAAATGTTGGCAAACGATCATCCCTGGACAAAATTAAGGTATGACAGTTGCCCCTCTTTACTTATCTTTTATTGGAGATAAAAGGGAAGTAAAGATAAAGACACTAATTTTGTTCAGCGATCTTACCATCCGACCGGCCACTAGTGGAAGCCCAAGCAGTGAAACCTATCAAAAGAAAGAGCATAAGAGGCATCAGGTATATCAATAAAAGACCTCGAGGTCTTGCAAAGAAAAGGAGACATTGTCTTTGAAACAAAAGACTCTGATGGTCTTTGAAAAGATAAAGAGCGGAAGACATTGGTAGTCTCCGCAAGACAACAGACTTTGATAGTCTTTGAAAGGTAAAGAAAGGCGGATAACCATGATTGTCTCCGCAAAACAACAGACTATGATAGTCTTGAAAAAGTAAAGAAAAGCGGATGACCATGATTGTCTCCGCATGACGATAGACTTTGTTAGTCTTGAAAATGTAAAGAAGACCGTGATAGTCTTGATAAAAGACATTGAAGTCTTTGAAATGTAAAGAGCAGATGACCATGATTGTCTCTGCTTGACGACAAACTTCGATAGTCTTGGAAAAATAAAGAAAAGCGGATGACCATGATTGTCTCCACAAGCCAATGGACTTGGTAGTCTCTGAGCCAAAGAAGACTGTAATAGTCTTGGTTGAAAGACATTGAAGTCTTCGAAAAAAGGTAGATGACCTTGATTGTCTCTACATGCCAACAGACTTGATAGTCTCGAAGGCAAAGAAAACTGTAACAGTCTTGGTAAAGTAGAGGTGCAGATGACCATGATTGTCTCTGCAAAACTACAGACTATGATAGTCTTGAAAAAGTAGAGGTGCAGATGACCATGATTGTCTCTGCAAAACTACAGACTATGATAGTCTTGGAAAAGTAGAGGTGCAGATGACCATGATTGTCTCTGTAAAACTACACACTATGATAGTCTTGGTAAAGTAGAGGTGTAGATGACCATGATTGTCTCTGCAAAACTACAGACCATGATAGTCTTGGAAAAGTAGAGGTGTAGATGACCATGATTGTCTCTGCAAAACTATAGACCATGATAGTCTTTGAAAATCTTACACTAAAATGTGAACATGCTTAGCAAAGAAACAAACCTCCAAACCGGTCATAACAACATATATTTTTGAAGAAAAACGAATGTGACTACTTGGGAATGAAAGCATGCAGATAGAATTTCTCATAACCAAAATAAGATTTAAGATATTAGCATTTTATTTCTAAAAGAGCATTAGAAGAAACACTGGGCAGAACCAAATAGGGGAAAACTGCTCAAGGTGTATAAAATCTCACACAGGCAAGTGTTTCATCCTGATTCCAGACCACAGACATGTCATAAATTGACTTTGCAAGTCATTTCCCATCAAATCATAATATGCACAATCATCATGGATCAATAGGGCTTTATGAGGTGGGATTTTGGTGGGGAATTTGGCTTTGGATATTCTGGCCTTTCCCTTTTCGATTTCCTTTTCTCTTTGGTTCGACGTGGAACAGGAGAGGACACGAAGATTCGGTTTGTAATTGAGATAGGTGGTTACTTTACACCCATTGGGTCTAACCAAGTTATCATTGCTTTTCTTTTATATTTCCTTCTTTTTTTTATAATTCTGCACATTATTCAGCCATAATCTGGTTCAAAGAACCCCCTTTTCTTCTTTTCTATTTTCCTTTCTTCAATCTTGATTGATTGATTTTTTTTCTTTCTGTCTTTTTTTCTTTTTTCTTTTTGTTTTTGCACATCTCTAACCCAAGGTAAGAGAAGTTTCTATTGGAAAATCTTCCAATCTTTTTTTCCTAGGGTAAGGTTGGAAATTTCCATCCTAGGTCAAGGTCATGGCTAGAAATCGACACTTGGCTCAAAAGGCCTACAAATGGTGGGACATGATATATGTTGGGTATCTGTTTGGCAAATGGCTCAGGAACAAGGGAATGCCCCAATTATTTCCATGAAATGCATATTATGACAATTAGAAATTTATGCAAAGTAAATCATTGCATACATCCATGTGGACACTCAAACGTAATGCTTTTGTGGCCATGTAAACACTAAGGTTTAGGGTTTGCTTCCCCATTCAAATCGAACCAGTGTTTTCAAAAATTGCTCTTTCATCAAGTTGCGCATACATCCGAGTCCATTTAGGCATTTTGGGAAAATTTTCAGTGTGTTCACCCCTTAGGTGCACATTCATTCTTTTCAAAAACCTTTTTGTGTTTTGATCCGTGAATTTTCCAAAGAAAACTTGCAGTCATTCTTTTTCAAAAGCGTGTTGGTTTTTTTAGTTTTCTTTCTTATTCTTTTCTTTTTATAGAAAGAGTTTGTAATCTGAGGAACAAAAGGCGTGTAAATGAAAACAAATACACGAGGCCCTATTTCTTTTCTACTTAGTTTTTTTTTTATTCAGACAAAGCCAAAGCAACACAACAGTATGACAATACGCTAGAAACAATAAAGTTTATCACAATGAGATAACAAAAAACTGAAAGCGATAACATAGAGTACAATTTTATCGAAATGAGATAACAGATAAAAACTGAAAGCAATAACATAATAACGACGAAATCACAATTTTTTTTTGGCGATCTCAGCCATGCAACGTTGCCTCGTCAAGTGAAGAAATCCAGCACATTAGCCATGTCGTCATCCTCTAGAGCTCCATCGTCGTCCCCAGTGGCCCCTATGGGTCTTGCCCCTATCTCAAAATCGGGCTCATCTCCAGGCCACGCAGTCGTAGCCCCGAACTGCTTGGGGGTAGACCACGGGAAAGGACTGGGGTCCTTGCTCTGCTGATGCTGGGTGTATTGGTAGAAGCTCTCATTCAGCTGCTCCTGACCACCATGATTAGCCGCTTGTTGGCTAGCCACATGCTACATGTACGTATGCATTTGGAGCTCCATCCTTCTCAGGTGAGCGTGTTAGTGTTTAGCTCTACTGAGCTTTAAAAGATTGGCTAAGATTTTGTTAAAACATAAGCACTTAGACAATGAAGGAAAGCTGGAGTTGCTGCACATGATGCCCAACGTTATATCAAGGAATGAGATCGGGCTGCATAATGCACAAGGCAAGATAAAATGTCAAATGAAGAATTGAAGTTGCAGGATCCACGATGTCGGATACAATGTCCTGACATCCTGCCCGAGAATACTGGAGTTGCTGTACAATGCAAGATAAAAGTCAAGTGCAGAAGTGAAGTTGCAGGATCCACGATGTCGGATACAATGTCCTGACATCCTGCCCGAGAATACTGGAGTTGCTATACAATGCAAGATAAAAGTCAAGTGCAGAAGTGAAGCTGCAGGATCCACGATGTCGGACACGATGTCCTGACATCCGGCCCGATAATACTGGACATATAAATCTGTTATATCTTTAACAGATTATTGTGCAGTTAGCAAGAGATTAGAAGATCTATCTTTAGGAACGAATTAAAAGATCATTAAAGTTCGAATTTCAAAGTAGAAGAGTTCGTTCAGGGATTAAAGATTAAAGATTAAAGATTCAAACTAAAAGATCAAAAGTTATCTTTTAGTTCTTTAACTGCAGATTTTTCAGAAGAAGATAGATCTCCTCCAGCATCAAGGAGTTGCAGCCCAGAATCGTACACGGCTATATAATCATGGAGGCTGCACGAGTTCTGTACCAAGTCCGGGATTGAAGAGTTATTTTGTGAGTTTTGGGACTTGAGTCTTTTGTGAGCCACCTTGATGGTACCCTAACATCAAGTGTTGGACCTATGTGTGTAGAGTTGATCTCTTGTGTCTAGAGTTGATCTCTAGTGTGTAGAGTTGATCTCTTTTGTTCAGAGTTGATCTCTGGTGTGTCTTTGACTTAATTGTAAACACGGGAGTGTGAGTGAGAGGGAGTGAGCGGAGGTTCTCATATCTAAGAGTGGCTCTTAGGTAGAGATCGCACGGGTAGTGGTTAGGTGAGAAGGTTGTAAACAGGGGCTGTTAGACCTTGAACTAACACTATTGAGAGTGGATTTCCTCCCTGGCTTGGTAGCCCCCAGATGTAGGTGAGGTTGCACCGAACTGGGTAAACAATTCTCTTGTGTTATTTACTTGTTTAATCTGTTCATACGGACACATATAATCTGCATGTTCTGAAGCGTGATGTCGTGACATCCGGTACGACATCTGTCCCCTGGTATCAGAATTTCAATTGGTATCAGAGCCAACACTCGAAATCACAGAGTGAGATCTAGGGAGATAAATTCTGATGAACATGGAGAAGAAGGAGGGCCAGTGAACAGACCACCAATTCTTGATGGAACCAACTATGAATACTGGAAAGCAAGAATGGTGGCCTTCCTCAAATCACTGGATAGCAGAACCTGGAAAGCTGTAATCAAAGGCTGGGAACATCCCAAGATGCTGGACACAGAAGGAAAGCCCACTGAAGAATTGAAGCCAGAAGAAGACTGGACTAAAGAAGAAGACGAATTGGCACTTGGAAACTCCAAAGCTTTGAATGCTCTATTCAATGGAGTTGACAAGAATATCTTCAGACTGATCAACACTTGCACAGTGGCCAAGGATGCGTGGGAGATCCTGAAAACCACTCATGAAGGAACCTCCAAGGTAAAGATGTCCAGACTGCAACTATTGGCTACAAAATTCGAAAATCTGAAGATGAAGGAGGAAGAGTGTATTCATGACTTCCACATGAACATTCTTGAAATTGCCAATGCTTGCACTGCCTTGGGAGAGAAGATGACAGATGAAAAGCTGGTGAGAAAGATCCTCAGATCCTTGCCTAAGAGATTTGACATGAAAGTCACTGCAATAGAGGAGGCCCAAGACATTTGCAACATGAGAGTGGATGAACTCATTGGTTCCCTTCAAACCTTTGAGCTAGGACTCTCGGATAGGGCTGAAAAGAAGAGCAAGAACTTGGCGTTCGTGTCCAATGATGAAGGAGAAGAAGATGAGCATGACCTGGATACTGATGAAGGTCTGACTAATGCAGTTGTGCTCCTTGGAAAGCAGTTCAACAAAGTGCAGAACAGAATGGACAGAAGGCAGAAGCCACATGTCCAGAACATCCCTTTCGACATCAGGAAAGGCAGTAAAAACCAGAAAAGATCAGATGTAAAGCCCAGTCACAGCAAAGGAATTCAATGTCATGGGTGTGAAGGCTATGGACACATCATAGCTGAATGTCCCACTCATCTCAAGAAGCAGAGGAAAGGACTTTCTGTAGGTCATTCTGATACAGAGAGTGAGCAAGAAAGTGACTCTGACAGAGATGTGAATGCACTCACTGGGAGATTTGAATCTGCTGAAGATTCAAGTGATACAGACAGTGAAATCACTTTTGATGAGCTTGCTACATCCTATAGAGAACTATGCATCAAAAGTGAGAAGATTCTTCAGCAAGAAGCACAACTGAAGAAGGTCATTGCAGATCTGGAGGCTGATAAGGAGGCACATAAAGAGGAGATCTCTGAGCTTAAAGGAGAAGTCGGTTTTCTGAACTCTAAATTGGAAAACATGACCAAATCAATAAAGATGCTGAATAAAGGCTCAGATACGCTTGATGAGGTGCTGCTGCTTGGAAAGAATGCTGGAAACCAGAGAGGACTTGGATTTAATCCTAAGTCTGCTGGCAGAACGACCATGACAGAATTTGTTCCTGCCAAAAACAGGACTGGAGCCACGATGTCACAACATCGGTCTCGACATCATGGAACGCAGCAGAAAAAGAGCAAAAGAAAGAAGTGGAGGTGTCACTACTGTGGCAAGTATGGTCACATAAAGCCCTTTTGCTATCATCTACATGGCCATCCACATCATGGAACTCAAAGCAGCAACAGCAGAAAGAAGATGATGTGGGTTCCAAAACACAAGGCTGTCAGTCTTGTTGTTCATACTTCACTTAGAGCATCAGCTAAGGAAGATTGGTACCTAGATAGCGGCTGTTCCCGACACATGACAGGAGTCAAAGAATTCCTGCTGAACATTGAGCCCTGCTCCACTAGTTATGTGACATTTGGAGATGGCTCTAAAGGAAAGATCATTGGAATGGGAAAGCTAGTTCATGATGGACTTCCTAGTCTGAACAAAGTACTGCTGGTGAAGGGACTGACTGCAAACTTGATCAGCATCAGTCAGCTGTGTGATGAAGGATTCAATGTAAACTTCACAAAGTCAGAATGCTTGGTGACAAATGAGAAGAGTGAAGTTCTAATGAAGGGCAGCAGATCAAAGGACAATTGTTACCTATGGACACCCCAAGAAACCAGCTACTCCTCCACATGTCTATTCTCCAAAGAAGATGAAGTCAGAATATGGCATCAAAGGTTTGGACATCTGCACTTAAGAGGCATGAAGAAAATCCTTGACAAAAGTGCTGTTAGAGGCATTCCCAATCTGAAAATAGAAGAAGGCAGAATTTGTGATGAATGTCAGATTGGAAAGCAAGTCAAGATGTCCCACCAGAAGCTTCAACATCAGACCACCTCCAGGGTGCTGGAACTACTTCACATGGACTTGATGGGGCCTATGCAAGTTGAAAGCCTTGGAGGAAAGAGGTATGCCTATGTCATCCACAACAGAGTCACACTTAGAAGAGGGACTCCAACCACTCTGTATGAAATCTGGAAAGGGAGGAAGCCAACTGTCAAGCACTTCCACATCTTTGGAAGTCCATGTTACATTTTGGCAGATAGAGAGCAAAGGAGAAAGATGGATCCCAAGAGTGATGCAGGAATATTCCTGGGATACTCTACAAACAGCAGAGTATATAGAGTATTCAATTCCAGAACCAGAACAGTAATGGAATCCATCAATGTGGTTGTTGATGATCTGTCTCCAGCAAGAAAGAAGGATGTCGAAGAAGATGTCAGAACATCGGGAGACAATGTAGCAGATGCAGCTAAAAGTGGAGAAAATGCAGAAAACTCTGATTCTGCTACAGATGAATCAAACATCAACCAACCTGACAAGAGACCCTCCATTAGAATCCAGAAAATGCATCCCAAGGAGCTGATTATAGGGGATCCAAACAGAGGAGTCACTACAAGATCAAGGGAGATTGAAATTGTCTCCAACTCATGCTTTGTCTCCAGAATTGAGCCCAAGAATGTGAAAGAGGCACTGACTGATGAGTTCTGGATCAATGCTATGCATGAAGAAGTCTATGTGGAGCAGCCAAAGGGATTTGCAGACCCGACTCATCCAGATCATGTATACAGGCTCAAGAAGGCTCTCTATGGATTGAAGCAAGCTCCAAGAGCTTGGTATGAAAGGCCAACAGAATTCCTTACTCAGCAAGGGTATAGGAAGGAAGGAATTGACAAGACTCTCTTTGTCAAACAAGATGCTGAAAACTTGATGATTGCACAGATATATGTTGATGACATTGTGTTTGGAGGGATGTCAAATGAGATGCTTCGACATTTTGCCCAACAGATGCAATCTGAATTTGAGATGAGTCTTGTTGGAGAGCTGACTTATTTTCTGGGACTTCAAGTGAAGCAGATGGAAGACTCCATATTCCTCTCTCAAAGCAAGTATGCAAAGAACATTGTCAAGAAGTTTGGGATGGAGAATGCCAGTCATAAAAGGACACCTGCACCTACTCACTTGAAGCTGTCAAAGGATGAAGCAGGCACCAGTGTTGATCAAAGTTTGTACAGAAGCATGATTGGGAGCTTATTATATTTAACAGCTAGCAGACCCGACATCACCTATGCAGTGGGTGTTTGTGCAAGATATCAAGCCAATCCCAAGATAAGTCACTTGACTCAAGTAAAGAGAATTCTGAAATATGTAAATGGCACCAGTGACTATGGGATTATGTACTGTCATTGTTCAGATTCAATGCTGGTTGGGTATTGTGATGCTGATTGGGCTGGAAGTGCAGATGACAGAAAAAGCACTTCTGGTGGATGCTTCTATTTGGGCAACAACCTTATTTCATGGTTCAGCAAGAAGCAGAACTGTGTGTCCCTATCTACTGCAGAAGCCGAGTATATTGCAGCAGGAAGCAGCTGTTCACAGCTAGTTTGGATGAAGCAGATGCTGAAGGAGTACAATGTCGAACAAGATGTCATGACATTGTACTGTGACAACATGAGTGCTATCAATATTTCTAAAAATCCTGTTCAACACAGCAGAACCAAGCACATTGACATTAGACATCACTATATCCGAGATCTTGTTGATGATAAAGTGATCACACTGAAGCATGTTGACACTGAGGAACAAATAGCAGATATTTTCACAAAGGCTTTGGATGCAAATCAGTTTGAAAAACTGAGGGGCAAGCTGGGCATTTGTCTGCTAGAGGAATTATAGCAGCTACTGCAATCTGAACGTGCCCAAACGAATCAGTTAACATTAATAGCACGTTCACCACAAAGCAAATTCGACCGTTGCTTCACACGCCCCTCTACATTCTTCATTCAAATTTATATCTGCTTGGCATTCGTGTTTTCACCAGCATTTCCCAATAGTTTTCTGAGATTCACGAAATCATTCCAAACGCTCTGCTTTCCCATGGCTACCTCACCAAAAGAAACTGCAGCTTCTGGTTCACCCGCTGTACCATCATCTCCGCACCAGGAACAACCAGAGTTCAACATCCAACCCATACAAATAATTCCTGGTCAAGCTTCAGTCCCTGAGAAACTGGTTCCCAGAAGACAACAGGGAGTGAAGATTTCTGAAAACCCTAGCCTTGCAACAAGTCCTAGGGAAGTAGACACGGAGATGGACAAGAAAATCCGCAGTATTGTGAGTAGCATTCTGAAAGATGCTTCTGTGCCTGAAGCTGATGAAGATGTCCCAACATCGTCCACCCCAAATGTTTCTGTGCCTGATGTCAATAAAGATGTTCCAACATCCTCCGCTCCAAATGCTGAAGCCCTCCCTTCACCCAGTGAAGAGGAATCAACAGAAGAAGAGGATCAAGCCTCAGAGGAGACCCCTGCACCAAGGGCACCAGAACCTGCTCCAGGTAACCTCATTGACTTGGAAGAAGTCGAATCTGATGAAGAACCCATTGCCAACAGGTTGGCACCTGGCATTGCAGAAAGGTTACAAGGCAGAAAGGGAAAAACCCCCATTAAGAGGTCTGGACGAATCAAGACTATGGCCCAGAAGAAGAGCACTCCAGTCACTCCTACCACATCCAGAAGAAGCAAGGTTGCTATCCCCTCCAAGAAAAGGAAAGAAATTTCCTCATCCGATTCTGATGATGATGTCGAACTAGATGTCTCGACATCTAAGAGGGCCAAGAAATCTGGAAGAAAGGTGCCTGGAAATGTTCCTGATGCACCATTGGACAACATCTCTTTCCACTCCATTGGCAATGTTGAAAAGTGGAAATATGTGTATCAACGCAGACTTGCGGTTGAAAGAGAACTGGGAAGAGATGCCTTGGATTGCAAGGAGACCATGGACCTCATCAAGGCTGCTGGACTACTGAAGACAGTCACCAAGTTGGGAGACTGTTATGAAGGCCTAGTCAGGGAATTCATTGTCAACATTCCCTCTGACATATCAAACAGAAAAAGTGATGATTATCAAAGAGTGTTTGTCAGAGGAAAGTGTGTTAGATTCTCCCCTGCAGTGATCAACAAATATCTGGGCAGACCTACTGATGGAGTGATAGATATTGATGTTTCTGAGCATCAAATTGCCAAGGAAATCACTGCCAAACGAGTCCAGCATTGGCCAAAGAAAGGGAAGCTTTCAGCAGGGAAGCTAAGTGTGAAGTATGCAATTCTACACAGGATTGGTGCTGCAAACTGGGTACCCACCAATCATACTTCCACTATTGCCACAGGTTTGGGTAAATTTCTGTATGCTGTTGGAACCAAATCCAAATTTAATTTTGGAAACTATATTTTTGATCAAACTGTTAAGCATTCAGAATCATTTGCTGTCAAATTACCCATTGCCTTCCCTACTGTATTGTGTGGCATTATGTTGAGTCAGCATCCCAATATGTTAAACTACACTGACTCTGTGATGAAAAGAGAATCTCCTATATCCCTGCACTACAAATTGTTTGAGGGGACACATGTCCCAGACATTGTCTCGACATCAGGGAAAGCTGCTTCAGGTGCTGTGTCCAAGGATGCTCTGATTGCTGAACTCAAGGACACATGCAAGGTGCTGGAAGCAACCATCAAAGCCACCACAGAGAAGAAAATGGAGCTGGAACTGCTGATCAAAAGGCTCTCAGAGAGTGGCATTGATGATGAAGAAGCAGCTGAGGAAGAAGGAGAAGCAGCTGAAGAAGAAGAAGAAGCTGCTGAGGAAGAGGAAGACGCAGCAGAAGAGACAGAATCAGATGATGATTCTGAAGCCACCCCATGATCATCAGACCCTTATGTTTGCTTTTCACTTTTATTAGCTAAAGGGGCATGTCCCTTTGAACAAATGATTGTTATTGGTCTGTAATATTCGCACATTAATTTCATGCATCCTACTTATGCCAAATTTATGTCTAAAAAGGGGGAGTAATAGTATTATGCTTGCTATTATGCATGATTTTGAGCAATAGGATATGGTAGTAGGATACGATGTATGCATGATTCATGATCTTGAGGGGGAGTTGTATGAATATGATTTTGAGGGGGAGACTGCTGCTGATGATGACTGTTGTAAGCTACTAGAAGATGCTGCAGTAAGAGCATGAAGACAGGGGGAGCAGATAGCGGATGTCACATGAGATGTCTCGACATCCTGGAAAAGACTAGTAGCTGATAGAAGATGCTGCAGTAAGAGCATGGAGACAGGGGGAGCAGAAGCAGAAAGCTGATGTCACGAGAGATGTCTTGACATCCTGGAGAAGACTTGTAGATTTGCAACTTGAAGAATTTCCGCTGTGCTTGATTACTCTGATAATGGAAGTTGCTGATCCCACTTGCATAACTGCTCGTACCTGCTCAGGAAGTGTCTAAGTATGTTTTAGACAAAATTTGCCAAAGGGGGAGATTGTTAGTGTTTAGCTCTACTGAGCTTTAAAAGATTGGCTAAGATTTTGTTAAAACATAAGCACTTAGACAATGAAGGAAAGCTGGAGTTGCTGCACATGATGCCCAACGTTATATCAAGGAATGAGATCGGGCTGCATAATGCACAAGGCAAGATAAAATGTCAAATGAAGAATTGAAGTTGCAGGATCCACGATGTCGGATACAATGTCCTGACATCCTGCCCGAGAATACTGGAGTTGCTGTACAATGCAAGATAAAAGTCAAGTGCAGAAGTGAAGTTGCAGGATCCACGATGTCGGATACAATGTCCTGACATCCTGCCCGAGAATACTGGAGTTGCTATACAATGCAAGATAAAAGTCAAGTGCAGAAGTGAAGCTGCAGGATCCACGATGTCGGACACGATGTCCTGACATCCGGCCCGATAATACTGGACATATAAATCTGTTATATCTTTAACAGATTATTGTGCAGTTAGCAAGAGATTAGAAGATCTATCTTTAGGAACGAATTAAAAGATCATTAAAGTTCGAATTTCAAAGTAGAAGAGTTCGTTCAGGGATTAAAGATTAAAGATTAAAGATTCAAACTAAAAGATCAAAAGTTATCTTTTAGTTCTTTAACTGCAGATTTTTCAGAAGAAGATAGATCTCCTCCAGCATCAAGGAGTTGCAGCCCAGAATCGTACACGGCTATATAATCATGGAGGCTGCACGAGTTCTGTACCAAGTCCGGGATTGAAGAGTTATTTTGTGAGTTTTGGGACTTGAGTCTTTTGTGAGCCACCTTGATGGTACCCTAACATCAAGTGTTGGACCTATGTGTGTAGAGTTGATCTCTTGTGTCTAGAGTTGATCTCTAGTGTGTAGAGTTGATCTCTTTTGTTCAGAGTTGATCTCTGGTGTGTCTTTGACTTAATTGTAAACACGGGAGTGTGAGTGAGAGGGAGTGAGCGGAGGTTCTCATATCTAAGAGTGGCTCTTAGGTAGAGATCGCACGGGTAGTGGTTAGGTGAGAAGGTTGTAAACAGGGGCTGTTAGACCTTGAACTAACACTATTGAGAGTGGATTTCCTCCCTGGCTTGGTAGCCCCCAGATGTAGGTGAGGTTGCACCGAACTGGGTAAACAATTCTCTTGTGTTATTTACTTGTTTAATCTGTTCATACGGACACATATAATCTGCATGTTCTGAAGCGTGATGTCGTGACATCCGGTACGACATCTGTCCCCTGGTATCAGAATTTCAGAGCGGATATGGATTCTAAGGATTGCGTCTCCTGTAGAGGCAATGACGGTGCTCCTGTGGCTGGCTGCTGCTGGCCCTCCTCTTGTTGTTGTGCTTGCCTGGGCATGCAATATTTCTCTATGAAGGCTCTACTGATGGGAGGCCGGATGAGCTTGGTGGGAGTGATCGGCACTCCATAGAATTGGCAAAGGCCCATGATCAAAGCAGGAAATCCCAGGGCCCTGTTGGACTTCTTCGGGTCCACTGGGTGTCTAGAAGGCGTGATCCCTGCAAACTGATACATAACATCAGAGATCAGCTGGGCAACATGTACACTCACCTGAGTCAGGATGGTGTAGACCAGCTGACACTTCGGCAAAGGGAGGTTTGAATTATGGTCGGTAGGGAGAATGTTGCTGAGCAGCAATGCCATCCAAATCTATGTAAGGGTGGTCATGCTAGTGCGCATGATCCTCACCCGTCTCCCCTCTACGCTTCGGGCAAAGTCCTGCCCCAGAACGCACAACAACTGGCTGATGGCCTCCTCGTCGAAGCCCGAGGCCTAACTCCTCCTCTGGCTAAACTCACAGCATTGGCCCTCCTCCAAGACCAATGGATGCCCCCAAAACTGATTAATGACATCCTCATCGAAAGGGATCCACTAGCCCCTCACCTAGGAGCGTTTGTCTCTGACTCCATCCTCTGTGGGCCAGGCGTTGGCATAAAACTCCATGACTATCTCGGGATCGTACTTAGCCATGGGTGATACAAGCTGAGCCCATTGCCTCCGGACAATTTCCTCTTGAAACTCAGCATACTCTTCGTCCCTCAGCCGGACTCTTCTCTCTTTGAGGAACGACCAGCCTTTAATGGCCTCAAAGCGTCGCTGGTGTTCCTCACTCCAGAACCTATGCCCATCAGAATTCATGTCCACCTGTGGGGCCGCATTGGAACCCTCTCCAGCGGCATCTTTTCTCGACCTCTTGGCTGGAAGCTTCTTCGAAGCCATTTCCTGCGAGGACACATTTGTAAAGTTAGTTTGCATGAAATACCCATTATCACAATATAGGCCAAACAAACTAAAATGGTGCACGCTCCTTTTTGGTTTTTTTACCAAATGCAAATGTCAATGTGTAATTAGAAAATACTTACACATTGATGCATAGGTTACTTTATGATATATATATATATATATATATATATATATATATATATATATATATATATTTATTTATATATAGGCATATACATATATTTTTGGTGAAAGACATTTTATGACATATATCCACATATATATACACACATTTTGAAAGGCATTTCCATGCTATATATTCACACATATATAAAATACATTTTGAAAGGCATTTTCATGCTACCTAGGTGCAAGGTGCTTACCATGATGCAGCAAATTCAAATGCTAGTCTAAAAAACCTCACAAACATGTTCTCATATTCATGCATTTTTACATCCAAGACCCAAAAAACTTAGATTCCTAGGCATAAGTAATGTTTTTGGCCCTTTATTCTAGCTTCTATAAACTATCCACACACTCAAAATGGCAGCCATATATGAACAAATTTGTTCCACAAGCCAAATTTCATAATACCACACGCAAAAGCCATTGAGGCATTTCACCGAAAACTTGGTGGACACATGTTCAAACGTGAAAAAATGAGGAACGGGGACAACGTGACATGCCCATTCATCTCAGAATTCAAAATAGACCTATGGCCATCCCCTACAACCCCCCAATTCATACAACCAATGCATGGATTCACATATACATTGCCTCATGAAATTTGCAAGAAACAAGCAAACAAAGCACTAAAATACAGCAATGGCAAGCCAAAGATCAAAGGAAAATGGCACTTACTTGTAGGGAGTGAACAAAAATGCAAAAAGAAGAGCAAAAACTCAACAATGGAGACTTAGGGCTGTTGGAATCAAGTTTTCCCGTAAGCCTTGGCGTTCTTGAAGGTTGGGGAAGATTTTGGGGTGAAGAATGGCTTCACCCGTCCCCATTTTAAAAACTTCTACCAAACATGCTCGCCCAGGCGAGCTAACCCCCCCCCCCCCCCCTTTTTTTTTTGCAAAATCCCTTTGCAAAACCTGGATTAGCCCTTGTCATGTTTATATATATTTTTAAACTCCTATAATTGCAAATAAACTAGGCGCATTCAAATATAATTCAAGAAAACATACAAATAAACATAGGCAGGAATTTTAAAGAGCTGAATTAGAGATACTAGGCTGCCTCTTAGTATCGCTTCTTTAACATCTTGAGCCGGACGCGGGATGATGATTTGTTGATCATGGACCTAGCACTTGCTCGTACCTACCCTTAAGCTTTTGAATAAAGGAAATGGCATCATGCGGTAAATGTGAAACTACAACACAAAATACTGATATTACCTTTCACTTACCCTTGTCTTAATTTTGGTGTGGTATTGACCATCACTCAAAATGACTCCTTATTCACCCTCCGATTCGTAGGATGACAAGATGCAAATGCATGCATGCTTGTGATTTGGATGTTTAAGTGCAACAATTAAACAAGTGTTATTATGTTCAATTTTACTTAAACGCTTACGACACCCTTTTGATGGAGCCAAATGGCTCTGAATTCAGCGGGCAAAATTGAAAGTGTAGGTTCTTAAGAAGTAAAGACACAACACATGAAGTTTAAGATGCAAATCATTAATCCAATATTTATTAATGTTGCGATCATGGTTTACAAAGGTTTTTAAGACTTTGGGGATCCCAATGAGTCCTTGGAGAACAAGCATGTGTTAAACCTTCTAGCTGCCCCCAGGTACTAAGCATAATATCATTTGACGATATCAGAATTCATGGGCGAAGGCAATTCTTAATCATCCATGCTGGCAAGCAACAATGCTCCTCCCGAAAATGCCTTCTTCACCATAAAAGGTCCTTCATAATTTGGAGCCCACTTTCCCCTATGGTCTTTCTTGGGATACTTTCTTCAAGACGAGATCCCTTTCGCTGAACTTGCATGGACGTACCTTCTTGTCAAAAATGTTCTTTACTCGGCTTTGATACAATCGTCCATGGCTCATGGAAGCCAACCTCTTACCTTCTATAAGGTTTGGGCTCAATAGCCCCAATTACGTCTATTCCCCACATAGAGAACGACCAAGGCGTTACCAAGACGTTCAAAGGCATGGGTGGCGCATTGACATTGTCGGTGAATGCCTGGCACTTGTGGCACTTTCTCACATGGATACAACAACCATTTTCCATGGTGAGCTAGTAATACCCTACTCTCAGAATCTTCCGGGCCATGGCATGTTCGTTGGCATGTGTTCAAAAGGACCCCTCGTGAACTTCCACTAGCATCTGCTTAGCCTTCCTGGCATCCACACATCGGAGCAAAACCATATCATGGTTCGTCTTATACAAGATACTTCCACTCAGGAAGAAACCGACTACTAATGTTAGTCGATGAATACGACTAACTTTTGTGTATAAAACCTGTGTAAATTGTATCAAACTCCTCCAATTTATGGTTATTTTGTAGTGTTCTAATTACTTTTTGTTAAAGATAGGTAATAAATACTTAGTACTCCCATTTTGTGCGTTTAATAACCATTTCCTCTCAATTTCAAGTTAATTAGGCAAGTTTGTGAAGTGCTGATTTTCATCCGCTCGCTAAGCCAATCTTTTAGCTTAGCGAGCCATCCGCTGAGCGCAACACTCCTCGGCTGAGTGCGAGGAAGAATCTGGAAGAAGGATGAGCTGTGCATTTGCGCTGAGTGAAGGGTCATCCCGCTAAGCGCACTGCTTCAGTCCATCCGCTGAGCGAGAAAAGCACGCGGTAATCCGAAATCCACTAATGCGCACTAAGCGGTCCATAGTCGCGTTAAGCATGCTAGCACAAACAAAGCTACCTATTTAAGCCTGAAATCAGATTTTGGAATGGAGTTTGGGCAATTCTCAAAGCTTTTGCATGTTTAGAGATTTCTAGAGAGAGAAAGGTCCAAGTTCCAGAGAGTTTTGAGAGCTTTTCCTGTGAGAAGACTGGCAGAGAACTGAGCGAGAAGAGGAAGTCATCTTGAGAGCATGAGATGAGTCTGTGTGTGATTGTGAGGTTCTAGAGGTGGAGGAGACATCCCCACTACTTGTATTTCTTCAATCCTTCGTTTTTCTCTTTTCTTTGTTGTAAAGGAAGCTTCCCAGATACGGAGAGCTAAATCCTCTGTTGGTTCTTCCTTGTAGGTACTTGATGTAAATACTTGTATATCTATTTAATGATGTTTTATGTGTTCTTTGTGCTATCAGTACATCCTTTTAGTGTGCTTTTGCCTTGATCATGTAGATGCATGCTTTGTTAGGATCATTCAACAGTGGAAACTGGTTTGATTCTTAGAACTTGATAGGACAGGGCTAGTTTATCGTATTATCACGAGGGATCGAAGGTACGATAACCTAGTTGTTTGTATGCTTGTCTTAATGCGATTCTGGTCGAGTTTAGTCCAACAAGAGGAATCTGAGGATGATGCTTGATTAGGATTAGGCTAGATTATCACGAGGAATTGGGATTTAGCATTTCAGGAAGCGGCTAGTCATAGTACTGAGCAAGGGAGGCGATGGCTTCAACAAAAACTTCTATCATAACCAAATCCCAAATTTTTCCATATGTTTTGCGGAAGGCTTGACATCAGACTTGATCCATCTGTTGCCCTAGCTCTCGCAAGTTGGCTACCTCTAGGCTCTTGGCTTTGACATGATAGAACCTTTTCTTAAAAGAGGACACTTTGTTCAACCCCATGTTTGCTAGAATGAAAACACTACTGATCAATACTTCAACATCTTATCATAGAAGAGATATGATGAATACAATGAGGGGATGTTTATGCTATGCATGACAAAACATGTTTATCTATGGACACAAGAATTTGAAAGAGCATCCCTTCTTACCTGTAATGCATCGGGTATCATGATTTGTCTACAGACATCACCATGGTGCCCAATGCATGACAATTTAAGAAGGTGATGCGAACCTTCCAGCCTCCCGTGACAAGACGAATGTAATGCATGAGTGATGACACGACATGGGTATGCATGCATGAGAGCACACGGTTGATAGCATGAAGAGAAACATGATGACATAATAAAATAATACCAAACTGACATAACAACATGGCAAACACAGGAAAAACACACACAATCATGACATCATAAAGATATACATGGCTATATCAAGGAAACAAACACATAGTGTGTTTGTTTTGTGCCCTTATTTTAGGAACCTAATGGGAGGGACTAAAGGTTTGCTACTTAGTGATAACCCCAAAGGTGGTCGTACATATCTTTCAAAGGTTTCTAGAGATATCATTCTCTTTAATATCAAGCATTATGGTGGTAGGGACTACCAGCGACAACATATCATTAAAGAGAAAAACTCTAGATGAGGCTTCACTGTCATTAAGCGAGTCGGAGATTCAGCATGACCACAGATCAACCTCCACTTCCTATGTTTCAATGGACCCGGGTATAGGGCCCTAATAACTCGCCGTGTGTGCAAAGGTGTACATGCCATGTGCATATAAACAAGTATTTATAGACATTCATGTAATAAGTAAAACAGCCACACCAAAAAGCTTCAAAAGAGTTATCTGACCACAAGAACATTGTTAGTCGATGAAAACGACTAACTTTTGTGCATAAAACGTGTGTAAATTGTATCAAACTCTTCCAATTTATGGTTATTTTGTAGTGTTATAAGTATTTTCTGTTAAGTATAGGTAATAAATACTTAGTACTTCCATTTTGTGTGTTTAATAATCATTTTCTCTCAATTTCAGGTTAATTAGGCAAGCTTTGAAAAGTGTTGTTTTTCACCTTCTTGCTAAGCCAATCTGCTGGCTTAGTGAGCGTCCGCTAAGTGCAACACTCATTGGTTAAGCGCGAGGAAGACTCTGGAAGAAGATGAGTTGTATAGGTTCGCTAAGCGCACCGCTTCATCTCACTAAGCGCACCGCTTCAGTTCATCCGCTAAGCGAGAAAGGCACGCGCTAAGCCAGAATTCACTAATGTGCGCTAAGCGGTCCATAAGTGCTCTAAGCGCACGAGCATGAACAAGGCCACCTATTTAAGCCTGACATCAGATTTTAGAGAGGGAGTTTGGACTAGGATTTGGAGCTTTGCATGTCTAGAGTTTCTAGAGAGAGAAAGGTTCAAGTTCCAGAGAGTTTTGAGAGATTTTGCTGTGTGAAGATCTGCAGAGACCAGAGCTTGAAGTAAGAGCTAGTTTGAGAGCTTGAGATGAGTTTGTGAGTGATTGTGAGATCCTAAAGGTGAAGGAGACATCCTCACCACTTGTATTTTTGCAATCTTTCATCTTGGTCTTCTCTTTGTTGTAAAGAAGACTTCCTGGTATCGAAAGCTAAATCCTCTGTTGGATCTTCCCTGTAGGTACCTGATGTAAATATATTTTTATCTATTTAATGATGTTTTGTGTGTTCTCTGTGCTATCTGTTTTTCACTCCAGCATGTGTTTACCTTGATCACGTAGATGCATGCTTTGTTAGGGTCATTCAACAGTGGAAACTGGTCTAACTCTAAAGTCCTTAATAGGAAGACCAACGTGTTCTCTACTTGTTTTTACACATCATTTCTCTCGCGTGATTTTCTTTCTTTTTGCATAGATAGTTTATACACCTGTTCATATTCACACTTACATTTACACACTAGACACCTAATTGCTGAAATAGCTTACCAAATAACACAAGTTCCCCGAGAGTTTGATACTCGATTATTACCGTTTTATACTACTTGTGAGATCCGAAGCACTTGCCGGAAGCCGAACAAGTTTTTGGTTTCGTTGCCGGGGAACTTTTTTTTATTTGGGAAGTTAGTTCGTCTTTAGGTGTCTATTCTTTATTTGTTATTCTTTGATTGTTTTTGTGAATATTTGTTCTTAATTCCTATTTGTCTTTTCTTGTTAAATTGGATAACCGCTGTTCTGTTAGTATTGTATATGCATAGATCTCCCACATGCAATTTAGTTCCTCTGGACTTAGAAATTGAAACTTCATTGTGAAGGAATAGGGCCGAGCGGAGAAGGAAACTTCTGCAAGATAAAACAGTTGCATCCATTCTTGAGGAGGAGACTCATTTCTCTGACTTATTATCACCTGATTCACCATCATCAAGGGAATCCGCCACTCAATTACCTAAAGTCATTACCATGGCAGAAGAGCATGACCAGAGGATTACCCTTGAGGATTACTCAAATAGTTTAGTACCAGAATTTTTCACCAGCATTGCACGTCCTGATGTTCAAGCTAACAACATCAACTACCCACATTCCTTAATTCATTTAATACATAAGAACTTATTTCAAGGATTACCTAATGAATATCCCTATGCACACTTGGCAACATTCATTGAAATATGCAACACTGTTAAGATTGTCGGTGTACCAGACGAAGCTATTAGGCTCTGCTTTTTTTCATTCTCATTGGTAGGAGAAGCCAAGAGGTGGCTCCACTCATTCAAGAGTAACAGTCTGTAAACCTGGGAAGAAGTTGTTGAAAAGTTCCTAAAGAAATACTTCCCAGAGTCCAAGACTGCGGAAGGGAAAGCTGCAATCTCTTCATTTCATCAGTTTCCTGATGAATCTCTGAGTGAAGCATTGGAGAGGTTCATAGGCTTATTGAGAAGAACTCCCACTCATGGGTTTTTCGAGCCATTCCAATTGAATATGTTTATAGATGGGCTGAGACCACAAACCAAGCAACTGTTAGACACTTCTGCAGGGGGAAAGATAAAATTGAAGACCCTAGAAGAAGCAACTGAGCTAATTGGGAACATGTCAGCTAGTGATCATGCCATTCTACGAGACAAAACCCATCAACTCACAAAGAAAAGCTTGATAGAGCTATCATCACATGACGCTTTATTGGCACATAACAAGTTACTTTCTAAGCAACTTGAGATTTTAACAGAAACACTCGGTAAGCTGCCAACTAAGTTGTCTATGGGTCAACCTACACACTTTTCTATTTTGCAGGTTACAGGTTGTACCATCTGTGGTAAGGCTCATGAAACAGGCCAATGTATTCCCACTGAAGAAAACACTCAAGAAATTCATTATATAGGAAATCAACAGCGACAAGAGTATACTCAAGGAGGATTTTCAGGCTTCCAACAGGGTCCCTATAATCAACAAGGACAGTGGAGGACACACCCTGTTAACCACTTCAATAAAGACCAGAGTGGGCCTTCAAACAGACCAATCCAACAAGGACCTAACATATTCCAGAGGACTACTAAGCTGGAGGAGACCTTGACTCAGTTTATGCAGGTAACAATGTTAAATCATAAAAGCACTGAGTCAGCACTGAAGAACCTTGAGGTCCAGGTGGGACAACTAGCCAAGCAGATAGCTGACAAGTCATCAAACAGTTTTGTGGCAAATACATAACAGAATCCCAAGGAGGAATGCAAAGCTGTGATGACTAGGAGTGAAAGGTTTGTGGAGGCTGAGGATGAGGATAGTGTTGTGCATAAGAAGAAAACTGCTAACAAGAAAGGTACTGATGGCAAGAAAGATGAGGTGAGAGGTGAAAGTAATCAAGAAAAAGAGGAACAAATAATGGTCAAGAATAAATAATTGAAGGACCAAGAAAAAGAAAAAGAAGTAGAAAAAGAAATAGAAAATGAAAAAAATGAAAAAGAAGAAAAAAATAATAAGAATGCAAAAAAGAGTAGAAGTGAAAAAGTTGTGGAAGTACCATATCCTGTGGTACCTTCCATGAAAGAAAAAGATCATCATCTGGCGAGATTTTTAGATATTTTTAGGAAACTGGAAATAACCATGCCCTTCAGAGAAGTTTTACAGCAGATGCCACTCTACTCTAAATTCTTGAAAGATATGTTAACAAGGAAGCATAAATATATTCATCAAGAAAACATCATAGTGGAAGGAAACTACAGTGCTATGATCCAAAAGATCCTTCCACCCAAGCATAAAGATCTTGAGAGTGTAACTATTCCTTGTTCAATTGGAGAAGTCATTGTGGGAAAAGCTCTTATTGACCTAGGAGCCAGTATCAATTTGATGTCACTCTCCATGTGCAGAAGATTGGGAGAGTTGGAAATAATGCCTACTCGAATGACTTTACAATTAGCTGACCGCTCTATTACTAGGCCATATGGAGTAATTGAAGATGTGTTGGTCAGAGTAAAACATTTTATCTTCCCGGCAGACTTTGTGGTAATGGATATCTCTGAAGATACTGACATCCCTGTAATATTGGGAAGGCCATTCATGTTGACCGCAAGCTGCATAGTTGATATAGGGAAGAGGAAGTTGGAGCTAGGTTTTGAAGATCAGAAAATTGATTTTGATTTGTTTGTTGAAGACAAGCTTGCTCTAGAACACAATGTCTGCTTACAGGTAATGGAAGCAGGTCAAGTGGTTCTAAAAGTAAGAACCAAAACATAAGTTCACCCAGTGAGGTAAAAGCGTCAAGCTAATGACGTTAAAGAAGCGCTTCCTGGGAGGTAATTATATCATGTGGAACTTGCTTTATAATTTGTGCAGTGGAGTATATCAGCTTATCCTTGAATGTTAGATAAAAGGGTTTCAATTTGTTGAGGAAGGGACTGAAAAATAACTTATAAAACATTTAATGAAAAACAATCCTTTCGCTAAGCGCAAGCCTCGCGCTAAGCGCATCTCTGTTCATGCGCTAAGCCACGAGTCTCAAGCACTTAGCGCCCAACCCTTGCATCTAAGGCTGATTCATTCCGCTAAGCTAGCCAAGGCCAGGCTGAGCCTAATCGATTTCGATCTGAATTCGGCTAAGTGACAACCAAACCGCTAAGCGACCCCTTATCCTTGGCTAAGCGCGACTTAGTGTCGCCAAGCGCAATTCCTTACGGCCAGATCTGAGGTTCATGAGCTAAGTGCCAACCATGGAAGCTAAGCTGAATTCATTGCGGCAATGTGAGTGCTAAGCGAGTCCTTATCAACTAAGTGAATGCTCTTCTGTACTTAAGATGCATCATTTTAGCTTAGCCAGCCAGAGCCTGGCTTAGCGAGAGTTGCAGCTTTTCGGATTTGCAAACCTCGCTAAGCGGTCTTACACGCGCGCTAAGCCAAGCCTGTGTTAAAAAAAACAAAAACTGATTTTGAATTTGAAACATCGGATAAGCGCGCGGGTCCGCTAAGCGAGCCTTGTTGAGAAACCAAACGTCTCTCTGGCTCGCTTAGTGTTAGTCGATGAAAATGACTAACTTTTGTGCATAAAACTTGTGTATATTGTATCAAACTTCTCCAATTTATAGTTGTTTTGTAATATTATAAGTACTTTCTATTAAATATAGGTAATAGATAATTTATACTTTTGTTTTGTGTGTTTAATAATCAATTTCTCTCAATTTCAGGTTAATTAGGCAAATTGGCAAAAGTGTTGTTTTCACCTTCTCGCTAAGCTAACCTGTTGGCTTAGCGAGCATTTGCTAAGCACGACACTCAATGGCTAAGTGCAAGGAAGAATCTAGAAGAAGATGAGTTGTCAGGTTTGCTGAGCGCACCGCTCCAGGTCATCAAGCGCACGACTTCAGCTCATCCGCTAAGCGAGAGAAGCGTGCTAAGCCAAAATCCACTTATGTGCGCTAAGCGATTCAGATTTGTGCTAAGCGCGCGAGCATGGACCAACCCACCTATTTAAGCTTGAAATCAGATTTTTTGGGGGAGTTTGGCATTTTTTCTTGAGAAGCCTCTGCATGCACAAGAGTCTGGCCTTGGCTTGAAGCTTTTGCATGTTTAGGAAGTTCTAGAGAGAGAAAGGCCCAAGTTCCAAAGAGTTCTGAGAGATTTTGCTGTGTGAAGATCTGCAGAGACGAGAGCTCGAAGTGGAAGCCATTCTGAAAGCTTGAGAAGAGTTTATGAGTGATTGTGAGATCCTAGAGGTGAAGGAGACATCCTCACCACTTGTATTTTTGCAATCTTTCATTTTGTTCTTCTTTGTGTTGTAAAGGAGGTTTCCAGACTATGGAAAGTTAAATCCTCTATTGGATCTTCCCTGTAGGTACGTGATGTAAATATATTTCTATCTATGTAATGATGTTTTGTGTGTTCTCTGTGCTATCTCCTTTTCATTCATGTATGCCTTTACCTTGATCACGTAGATGCATGCTTTGTTAGGGTCATTCAACAGTGAAAACTGGTTTGATTCTAAAGTCCTTGATAGTACGGGGCTAAGTTGTTGTACTGTCACAAGGAATCAGGGTACAAGAACTTAGTTGTGTATGTGTGTGTCTTAATGTGGTCTTGGTTGAGTTTAGTCTTACAAGAGGAATCTGCGGACGAGGCTTGATCAGGATTAGGCTAGGCTATCATGAGGAATCGGGGTCTAGCAGTCCAGGAGACAACATAAGAATACATGGGCATTGTTAGATAGAGAACATCCATTTTAGCATCAGGAACCTATTAGGAAGATGATGCAATCCTACCTCGCAAGGGCATTGGGTAGAAGACTCCAAGTAGATTGGGCTAGAGATCCAAGGGAAGGCCCTAGGGTTCTCATGAGCCTTAGGGTAGATTTCGAGCCCATGGGCTAAGTATGAGCCCGCTTATCTTTGTAAATATTAGAATAGGTATTTCCTTCGTCTGGGCCTTGTATTTTGGTCATTCTAGTAGTATAGGGTTTTAGCCTTGTATTTCGGGGCATTTTGAGTAGTCTTTGTAGTAAGGACTTTTTTTTTGTATTTTCATGTTTTTTGTCATGGGGGTGAACTTAGCTATTATAGGGGGAGTGTAGCTAAGCTCTAGCTTCTCATCTCAAGGAGGTGAGCTTAGCTATTAGAGAGGTATGTGTAGCTAAGCTCTAGCTTCTTTAGGAATCTTCTTAAGGAAGCTTCTCAAGGAGGTGAGCTTAGTTATGAGAAGGGTACGTGTAGCTAAGCTCTAGCTTCTCAAGGAAGTTTTCTCAAGAAAGCTTCTCAAGGAAGCTACCTAGTCTATAAATAGAAGCATGTGTAATACTTGTTGTAACTTTGATGAATGAGAGTCTTGTGAGACACAACTCAAAGTTCAACTTCTCTCCCTCTTTTATTCCTTCAATTTCGTGCTCCCCCTTCTCTCTTTCTTTTCCTCCATTGAAGCATCCTTCCAAGCTTCTTATCCAAGGCTCATCTTGGTGGTGAAGCTCCTTCTTCCATGGCTTATTCCCTAGTGGATGGCGCCTCCTCTCACCTCTTCTCCTTTGTCATCCGCTGCATCTCCATGGTGGAAAATCACCATTAAAGGACCTCATTGAAGCTCAAAGATCCAGCCTCCATAGAAGGCCCACAAGCAAGCTTCCATCAAAAGACCAACACGTTCTCTACTTGTTTTTACACAACATTTCTCTTGCGTGATTTTCTTTGTTTTTGCATAGATAGCTTATATACCTGTTCATAACCACAATCATCTTTTATACCAGACACCTTTTACCAAAATAGCTTGCCAGATAACACAAGTTCCCCGAGAGTTCGATACGCGGTTCTTACCGTTTTATACTACTTGTGCGATCCGGTATACTTGCCAGCCGCGAACACTTAGTGCAGCGTTCTGCTAAGCGAAAGTGTTGAAAACTGCTTAAGTGAGTGTAATAGCAGTTACACTCACACTTGCCAGATTTTGGAAACCCTTTCTCTACACTCCCTCTCTCCAAAAATTTGGACATTTTGCATCTGTGCTTTCTTTTTGCGTTGTCTACTTCCAATCCCAAAGCATTAACAATCCAAGTAAGTTCCTTGATTCTTTTTCTCTTTTTCTTGTCTAAACTTTAGGGTAGAAGACTTCAACTGTAGTTTTAGATTTTTAGGGTTTTTATGTTTTGTTAGAATTAGTTTAAGATTAGGACTATATACGCTTGTATATTGTATTGAGTATGATGCACACATTGCATGTCTAATATGCCTTTTAGAGGCTTGAAAAGTGGAAGAAAACGAACTGCGTTTTATGGAAAACGCGATGAACTCGCTAAGTGAGTTCATCAGTACTCATTGTGTATATAGGCGTTCTCTGAAGAACTCGCTAAGCGAGTTCATCCTCTTGCTGAACTACCTGTGGCTAAGCGAGGCTAAATTGCTAAGCCCAGGTAACTTAGCCAATTTTTTTGGTGATAGTTGTGCGCTAAGCCAAGCTTTCCTGGGCCAAGCGTGATTTGTTGCAGCATCCGCTGAGCTAATCGAGCTTCACTCGCTAAGCTCCCAATACTTAGTGGAATTTTTGAAGAGTTGGTGCCGCTAAGCGCAACCTTTAAGGATCTTAGTGCATATCTTTCCGGCAAATGTTCAGCTTAGTGGGCGTTGTCCAGCTAAGCCAAATCTGCAAAAGCTGAATTTCTACAACTTCCGTTAAGCGACTCCACATGTCGCTATGCGGTAGTGTTTTTTTTGCAAAGGCCAACTAAGCAGACCATGTCTCGCTAAGCAGCCAGTGTATTTTTCAGTTTTTGAAATTTGAATAACTTGTATCCTGATTAGTTGTTTGGTTCCTTTATATGCAGATGGCTTCTAGGAAACGTAAAAGTATTGGTTCAAGACCCACATCACAGTATGAAACAGGAGATTCTCTTCCTTAGATGCTTGGACCAGATACACAGATAATGTTCTGGGGAGAAACATTTTACCTGAGAGGAAGGTAGAGCTCTATCACACTGAGCTAGATGACTTTAAGGCTGAATTGGAGAGGCGTAATTTCTATAAATGCCTCACCAATTTAGTCAATGGGAGCATAGACCTGGCTTTGGTGAAAGAGTTCTATGCAAATTTATACAGTTCTGAGGACCGTCCACCAAAGCAGTCCAGAGTCAGAGGTCATTTGGTGAAGATTGATGCTGATAGTCTCAACACATTCCTGGAGACACCTGTGGTATTAGCTGAGGGAGAGACTCCACCCGCATACTCCAGATACTGCAGGTTGCCTACAGACTTCAGAGAGATAGAGGCTGCCTTATGCATACCTGGTCGAGGGTTCGTCTTGAACTCTGAGGGCCATCCTAGGAAGATTCTCAGGAAGGATTTGACTACACTAGCTCAGGTGTGGAGTGTCCTCTCATACTCCAACTTGGCCCCCACATCACATACCTCTGATCTGACAGTGGACAAAGCTAGGCTGATCTTTGGCCTAGTCTCTCACTTGGATATGAACATAGGAGCGTTGATCTCTGGCCAGATGACCTCTATAGCCTAGTCTAACACTTCTAGACTTGGTTTCCCTGCTCTGATCACCGCATTATGTAGGGCCAGAGGGGTTGTCTCTGATAGCCTTACCTTTGAGCGCCTGAGCCCGGTCATTAACTTGGCCTACATCAGGAAGAACTGTTGGAATCCTGATGATCTAACAGTTTCTATCCGAGGGGCTAGGAGGGCGAGGGCAAGGCCAGCTGAGCTTCCTTCTACTTCTGCAACTCCTACTCCAGCATTCACTTCAGCAGCCCCTTCTGTCCCAGCTCAGACAGATTCTCAGCTCTTTAAAGCCATGCTTCAAAGTATTCATCAGGGAAAAATCATTTTACTACAAAGTTTACAGGTGGTGGCACCTCCAGGATCTATTCCCTCAATTGAGCAGTTCAGGGAGATGGTAGCCTGGCCTTGGACCCAACCTTCTCTTCATAGGGAAGATGAAGGTCCCACAGCCCAGGTACCTCAGCATATGGAGGATGAGTCATCTGAGGCCACCATCCCAGAGCCATTTGATATAGGAGAAGAGGCAGAGGAGACACAGGTGAGACAGGTAGTTATTGCCACTCCTGAGCGATCCCTTAAGGCTACTTCAGAGCCTTTTGCACCAGTGGTAAACCTACCCTCACCTTAGCCTTCAGCAGACCCCTCCACTCCTCTTCCAGAGATGCCAGAGGACCCGACTACACCAATCCTAGCTATGGAAACTTCTCCTCTAACTACTTCAGTGCTTCAGCTAACAGACGAGGAGGATGGTCAGACACAGGACACCCATGACTAGTCACAGGAATTTTGATTCCTGATGATACTTTTCACTTTTTGATTTATTATTATTATAATTTTGGTTTTCATACATTATTTCCTTTATGTTTACATACACTGCTAGTTTTATTTATGGGTAGTTAGTTTGCTCATCCTGAAGCATTTTGAACAGTTTGACTTGTTTTTGATGACATGGCAATAAAACACTTTTATCTTTTTATGAAAAATGGGTGAATGTCTTTATTTTGAATTGAATGCATGATTGTGATGGAGTTTGTGTTTCTTTTCATGAGTTTGAGCAAGTGTGTATGTTAGACAAAGAAAGAACAAGAATGTGAACTTGCAATTAGAATTGTTAGTTAGTAGACAAATTGATTGAGAAAGAAAAGCTTGAACCAAAACTGGTGAGAGTGTGAAATTAAACTGTGAGTGAACGACTAGCTGTGAGTAATAATCTTTGCATGAATCTTTGAATTTTAGAATGAAATGTATAAATGAGGACATGATGAAGGCCATGATTGTACATACACAAGCCTTTTGACCAAAAAGCTTACTTTGAATTATAATTCTATCATTTGCACCCTTTGTGAGCTGAATGAGTTTGTCAATAAATTGAACCCTGAACCTGAATGATTCTCTCCAGATACCTTGTTTAGATTCTAGAAGAGCATATAGTTCAAGGCAAATTTACCCCAAATTTGGGGGAGTGGAACTAATTGGGATGCAAAGAAAGAGATAAAGCATCAGTACACACAACACACAAGTTGTCTGTTAAAAAAAAAAAGAATAAAGAAGAAAAGTGTGCTGATGTAGCAAGGTCAAAAGCAAATGAAAGTGAAAAGCTAGTGAGCAAGCCAATTGTATTAAAAAGACCATTGGGATAAGTCTAGGATTTGTGCTCTCTTAGAATCCTAGAAAAACCAATGAATTTTTGTAGCCAAGCCTCACTACAAGCCTGAGAAAGTCCTTCTCATTCTGTTTATACATTTCTGACTTTATGGCATGAGATGAAATTCAAAGATTGGACCTCTTGCTAGTTGTTATTAATGAATATCTTAAACACTTGTGCGTGAGTGAAACAGTAGCCGTGAGACTGTGGTTTAAGCTACTTTCCTTAATATCTGTCTTATGATTAACTCCATCTAATTGTTCAGGTTACATTTTATTCTTCTCTTAGGATAACTGCATACCTTGTGAAAGACAAGTGATGAAGGCATTTTACTTCATTCTCTTATCATGCAATCAGTAACTTTTGTTGCATACACCTTTGTACTTAGTCATTGCATGTCATTGTCACTTGAGGACAAGTGAGCTGTTCTTTTTTTGCTTAAGGACAAGCAAAACTGTAAATTTGGGGGAGTTGTTAGTCGATGAAAACGACTAACTTTTGTGTATAAAACGTGTGTAAATTGTATCAAACTCTTCCAATTTATGGTTATTTTGTAGTGTTATAAGTATTTTCTGTTAAGTATAGGTAATAAATACTTAGTACTTCCATTTTGTGTGTTTAATAATCATTTTCTCTCAATTTCAAGTTAATTAGGCAAGCTTTGAAAAGTGTTGTTTTTCACCTTCTTGCTAAGCCAATATGTTGGCTTAGCGAGCGTCCGCTAAGCGCAACACTCATTAGCTAAGCGCGAGGAAGACTCTGGAAGAAGATGAGCTGTATAGGTTCGCTAAGCGCACCGCTTCATCTCACTAAGCGCACCGCTTCAGTTCATCCGCTAAGCGAGAAAGGCACGCGCTAAGCCAGAATTCACTAATGTGCGCTAAGCGGTCCATAAGTGCTCTAAGCGCACGAGCATGAACAAGGCCACCTATTTAAGCCTGACATCAGATTTTAGAGAGGGAGTTTGGACTAGGATTTGGAGCTTTGCATGTCTAGAGTTTCTAGAGAGAGAAAGGTTCAAGTTCTAGAGAGTTTTGAGAGATTTTGCTGTGTGAAGATCTGCAGAGACCAGAGCTTGAAGCAGGAGCTAGTTTAAGAGCTTGAGATGAGTTTGTGAGTGATTGTAAGATCCTAGAGGTGAAGGAGACATCCTCACCACTTGTATTTTTGCAATCTTTCATCTTGTTCTTCTCTTTGTTGTAAAGAAGGCTTCCTGGTATCGAAAGCTAAATCCTCTGTTGGATCTTCCCTGTAGGTACCTGATGTAAATATATTTTTATCTATTTAATGATGTTTTGTGTGTTCTCTATGCTATCTGCTTTTCACTCTAGCATGCCTTTACCTTGATCACGTAGATGCATGTTTTGTTAGGGTCATTCAACAGTGGAAATTGGTCTGACTCTAAAGTCCTTGATAGTACAGGGCTGAGTTGTCATACTATCATGAGGAATCGGGGTGTGATAATTTAGTTGTGTATGTGTGTCTTAATGCGGTCCTGATTGAGTTTAGTCTTACAAGATAAATCTGCGGACGATGCTTGATTAGGATTAGGCTAAACTATCATGAGGAATTGAGGTTTATTATCTCAGGAGACACCATAAGAACACATGAACATTGTTAGATAAGGAATATCTTTTTAGCATCAGACACCTATTAGGAAGGCCAATGTGTTCTCTACTTGTGTTTACACATCATTTCTCTCGCGTGATTTTCTTTCTTTTTGCATAGATAGTTTATACACCTGTTCATATTCACACTTACATTTACACACCAGACACGTATTTGCTGAAATAGCTTACCAAATAACACAAGTTCCCCGAGAGTTCTATACTCGGTTCTTACCGTTTTATACTACTTGTGTGATCCGGTGCACTTGTTGGAAGCCGAACATAACATATAAGAAAGAAAGGGAAACAAAACAAAAAGAAAGTCATGATAAATATTGCACACAGATTAAACAACTTAACTCTCTAAAACAAAGTCCCTAGTGGAGTCGCCAACTGTCGCAACCTACGCTTCGGCGGGAGGGCGAGGCGAGACTCAAGAGTGCGTATTCCAACAAAGGGAGACGTGTGGGAGTTGCCACCAATGTTTATTCGAGGAAAACGTTAGAAAAACCAAAATGGGGTTTGCGAATTTTAAGAATAAAGGTTTGGGAGTTGTTTACGTGCAGGGAAGGTATTAGCACCCCACACGTCCGTCACAAGGGACGAAAGTCTTTAATCGAGTGTGCAAAATCATGACTTCAATATTTATTTTATTTTCGCTTTTTTTATGGTTTTTACTCTTTGGGTCAACAAGAGCGTGACCCTTGCTCCTACGTATCCTCAAGTGCGATGAGGAACTCAGACCTACGTAGTTCTTTTAAAGCAAGAAAGTTAGGCGTATAGTTGATTTTAAACTTTTGAAAGGTTCATTTTAACCAATAAAAGTAAAAGAGACCGTTAAGGCGTTGGACCTTGAACGGATTCAAGCAATTTTTGTGAATAAAAGCTTGGTTATGTGTTGATTTTAACTTTGGTTTCACTTATTTACTTTTAATCTCATTAAAAGACGACTTGTGAAGTAAATGATCGGTTGAAACTTTATTTTACAATGATAAAATGAGATTATGGCGCAAACGATCGGTTGAAACTCTCTTTACATAAAGAAATGAGATCATTGATGGTAGAAGAATGAGATGAAGATGTGCAAATCAGCAAAAGGGACCCCTAAGGGTGCATGGAGCAAATTCAATACTTTAAAATAAAAACTAACCGGTTAATGAACGAAGAATGAATGAAGAACAATGTAGGAATCAATCACAGATGCGATTCGAAAGTGCCTCGACCTCATTTTTTCTTTTTTTTTCTCCTTCTTCTGCTTAATTTCACTAATTCTTTCAATGTTGAAAGCCTGAACCCTTTTCCTTCAGCCCCCTCACGCCTATTTATAGGAAATGAGGGGAGAAGGTTGATCAGCAGCTTGCCCAGGCGAGCTGGTTACTTCACTCCTAAGTCTCCTAAGTCTTCTAGGGTCTAAAAAAGCCTACAAATGACCCTTTTGCCCTCCCTTTTGGTTATTTTCTGTTGGATCGAGTGGCCTCAGAATAATTAAGAAGGGGGGTTGAATTAATTATTCCTAAACCTTTACTAATTAAAAAATTTACTCTTCTAAGGCATTTACTTATGTTGTTAAGAGAATAAGGAGTAGAAGAGAAACTTAACAGAAAGTAAAAGCGAAAATTAAATGCACAGCGGAAATTAAAAGAGTAAGGAAGAAGGAGACAAACACACAAGAGTTTTTATACTGGTTCGACAACAACCCATGCCTACATCCAGTCCCCAAGCGACCTGCGGTCCTTGAGATTTCTTTCAACCTTGTAAAAATCCTTTTACAAGCAAAGATCCACAAGGGATGTACCCTCTCTTGTTCTCTTTGAACCTAGTGGATGTACCCTCCACTAGAACTGATCCACAAGAGATGTACCCTCTTTTGTTCTCAGTCAAACCCAAGTAGATGTACCCTCTACTTGTACCACAAAGGATGTACCCTCCAATGTGTTAAGACAAAGATCTCAGGCTGTTAAACCTTTGATACTTTGTGAACGGGGATACAAAAGAATTCTCAGGCGGTTGGTCCTTTGAACACTTTTGTATTAGGGAAAGGGAAGAATCAAAAGAATTCTCAGACTGTGTCGTTTTGAATTCTTTGACAAGGGAGAAGGGAGACACAAAAGAATTCAGGCGGTTAGTCCTTTGTTCTTTTGGAAAAGGGATAAGAGAGACACAAAAAGAATTCAGGCGGTTAGTCCTTAGCGAATTCTTTTTGGCAGAGGGAGAAGGGAATGAAAAGATGAATAGCACAAGTTTTCAAGGTTTAGAAAACCAGAAAACTTTGGAAAGCTTTTGGTACAAAGAAGAAGAAGAAGTTCAAAGAGATTCAAGGCTTGTAAAGGATTGTATGAATAAGTGTTCAAGATACTTGAAATGAAAAACAAAGCCTTGCTTTTATAGACTCTTCATGTCTGGTCAAGACAACCATTAGAAGAGTTATGACTTTTAGAAAAACTTAAAAACCAATTTGAAAAAGTCAAAAACTATTTGAAGAGTTACATCTTTTGATTTTATTCAGAAACAATCACTGGTAATCGATTACCAAATCAATGTAATCGGTTACACAAAGCTTTTATGTGAAAGGATGTGACTCTTCACATTTGAATTTAAATTTCAACGTTCAAAGGCACTGGTAATCAATTACCAAAACATTGTAATCGATTACAGCTTTTTGAAATCAATTGGAACGTTGTAAATTCATTTGAAAACTTTTTCAAATCCATTTTGCTACTGGTAATCGATTACAACAATCTGGTAATCGATTACCAGAGAGTAAAAACTCTTTGGTAAACATGTTTTGAGAAAAATCCATGTGCTACTCAGTTTTTGAAAAATCCTTTTCATACTTATCTTGATTAAGTCTTCTCTTGAGTTCTTGAACCTTGAATCTTGAATCTTGATCTTGAAGCTTGATCCTTGAATCTTGATTCTTGAATTCAACTTTCCTCTTGAATCTTGAATTGTTCTTGATTCCTTCTTGAACATCTTGAACTCATCCTTTGATTGACCTTTGAGCTTTTTGTCATCACCTTTGTCATCATCTTTTGTTATCATCATTGTTATCATCAAAACATCTTTGAATCACTTTTGATTCACCATGAAGCTTTGCTTCTACATTTTCCATATTCTTTTTCGAAACATCGAAAAACCTTTTGGATTGCACGACAACTGGTGTCAAGCAGCTCAATTCGGCAAGCAAGAATCAAAACTTTAGAAAATGATCGTCCCCGGACAAAATTAGGGTCTAACACCATCCTTTAGCATAACTCGAGCTACCATCAGAGAGGCATTAGACAAACATGGTTGTATCGGAGGAGACTCCACATAAGCACTATTCATAATTTTCAATGCTTGAAATGACATTTCTAGTGACTCCTCCGCTGCTTCAACATAAGGCGTAGAAGACGACAACTTACTTGTATGTCCTCTTCACCTGATACTATAACAAGCTGACCCCCCACCACAAATTTCATTTTCTGATGCAAAGATGATGGGACTACTCCAGTAGAATGGATCCAGGGTCGACCTAGCAAACAACTGTAAGCGGGAGTTATGTCCATGACTTGGAAGGTGATTTGAAATGTGCATGGGCTAATCTGGATCGGGATACAATTTCCCCTCTCACATCACAACGACTGCCATCGAAGGCTCTGACCACCATAGAGCTTGGCCTCATGTATGAGGCGTTGAACGACAACTTGTCTAATGTCATTTTAAGCATGACATTAAGAGAAGAACCATTGTCTACAAGCACCTTAGCCACCATATGATCTACACATTTGACTGACACATGCAGAGCCTTATTATGCCCTCTCCCTTCAATTGGTAACTCGTCCTCAGTGAAAGTCAAATAATTACTTGCAGTGATATTATTGATTATTCCTCCAAACTTCTCTATTGAGATGTCGTGTGCCACGTGGGCCTCATTTAAAATTTTCATCAGCAACTTTTGATGAGGCTTAGAATGCATGAGCTATCCCAACAAATAGATCCTGACTAACATTTTGTTCAACTGTTAGATTACCTTGAATTCGCTATGCTGAATGATTCTCAAAAATTCTGTTGCTTCCTCAACAGATATCTCTTTCCTGCCAAAACTATCTGCTTCCTTCATAGGCTTTTTGATGGGGGCCTCGTTATTCGTCGCAGGGCCTATTTTCCCCCTTTTGACCACATCCTCCCTCGCCTTTCCCTTATCATTCAACTTTGCCGGTAGTTTGGGAGGAGCAAAAATACATCCACTACGAGTCATGCTACTCATACCAAAAATATTTGTGACTTTAGCAGTTGGCATGTGTTGCAACCTACCCTTCGACGGGAGGGCGACACGAGGCTCACGGGTGCGTCTTCCAAGGACAGAAAATGCTCGGAGTCGCCACCAACGTTTATTCGAGAAAAACGTTGGAAAAAACAAAAAGTAGGTCTACGAACTTTAAGAAGAAAAGGTTCGTGAGTTGTTTTTATGCACGGGAAATGTATTAGCACCCCACGCGTCCGTCACAAGGGACGATAACCTTTAATTAAATGTTCAAAATCATGACTTTAAATTTATTTTATTTTCCCTTTTTTTATGTTTTTTATCTATTGGGGTCGACAAAAGCGGAGCTTTTGCTCCTACGTATCCTCAATTGCGATGAGGAACTCAGACCTACGTAATTCTTTGAGAAAGCAAGAAAATTACGCGAGGTGTTGATTTTAGGCTTTTAAACGGTTCATTTTAACCGATAAAAGTAAAAGGACCGTTTAAGGCGTTGGACCTTGAAACAGTTTCAAATGACCTTTTTGCGGACAAAGCTTGATTTGTGAGTTGATTTTAGCCTTAGTTTTACTTGGTTATTTCTCAACTCATTTAAAAAAGCACTTTCAAAGTAAATGTCCGGTTGAAATTTGTCTTTTTGATAATTAACTGAGGTTACAACATGAACTATCGGTTGAATTTTATTTTAAAGGCGATTAAACGAGATTACAACACAAACGATCGGTTGAAATTCATTTTAATATTGATTAAGTGAGATTACGACTCAAACGATCGGTCGAAACTCGCTTAAAACAAAGAAAAAGAATACCGAAAGTAGACGAGATGAAGATGAAAACATACAAAGCAAGAATGGACCCCTAAGGGTGCATAGAATGAATTCAAAGCTTTGAAATTGAAAACTAGCCGGTTGAAGATCAACGAACGACGAAGAACGGCGAAGAACGTTCACGGAATTGATCACGAAAACGTCATGGAAGCGTTACGGAAGCGCCTCGACCTTGATTTTCTCCTTCTTTCTTCTTCTCCTCACTAATTTTAAGTGAAATATGAATACCCAAGGTGTTGAACCCCTTCCCCTCAGCCCCCAACGTCCATTTATAGAAAAAATGGGGGAGGAGGTTGCCACCCAGCTCGTCCAGGCGAGTTGGAGGCTTCCTTCAGAAGGAACATGCTCGCCCAGGTGAGTAGGTTGCTTCCTATTGAAGCTTCCTGATGGGCCTAGATGGGCCCAGTGCTGAAGGACACCCCCTAAATTGATATTTTCACCCCCATTTTGAGTTTTTTGCTCATTTCCTTCCGAAACGTCGCGAAATCTTATGGATTGCACGACAATTGGCTTTAAGCAGCTCAATGCGATTGGCAAGAATCTGCATGTCGACAAACAATTCCCCCCAGACGGAATTAGGTTATGACAATTGTCCTTCTTTGCTTATCTTTTATTGGAGATAAAATGGAAGTAAAAATAAGACACTAATTTCGTTCGAGCTGAATTTCTACCCGACCGACCATTAGCTCATCAGCGAAACCTATCAAAAGAAAGAGCATAAAAGACATTAGGCGCATTAGCAAAAGCCTTGGTGCCTTGAAATCGATAAAAATGGATAACCGTGACGGTCTCCGCATGCTATCGGACTCGCTTGTCTCGGGATAGCAGGGGAGACTTCAGTAGCTTTGGTCGACAGACATTGAGTCTTTCAACAAGGGAAGCAGACGACTATGTTTATGTCTGCGTGCCATTTAACTTGATTGTCTCCGAATATCAAAGGGAACAACAACAATCTCAAAAAACAATTAGAAACGGATGACCATCATCCTCCCCGCATATCATCGGACTTGATTGTCTCTGGATAGGAAAGGGGGAGACTTCAGCAGTCTCGGTCGATAGACATTGAGTCTTCGATGAAAAGAGCAGATGACCACGATGGTCTCCGCGTGTCATCGGACTTGATTGTCTCTATCACAACTCGACGACACTCTCAAAGCTCTGGTGTTATCTCAGACCTAAAGCTCTGGTGCATTTTCTTCTTTATCACATCTCAATCATTTTTACTGTCTTATCTGTCATAACCACTGCAGTTACAAATGCACAAAAAGAAGGTCAACAACGTAGATCACATTAAGGATATATGACACCACTAGTACTGAAGCTTTTAATGCTAAGAAATATGTAGGAATTTCAGTTTGCAGGGCTTGATAAAGACACCATATTGGAAGTAAAACTCTTGACTGTTAAGTCCCTTTGGAGAGAAGCGTAACTGATGTGTCCTTCTACAACCTAATGTTCCTATTCTTGCTCATTCCTTAGAGTGCAACCAACAAAACTGGTATATGCTCCTTATTTTGTTCTTGCATAAGGATTTTTTTATCACTTTTTGTCTTAGGAAAGCCTACGGGATTTTTAGATTATTAGATTTGGTTCGATCAAATGAGAGATTTATACTACTATTCTAAAAGATAAAGTATACTTACTTATAATCATTAATCAGAAAATTAATGACTTTCTTAATTATGCATGTGACTTGTCTCATTTATTTGATGCAGGATTGCTAGGTCAAATTCCCCTACTGATTTAATTATATATACAAGTTCGTGATTCTAGCTTTACTTGCACAAGGTGGACCCTTCACTGCTTTAAATCTATGGGAAATGTGTATATGTCCTCTTATTCCTATAGCCGCAAATCATGCTACTATTCTAAAGTAAAAGATGTTTCATTGAATATTCTTAAAATTTTAACTGCATAGGATGTGATTGATTTCCAGCTTGCAATTGCCTCAAGAAAATGATTGAATTGTCTCCGATGTTTTCTTCTAAGTGATTGTTTGGAGTTGGAGTAGATTAATAGAGTAGTGATCTCCTATTTATTTTGAACAGTTGTCTCCTGTGATGGTTGAACGTGTTTGTTAAAACCTTCATGTGTAGTCATTAAGGCCATTCTATGCTAAGTTTTTATTCCTTAACTGCCTCTTTCTACTTTACTTGAGCCTAATTTCTGTGGTTAGGCTTTGTTTTATGGGAAAATTTGTGTGGTTAGGCTTTGTTCTATGGCAAAAGTTATTTTCTCTATTAAGGATTCCATATATAGTTAGATACATGATTTTTGTGTACTGTTATAGACTCATGCATGTTCCTAGTTTTGATTATAAATTTTAATGGTGGTAGTAAGCATTATTTGGTACTTCAAGTGACATTTTTGTACTGGACTAGAGTGAAATACTGGATTTATCCCACTTTGGCTATGTTGTTTTTTTTCCCTTATTCGTTTGCTATAGTGATTTTGTGTGGTTGAAATGTCTTAACAGAAAACTAACATAAATATAGTACATTCTCTTAATCTCATTTTTTTTTCTCAAACTTGATTGACAATTATAGTATCGTGCAGCATGCAACCTTTTTAGGTTCTTAGGCAACAATTCATATCTTAGCTCTGTTCTATTATTACCAAGCTTAAGGCAGAGTTCTACATTAAGGTATGTAGAAACATAAGGCATGCGTGACTACAAAATCTATCCTCTCTCCATACCCCTTTTTGTTTCTTCACTTTGTTGTGAGCGGGGGTATCTTCTAATTAAAATCCTGTGATATGTCCTCTTGAAGTAGAGCTAGTCATTTTTTTCCCTATACCATAAAGTTACTCAGCACCTTTTTTGTTAATGAGTAATATTATATCTTCCAACAGATCTTCCTAATGCTGAGAAACATATCAAATGAAAAAGTAAATACATTTAATATTATATCTTTCCGTCAGGTAGTTGAATAATGTTCCAAGTGTCATTTTTAGTTAGAGCATGAAGTTCAGATTGCATTGCTTCAATCCATTCAGCTGATTTGATAGCCTGATTATATGTCTTTGGTTCTGTTAAACTATGGTTGGAATAGCCAAAGTATAATAATGTCTATGAGCAGAAGAAAGATTAGAATAATTTAAATTAGATGATAAGGGATAAGTAACACATGGTTAAACTTGAGGTTGCATCTGTTTAAGGCAAAAAAAAATAGAGCACTTGGTTAATCTTGAGGCTGCATCTGATGAGGGACAAGTAACACTTGGTTAAACTTGAGGGCGCAAAAGAGAGGTTGCATCTGTTTAAGGCAAAAAAAAGATAGAGCACTTGGTTAATCTTGAGGGCGCATATTATTAGTATTTTTTTCTTTCACTTTATTCGGTCGTGTGTGTGTAAGCTGGAATGTGGTCTTTCTATTTATTCAAATATAACACTACTGATCTATGTAGAAATTAAAATAAAAAAGATTATGGAGATAATAAGTCTATAAATTCTACGTGTGTTTTTAGATTTCATACTTTTCCTCTGGCTTAACACACATTCACTTCACCTGTCCATTTTCTTTTCAACAATCCATTGCTGAGTTCGTTTTCCCATTTCTGCTCTGTACTTTTTAAAATTTCCAGTGAGTTTGGTTGTTACTGTTTCGGTGAGTTGTTTAGGTTCATCGTGCGAAACCCCAACTTGGTCTCTGCTGTTGCCAAATTAGGTTCATAGAACTACTTGTTAATGTTTAAGCACTTGTTTAAAATAGCATTCATAAAAAGGACAAGTAATATTAAGTCCTTTTACATGATCTATTAATTATCATAATTGGAGAGTGTGGTTGTGATTGGTGTTGGTCGTCCTGTTGTTGCTCTTGATGATCATTTTGTTGCTCTTGGTGGTTGTTTATCTGTTGATTTTGTCCAAAGATATTTTGTGCGTCAGCTGTTGGAACAGCATGACAAATGATTGAAACTGTTGAAAATACATATTTGCAATTAGCAAACTTGTTCAAAATACCAAGAGCAAAACTAACTACTAAAATAAGTATCTATGTCAATAACCAAAATATCATGCTTGTTTCATGCTTACTTGCCATCACTATTTCGTTTAATATAGTTCCTAACATTCCTTGTAGAATTGTCCTGCAATCTAAGACATGAAAACATGGTAAACAATACTTCAGTATTCTTAACCAATTATATTTTGAGAACTCTTAAATAAGATATGATATTTTGGTTATTGACAGAGATACTTATTTTAGTAGTTAGTTTTGCTCTTGGTATTTTGAACAAGTTTGCTAATTGCAAATATGTATTTTCAACCGTTTCAATCATTTGTCATGTTGTTCCTACCACTGATGCACAAAACATCTTTGAACAAAATCAACAGATAAACAATCACCAAGAGCAACAAAATGATCATGAAGAGCAACAACAGGACGACCAACACCAATAACAACCACACTCTCCAATTATGATAATTAATAGATGGTGTAAAAGGACTTAATATTACTTGTCCATTTTATGAATGCTATTTTAAAACTATGGTAAGTTTTAATTTATGAATGATTTGACTTCTTAAAGTTGTATAGGATTAATCTTTATGACAACAACTTGGTAGCTGAATGGTTATATAAATTATGATATCTTTTAAATTGATTACTATTTTGTATATGTTGTCATTGTACAATATAATTTTCAGTAGCACATAATATTATACAATCAATCAAAATTTTAAATTTATCAAAAAATATAAATAGAAAATTATCGACAGATTATCCGTTAGTAATGTTTAAAATAAAGAGGAATATTCTATAGCCATTCGTTGACCATTACCAACAGATAATCTGTCAGAAACTATAATAACCTTTATTGATGGATAATTTGTCGAAAACTTTAGTAACCATTACTGATGGATAATCTGTCAAAAATAGTAGTATCCATTGCCGACAGAATTCTGACATTTTTTTTACGCCTAAATTTCTAAATTTCTGATGGAATTTTGTCCATCAGAAAGTCATTTATCGATGTATTTTGGCCATAGGGAATTCACTTTTTTCTTGTATCATAAAATTTATTTTCTCTCTAGTTTAATAAAATGTAACCATCTTTTTAAGTAGATAACAACAAAAGCCAAAAATTAAAGAAAACCAAGCACTGCTAGACACAACTTGCGAAACAAGATAGTTCCCTTGTATGTCACAGATGGACCTTAAAACAATCTCATCTCTCAAGAGCTTCAACAAGAAAGTTGTTTTAAATTTGTGCGGAGTAAAGCAAGATGAAAAACTAACGGGTAGACAAATTATTTCCCCTTGTGTGGACAGCCCTTGCTCCCTCCACTTCTTTTTTTCTCCTTCCTCGAATTAGAACTAGTTATAAATATTATTGTTGTTTTGTAAATGTGAAAAGTTTATCTGAAAGATCTATAAATACATTAATTCAACCAAGCCCTACTATGTTACTTCCAATAAAATTGGGGTGGATTAAGGTGAAAAGAAAAGAGAAATATAAATAAAAGAAATGAAAATGAGATGAAAAAAATGAATATATATTTAAGTATTTTCCTTCATAAAAATATATGTGAAAGACATTTATATAGTTGTTGACTAATAAACATCAATTTATTTTTTGGGTAATGAATTAAAGATCAATTTACAAATGTCTTATAGTTTAAGTAGCAAAAGGCATTTTATAAATTAGATTTAATTTTTAAGTTAGAGCATTTTGAAGAAGTTTAAAAACCATACTAATAGAGTGTTGTTCTTTACAAATTGAGTCATTTGATTTGAATTAAATTACTTGAAACTTACAGATACCCGACTTGACCAAAATTTCTAAAAGCGAATAATTATTTTAAATTTATTATCAGAACAACATATTAAACATTTACCTTATCTGGAACAATATGGATAAGTATATGTTATAGAAAATTAATAAATTTCTCCCTTTAAGTTTCCAGGGTAGTTTACGTTTTAAAAAGTTCATAGATTACTGGTTAAACTCTGCCGGTCAGGTTATAAAGTCGATTTAAAATAATTATATATTGTATATACTGTTATTAGCAATTAGCAAACAAGGACAAACTCAACGCTTAATTAGTTCAGATACGAGACCTGTCTTTCAGCAACTTAACTATATATAGCAAAGCTTCCACTTAAGAAAGCCTAGCCTTGTGACCAAATTATAAACTTACAACACACAATAAACATTAACGTCTGCAGAGTAGGGAAAACCACAAAACATAGAGGCATATATAAGCCCTCAAATATGTTGTCAAATGCCATACCAAAGCTATATAATATCATCCACCTCAAAGAAAGTATTCAAAAGCATCCAAGGTGACAGGAATATAATGGTTCCAGAGTCAGGTCAAGTTCATTCCTCCCTACTTCTGATGCTTCCTCACGGTAATTGCCACTGCAAAAACAATATTAAACTATCATTTACTAATAGAGAAAAATAATCCCAGTTAAAATATATATGAACGTACTATAACGAAGATGTAACATAATTATAATATCTTGTTATTGAAAGGTCACCCCATGTTCAAAAGTGGCTGCGGTAGCAAGAAAGATGCATTAACTCCGTGGTTTGGATGCTCCCATTGTGCTTGCTGCGCTGCAACCTTTTCTTTCTCCTTGATCTAATTTCAATTCATACAATATGTGTTAGAATTACGCATATATAAATTAATCAAGAATGCATCGACCTTCCAGGAAATAATGCTAGGCAACATTATACGTTCCCATTTCATTAGCTTAGTATAACAATCAAACTCCTCTTCCTCAAAACTTAGGTGATTATCTAAGTTTCATTAATTTCATAAGCAAATGTGAGCTTTAACATCATCAACTATTATAAAATACCAGAAGAGTATGCATTTAGCAAAATAGGGGAATAGAATGTAACTTTACTACATACACAGAAATATCATTCGTTGTTTTAGGTTCATCAAAGAAATTAAAGTTCGCAGATTGATCAAACTGTTATTTTACATAGTTATCAGAGACGACCCTGCGCATTTTGTTGATATTGATAATGTCAATCTTAAGAATTAATTTAAGTAGATTTGGTTACAATTTAGTATAACAAGATGGAAGGTGACTTCGGATAAGAAGTATGTATAAAATCATAAAAAAAAAAAATCACTGTCCAACAGTGTATTGGAAAAGTTTGTTAGAATTATTTTAACTTAAATATTAGGAAAATAATTCATGTACACTCACAATAGATGACTATATATATATAGATATCCACAAGAGAAAAGTATAAACAAGTGATAGGATATAACAAGAAGAAATAAATGTTGATACAGTGTTTAATATATATGAATGTCCATGCATCAATACTTTTGCTTTGTTTGAATTAGGAATTAAATGAATAAAAAAGAAATAAACCAACAAATGAGAATTATAGAAATAGAAGAAAAATGTAATTTAAAAGTTAGTTATAAAAGTATTTTAAGATTTAAACCAAAACCTTTATACTCATATTCTTTGATTTGTCTCTGACCGTAAACTTAAGACTTATTCTCCAATTTATGTATACTGCTACTAAGAAAAAGTTGTCCATATTCAGAAGCATTAAACGGTAGAACAATTAATTTTTCTCCATAATAAAGAACAATTAAATTTGAGGCAAAAATATAAATCTGAGTAATAATTTCCATCACCTTCTTTGCAAGCATGTTATTCTGCTCCTGTATCACTTTCTCCTGTCACAGTACAAGTAGAGCACATGTCAGGTTGATTTGTCTAGAGGGACACGCATAATCAAGATTGGTCTCTGAAACTTATAGTGAACCGCTACAACCTCTCAGAGACCTACATTAAGTTCTGACAAGATTTGAGTAAGTACCTTCTTTTGAAGCTCCGAAATGGACTCGTACATGAGTTGGTTCTGTTATTAAATGAATATGCATAATCAGTATTCAGTACCAAGGAACCATATGAATTTTTAAATTAAGAACAAAGATAAAGTATCAATAGTAAGTTGTATGTTTTATATACTCTGCGGGTACGAATTTGCTTGAGAGCAGTATCTAACTGCTGCTCCAGACTCTGAAGCTCTTTGAGGCTCATTGAACCTAAATCTTCTCCCATATAGTGCCTGTTAATAATTAATAATTCAGTGCGACTAGTGAGTGTTCAAATCCACGAAGTTTTTTTCCAAGACAAATAAATTAAATCCAACAAAATAAGTATACGTACGGGTCAGTATAATATACCTATGGTTTCTCTGCAAAAGGTCAATCTTTGCCTTGAGTCTAGTATACTCAATGGTCCAATTTCCCTGCACAAACACAACTAACTGGTCTCATTTATAACATGGATTGGGACAAAAATCTCTACATATCAGCTTCATTACATCACTTTACATCATTGAGAATTTCAAATGTGTGGCAGTGGTGGCCCTACGAATATCTACACTTAAAAATAAATCTTAAAATAAGGTATTTCTAAACTAATTAAAAGTTATAATTTTATTTATATAATTTATTCTTTAAACTTCTTAAGATTTAAAATTAAGTATTAAACTATTGTGCTTATTTTGTTTTAACATTTCTTTTCCAATTCCTAATAAAACTAATTCATTTAATCTTTATTGAGACATTATTAATTTTAAGTAAAACTTTTATTAGTTTTTTATTCTAATTTTTTTTACGGAAACAATAATGACTGAAATTGTTAATACTATTTTACAAGTCATGTATGTATTTAATTTTTTTTTAAAAGTTTTCTTATAATTGAGTATGTAAATTGTTGTATCATTTGTCACTTGCATTATTTTAAATTTTTAAATCAGAAAATAAACTTAATCCATCAATATCTAAACAATCATAATATTTTATTAAATGTTAAACATTTAGACAATTTCATCTAAAATCGAAATATTTATTTACTTTAATTTCTTAATATTAAATAAAAATTATATTCATACAACTTCAATTTCTTAAATCTAATTTTGAGTGTAGAAATCACTTGATTTACCATGTATAAAACGAATCAATTCTAAATTACTTTTTTTTATTAAGATTTTATAATTTCATTGTTAGCAATCTCATCATATTATTGTTTTAAAATAAGTAATATATTTTTCACAAAATTTACATTTTATATTCATTCCTACAATAATAATTTAATTGACAGAAATCATATCATTTTTAGATTTATCTTTCGTATCTTTGTCAAACAATGAAAGAATGAAACACGCGTCTTTTGATTGTATATATATAAATTTAATAAACACGACTAAGAGAAATATATAATAAAGTGGAAGGACTAGTTTTTAGAGGGAAAAAAACACTTTAAGAACTTAATGAAAAAGATATAAAACACTACTATTGCGTAAGTATAATCTTTCCTAAACATTGTCATGCTTGTATTTGTGTAAATGTCTTTGGGCGGCAGATATATTGTGGAACCAATGACAAACCTGTGACTCGGAATCATTTGCAACAAGTTGTCTCTCTGCATAGGCATACCTTTCATAGCGTTCCAGTATCTTCTCCATGCTGTTTAATAGTTGTTAAAACAGAAACCTATATTTAGTTTTCTCTACTATCAATTAATTATAACAATATACCGCTCTGAAGATTATTACAAAGTTCTTTAGCAAGATAATGTAAAAAAAAAGTCTTGGAAGATAAGCGATATATATATGCATGTGTACAAACAGCAATTATAGCAAGCTACTAATTAAATGAATAATAATTAAGAGGCTGTAACGCATATCATGTTTAATATGCTGAAATTAAAATTGAATCACTTAAATATTATTTAAGTTTAATTTTTGATAAAAATAATTATTAATTAAATTTTATCTTCTTGTTGAATTTTGAATTAGTCATGATATCTTTTTTCTAATGAATCCAAGGGTTAAAAAAAATTAACAAAGCATGCTTTTTACTCAAATTATAAAAAAAATGTTATATTTTTCATTTTAGCATGATGTTGAATGTGTTTTTCGCTGATATAGCTATATATTATTATTTAGTACGCTATGAATTGTAAATTCTTATTTTTGTAAATTTTATGCTAATGCATTTATGTAAACAGTAATTAAACTCTCACTTATATGAAACTGGAAAAAAGATTGAATGAAAATATGAAGAGGTCTTGCTACTATGCCCATGCCAGCCTGAACAATCTTAATATAAAATATGATTGCTATAATTGCATACAACGTTTCCATACATATGCTTAAATATATTCACTATAGAGCTAACAATGTTCATCCTTATATAACTGGTAAACTTGAAGATCAGAAAACTCAACTGGGAGAAAAGAAAAAAAAAAGAGAAAGTTTATGCATTACAGCGAGGTTGGAAACATCATGATAATTAATACAAGCAGAATAAGTATTTTGAAAGAAAAACAATGGTGCTCTTAAATACGACTGATATATTTTATTTCCCAGCTTTTAATCTTCTTCAAGTTAAAAAATCATGTCATTTTACATTGTTCAATGCCAATAATATCAGAATCAATATACTTTTATTTCAAAAAAAAAAAATCAATGTAATGAAAGAATTCGTTAATGTGAAATGTTAAGTTTCAAACTGTGGCACGTATGATATAATATTAATATAGAGATCCCGCATCTTCCAATCAAATTGTAAGAAATTAGAACTTCATTTCCGTAATTTATGTACACCGTTCATCTAGGAAACTGCACCCATCAGCTGCTGAAAGGGACAAGCATACTAGTCCCCGATTAAACAGAAAAGGATGCAACATTCTTGCTTCCAGGCTATGATATGTGAAAGGGCGTGAAAGGACTTGAGCTTCAAAATGAGCATGACACCTAGCTATGTGTAAATACGTGTTAATGAACCAGCTCATACTCTTCACAAAAGAAGGAAAAAGCCATCATTTTCTTAAATGGAAAATTAAAGTACAAAATTTCAAAAGCTGGAACAGCAACTGCTGCTTCTAGGTCCTGCACCGAAAGGACCTGAGGTCGAGACTCGAAAATGAGCTTGACAAGTAACAAAATACTGTCACACCTGACCAAGTTTCAGAAGAGTAAAGATCTCATCAAGATATTTCAACCAAAAATTTTGTTTAAAAGATTCGAACAAGGGTTTTCTACAGGATCAGCGGATACCACATTATTTTCTAACGCAGTATGCGAAGAATATATATCTTTGAATCAACAACAAGAAAGACCAATAACGTACCAAAAATATCGATTTATCTTTTTCATAATTTTTTTCCAAGTTTCTGGTTAGTGAAAAATAAGCACATCCATGTTTTATAGAAATAATCAACCATTTAGACGCATCGTCCGCTAAAAATTATTTAAAACACATTGTTAGAGAAGTATAAACGTTCGCTCTTCATATAAATGGGACAGGTTCTTTCTTTCTTCTGTATTTTTCTTTAGGATATGAGATAGCTTTGTTTCTGCACAATCACACAAAGAAATTTAATTTGTTTGATCTGGCCAAAAATAAGATTTGAGGAAAGAAGTTTCTCCTCTAGCTTTTTGAGGCCCAAAGCGAAACCAATCTAGCTATAAACTGAAAAGGCAAATAAGGCAAGGTAAGAAATTTCAACAAAACAAAAAAAGGCTGAACAGTTCTCGACTCAATGTAAAAATAAATAAATGATACTCATAGATCGCCATCACTCCACACGGATGCCCTAAATATAGTGTGTAAGAGAGAGATCTGTGGATATGTGCACATATAAAGTATAGTAAAGAGTAAAATATATAGCAAGAATATGTGTTAAATAGAGATCTATGAACTATATAATTAATTACCAAGAATCGGTGGCATATTCAAAGAGCTTTCCTTTGTGGGAGAAGACAATCAAAGCGACCTCAGCGTCACAGAGCACAGAGATCTCGTGTGCTTTCTTGAGTAACCCAGCTCTCCTTTTGGAGAAAGTTACCTGCCGATTGATCTTGTTCTCTATCCTCTTCAGCTGAACCCTACCCCTTCCCATATTACTGTCTTTTTTTTTGCTTTAGTTATACTATTATTATACCTAATTACTTCTTTTTTCCCAAGAAAACCCCAAACAAGGAAAAGGGACCAAACCCCAGAAATATGCTTGAAAAGCTTGCTATTATAGCGAAGGGAGGGAGAGAATGTTAATTTACGGATCTTTCTTCTTCTGGAGGAGAAAAACCGCAGTGAGTGGTAGTGTGAGTATGCTATGTTATTATATATCACTAATCACATTGGGGTTTGGCGACAAGTGGTTTCTGGTTTACGAAAAACCGGGGTAGTTTTCTTAACGTTGCGCTGTCGATCCCTGATTGGCTTGTCAGTTACCATGTTGTTGTCGTGGTAACTAACAGCCACACAATCATATCTCTTTTGCTTTTTGGGTTTTGTTTTTGATTTTCGGGATTTTGGATTCTCTATTGCTGCTCTCTCACAGTCACACTCACTGCTTTGCTTTCAAGTGTCTGATGGTTTAAACAGTGTCAATGTCGTATATGAACCAGAACATTACGTGCATCCTTACGTTGACGGCGCCACGACCCACGAGTATTGAACTCTGGTCCATCCCTTCGTCCACCAAATATTCAAATGTTCCTTTTTAGGGTTATCTTTTTCCTTCCACCATTTTTAACATCTCTTTCTCCTTTGCTTATTATTATTATTATTATTATTATTATTATTATTATTATTATTATTATTATTATTTACCTATTTAAAACAATCCTCTATTTTAATTAAATAATCCCCCTTAGTATTCATGTCTCTCTCTCTATAGGAAACTTTACACTCGTATGATTACTATCTTGTACGGAATCGACGGGTAGTCGACACTTGTTAACTGACTATCACTTTACACATATTATTATTGTGAACAATTATCAACTCGGTCACTATCATCTTTTATAAGACAAAAGACCATGTAAGAATAGGAAAGTCATATTTTGTTTACAATATACACCTTAGACAAATATCTATATCCTTTATACAAACAAGGCTCTAACACATGCAGAAAGTACCAAAATGCCCCTAACTTTCTGAGGTGTCGTCGTCTGGGGGATTTTGTTCCTGCCCAAAATGGTTCGTGTGGGTTTTTAGAATTTCTTATGGAATTGGGATACGTGGTACGCGTACACGCGTTTTGGTTCCCGGTGCGCTTGGGTAACCGAAGGGTTTCGGCTACTCACCATTCAGTTTCTCATTTTCGTAGCTTCACTGCTTTCTGTTCCTCTCCACAGCTCTTCGTTCTTTTCCATGGCCGTGGTTGTGACCTTTTTTTTCCTCTCGGCTTCTCACCGTTCCTTTTTTCATTTTCGTTCCTCTCCATGGTTTAGAGGTTTTCGTTCCTCTCCATCAGTGTAGCGCTGTGACCTTTGTGTTCCTATCCATCATTAAAGTTGTGACCTTTGTGTTTGGCTTTGTGAGCTTTGTGTTTGTCACCATTATTTTTTGGCCAGGTATGTATTTTCATGTGGGTACCTCTTGCGTTCGGTTATTTTTGGGTTCTCCTGACCTTTCTGGCCATGTTTTCCCTTCTCTGTGCGATTTATGACTTTGTTCAACCAAAAAGGTTCAATCTTTTTGTATTTTTGTTTTTTGTTTTTTACTTTTTGTACAACAAGAAGAAAGGTTCAACCTTTGTGCGATTTTTGTTGTGCTTTTTGATTTTGTTGAAGCACATGTTTATTTTTTTTGCCTTATTTTTGGATGGATGGTTGCTATTATTTCCTGAACCTCATATTTCTAATGTTTATCTTTAGACATTGATTCTGTTGTTTGTCGTTTATGCCTTTGTTCGAAAAAAGGCCATATCTTTCTGCAAGTTCGTCTTCTCACGACTTTGTGCAACCAAAAAGGTTCGATGTTTCTGTGGGTGACTGTTGTGTTCGATTATGTTGCATTGTTTCCAAAATTTGTATTTTCCTGTGTGCCTCTTTTTAGTCTGGCGTTTATTTGTATATGCTTTTTGATTTTGTTGAAGCAAATGCTTATTTTTTTACCTGATTTTTGGTTAGAAAAAAGCTCAGATCTTTCTACAAGTTCGTCTTCCGACGTTTGTTTTTTAGGTCGCTGCAATATCATGGACGTAGGAGGTGTTTGAAGGCACAGGCTAATATACATTTATTTTGCTTGGTTTCTTTTTTCAGATAAATCATTTTGCTCTTTACCTAAAAACAGTTTGGTTGTGTTAGAAGGCACAGGCTGATACACATTTCTTTTGCTCGATTAGTTTGTCGGATAGATCATTTGGGTTTTTACCTAAACGTTTGATTTTTTGGTGCCTTTGTTTTGGGTTTCAGAGTTCCAGGTTTGGTTTTGACAGGGTGAATGTCCATGGATTTAAACTCACAGAACCAAGTTTCGTTTCAGACGCTATCAGGTACTTAATCTATCAACCCTTTATTTTTCTACTATTGTCAAATTTTTCTATTACCCAAGGTTTATGCTCTATGATTTTTGTGTGTGTATGTCTGTATTACTTTCTTTAATTTATGGTGGAGGAGATTTTTTCTAGACTGCTTTTCAACAGGAATTAACCCAATCTTGCCAAGGTTTTGTATTGTTTTCACAATTAAAATTGTCTTTTATATGTTTGTTGGGTTTTTTGTTTAGTTCATCAACTACTATATTTATTTGATGCCATTATTTATGTTGTGCAACATCAAAATGGATCCCCAACTCTGCCTACGGATGAAGGAAATTTTGTGATCCACAATTCAAACCTAATTGATATATTTGGAGTTCTTTTTTTATATATGACATGCTCTTTATTTGTAAATTTATGACATGCTTTATTTATGAATTTATGACATGCTTTATTTATATATTTGGAGTTCTTTGTTTTGGGTTTTTTTGGGTTACAGAGTTTTCAATTTACATTTTGTCACATGTCCTGTCAACATTGACACATGCTTAGTTTTTGTTTTGTGTCCTATTGTCTTTATTATTTTTTAAAATAATTTCTATATTAACTTTGCATGACCAAATTTCTGTTTCAGCATTCACATGTTGCAATATACATTCATATTGTTAACAAATTTTCCTGATTGTTTGGTTTTTGTTGTGGGTCGTTTCTGGGTTTTATTACTTAAGGAAATTTTGTGATTCACAATTCAAACCTAATTGATGACATCTCAGATCAAAATAATGGTGATATGGATGGGACACAAACATGCATGGATATAGGTAATTGTACAATATTTATATTGAACTTCTTACATTTTTTTATTACTTAATTACATACATTAAGCTAATTTACTTTGTATAGATTACTTATTCAAGGACCCAACAATAGACGATGTTGATGATTATGATAAACAGAGCATTTTAGGCACACCATGCCAATATGAAAATACAAGTTTCCACTCACATCTTTTTTAAATATATTGTTCTGTCTTTGATGTCTAGAATTATAAATTATTAATTTATAGGTGCTCCTTACATTCATGTTGGACATCAAGTTTGGTAATGCCTAAATTTATAGGTGCTACTTACAATGATATTGGACGTTCATATAATCTAATCTTTGCATTCACGTCATCTTATTGGAAGCCTCCTCCCTATACTTAATAACTCACCCAAGTTTGCACAAATATATATTTATGATACAAGCAACGAGGTATACAACAACCTTTCCCAAAACCCATGAGTATTTACATTCTACAAATTATGATGACCCCATTTGATTGATGAAGAAATCTTTATGTTACTATGTTATGTTTATTATCAAATATATTACATCCTTTATCTATGTGTTATGTTTATTATCAAATATTTGATAATGTTTATTATCAAATATATTACATCCTTTATCTATGTGTTATGTTTACTGCCAAATATTTGACATCCTTTATCTGTGTCTTATCTTTATTATCAAATATATGACATGCTTTATTTATATACTTGGAGTTCTTTGTTTTGGGGTTTTTTTGGGTTACAGAGTTTCAATTTACGTTTTGTCACATGGCCTCTCAAAATTGACACATGCTTAGTTTTTGTTTTGTGTCCTATTGTCTTTATTATTTTTAAAAATAATCTCTATATTAACTTTGAATGACCAAAATCCCGTTTCAGCATTCACATATTGCAATATAGATTCATATTCTTAACAAATTTTCCTCATTGTTTGGTTTTTGTTGGGGGTGGTTTCTGGGTTACAGTGATTTCTATTTACATTTGCACACGGTCAGTGTCTATACATTAACTACTCATAACCAAATTTTTGTTACACCATTCACGATTTGCTGTATAAATTTTATTTTTCCCAAAATTTTCCTCATTGTTTACTTTTTGTTTAGCGTTCTTATTAAATTTCTGTGTGTGTTTTAGTTTTTTGGTTGCTTTTGCTACCCAGATTTGTATTTTCGTCCCAGTGACTTTTACATTGTATCTGCATTTTTTAAAAAGTTCGTTTTTCTTAGGATATGCTAACCTTCGTGGTTATGTCTTTCCGTTTTTGAGGGATTTAAATTAATCGGCCATTATTTTGCAACATTTATTTACATTTTGAATTGGTTTCTGGATAGTTTACCCTCCAGAAAGTATCCCTGGACTATGACATTCATTGAAAGACATTGATTGATAGACAACACCCGCCACTATCCAATGTTAAATCCCGCCACTTATTTCTTACTGCATTTTGGGTATAATGTACCCATAACAGTACATGGTAATTATTGTACACCTTATATCACAATCCATTTAATTAATATCCTACATAATTCACGACGTTTCCTGTCTAATATGCAAATTTGATTTTCACAGGGTGGGTGTCCATGGATTAAATTCACAGAACCAATGTTTTCCCTAAGGTTTATGTTCATGTGCATCCTAGGCTGATGTCTCAAGCCTTTTTTCTAGTCTGTTTTTCCCACAGGACTTAATCCAATTTTGGTAGTTTTTTTTTTTTGCTTTAAACAAGCATGGTAAGAATTTTTTTACATATGTTTTTTCCACGGGCTGATACAAATCTCTTTTGTTAATGTATGTTTGTTACCCACTCAATTATGTTCTTATTTTTCTCTGCCCAACTTTTGTTGATCACAGTCAAACTATTCTATTATTAAAATTATGTCCTTTATATTGGTCTAATTAAAATAACATTTAGTGCTTATGACTTGCAGGTTAAATACAATACACAAATAAAAAAAATTACGTATATGTGTATACTATTAACGTGGGCAATGTTTGAAGGCACGGGCTAATGCACATTTCAATTCGATTATGGGTAGTTTAATTATTAATTTTATGTGTTTGATTTTTACATTTTCAATTGGATTCTTGGTAGTTTACCCTTTAGAAGATATTGTTGGAGTTTGACATTGATTGATAGACAACCCCCACTACTATCCTATGTTAAATCCTGCCACTTAGTTCTAACCCCATTTTGAGTATGGTGTACCCATAACAGTGCATTGTAATTATTATACTATTAGATATCATAATCCATTTAATTAATATCTTGCATATTTGGTGACGTTTGATTTCCCAATGGTACCATCCATCCTGTCTAATCATAGGCCTAGCCCTAAAAAATATTAGCATTCTCACACATTAATATACACAGTAGATATATAGACAATAGATATAAACAATTTGGGGAAATGTAATAGCCTAACACTAAAACCAACATTAATCACCATTCATTGTGGCTGTTGCCCACTAAACTTTATAACAAGCTTCGAGGAGTCATAACTGTTGACATAACTTTTCAATACACCTATTTGCTATATATTTATTTACTATATCCATTGTAACTGATAATCAAACCATTTGTTGAGCCATTTGTCTAAGACCTTAAACTTCCACCAAAACAACATGAGCACATCGACATCCCCCTCGAATGTTGTAAGTTTCTTTCCCTTTACCATCCTTCATTTAAACCTTATGAGTATATGTTGTAGTTTTCTCCTTCCAATGTTTTCTCTTTTCCTCTATCATTGATCTTTGACGTTACTATTGTTGGGGTTCTGTTCTTTATCTGTATATGTGTATATCGTCCATATTTTTCAGCCTTACAAACATACTCTAAACGTTTTATGATTTTCCTGCTTTTTTTTTGCATGTTTGTGTACAGTTTATAAATTAATTCTGATAAATGTTGTTATGATAGTGACACTAATATATTAGTAACCCCATTATCTCATTTTATTAAGGCATCCATGTTTTTTTTAAAAATCCTACACATAAATGTTTCACATTACTATTACTGGATAATTCTTCCTTACATGTATATCATCCACTTTTCCCAAACTTACACATATCCTCTTTACGAGTTAAAATAATTTTGGAAAATAATTTAGATTTTGTAAACAATTGAGTAGTTGTGTGTTGCATAATTCATAGGTAGAGTCTGTGTGTTAAAATATTTTCTGGGTTGGACCTGAATCAGGAGGGAGAGGCCCTGATGGACTTCTCGAAGTCTAGGCCTTGGGGGTAAATACACTCGGTTTGAGTGATCCTTTAAGCATGTGTTAATCCCACATGGTTGGAGCATTCTTGTAAAGCAGAGTGACCCTGACTGGTCTCCTTATGATTTCACTTAGTGAGAGTGAACTGACTTACCTATTGTGAGGCATGTCTCATCATGTACTCCTAGGCGCCCGACGAGATTTTTCACTGAAAAATGATACCACATTGCATGTAGGCTTGAGTCTAGTGTATTTGTTGCATAACGCTTGTGTTTGACTTTCATTGAGTTAACAATTGTGGTTTGATGTTATTTTCTAGAGTGTGTGAACTTGAGTGAGTGTGAATAATGTGTGTGATGTTGTTTATATAAATTCAGCTCTAAGTATTACATGTTTCATGTGCTCTAGTATTTTATTATATACAAATGTGATAACTCATTCCCGGTGTGTGTTTGTGTTTGGGCTGAATGCCATTTTGTTTCAGGTGAGTCAATATATGATGAGTTTGACCCATGCTGGAAATGAAGAGGTTTAGTCTGTGCTAGGAAAATACTCTGATAAATGTGACATCAGAGCATAGGATTTTATTTCATATTTATAATTCCAAGAATAATATAGTTATTTTATGTTTTTCGCTTTAGTGTGTCTTCTTTTCATTCAGAATGAGTGGCCTTGTTTTGAGCCGAGATGATTTTATTAGTATTTGAACAAGTTCTATTATGATTTCACTATGCGAATGTGAACCTTTTACCATTTAAAAATGTTTTTATTTAAATGTGTTTTAAAATTTTCTATTAATTCTGCATTCTTATCCTTTTATTTTATATATATATATATATATATATATATATGTGTGTGTGTGTGTGTGTGTGTGTGTGTGTGTGTGTGTGTGTGTGTGTGTGTGTGTGTGTGTGTGTGTGTGTGTGTGTGTGTGTGTGTGTGTGTGTGTGTGTGTGTGTGTGTTTGTGTGTGTGTGTGTGGGGGGGGGGGGGGTAGAGGGTGTCACACTTCACATTACACCAACCATCAAACAAACATAATTGGACAATCCCATCAAAGATCTCAAAGTTAGCCAGCCGAGTTATGTCGTTGATATCCCTTTGTTGATGATATTCTTGATGCTACCTTTCCTCTAGGATGGAAACCTTTGAACATATATCAATATAATGGAATTGCGGACCTAGATGAACACCTTGAGGCGTATATTACGCAAGTAAACTTGTACACTAAAAATGATGTTTTTCTATGCAAGGTCTTTCCAAGTTCCTTGAAAGGACCTGCATTCATGTGGTGGCATTAGCTCCTTCCTCGAACGATTGATTCATTTAACACACTCATTGAACACTTTAGTGCCCAATATGCTACATGCAAACCTCGCCACAAAACATCAATAGTAATGATCAACTTATGACAAGCTAACAACTAGTGATTACATGATTTCATAGGATGATTTTCACAGATTGCTGTCAGAAATTCGAGATCTCAAACCCGGAGTGGCCCTAAATGCCATGATAGTTGCAATTAAACAAGGAGCATTTGCAAATAGTTTATGCAAGAAAAAATTGGCCAGCATGGATGAATTGATATGATGTGTGGTCAGTTTCATTCAAATGGAGGAGTTGTTTGAGTTTCGTGACAAGGTTTGAGGAGATTAGAAGAAATTTGGTTCCCATAAAGAAAAAATGAATCCTCTAAAGGAAAAAGATTTCAAAAGGAAACCACATCAACCAAAATATGCAACATATACTCCCTTTATTGGAACCCGAGAACTTATCCTAGAAGAAGCATTCAATGCAGAAATACTAGCACTACCACCACCGGTGAATTCCCATAGCTAGGCTGATCGCACCAAACAATGCAGATATCATTAGAACTATGGTCATTCTATAGAAGAATGCATAGTGCTGAAAGATAAAATTGAGGAGTTGGTTCAGAGAGGATGCTTAAATGATTTTGTTAGAAGAAACAACTATACATGAGTCTTCATTATTCATCTAGTGTTAATGGTGAGGGTTCTACTCCTAAGGACCCCTTGTATAAGATATTAAATGAGTTGAGATCCCTTAAGTTGTGGAAAGAAAAACAAGAGAGAAAAGAAAAAGGAAAAAAAGAGTGGAAGAAATAAGTCAAGATGAAAGAGAGAAAATAAGAGAGGAAGAAAAAAGAAAAATAATGAAAGAAATGAAAAGAGAAAAACATGCCTCCTATAGTAGTCATAACTCTTGCAAGAACCTAAGTGAAGAACTTCGTGACTATTATGAAGGAAGGCATAAGTCACATCTTAGACCTCACTCCCATAGGAGAGAAAATGAAAGAAAGCCTCAAGAGGCTAACATTAACCTTCCATACTTCCATGGGAAGGACAATGTAGAGGCTTACTTAGATTGGGAAATAAGGATAGAGCAAAAACTTAAAAGAAAGTCTACTTTAAAATTTTATGGATCTCATTCTTATACAAAGAAAGACCAAGGTCTAGGAATCTTAGGGGCAGCACCTTCTAAGCCCAAAGATGATAAGGGGAAGACAACAGAAAAACAACCCCCTAAGGCTAGTATGCAAGAAAAGACTAGTTGTATAAAGTGCTTTAAATGTCTTGGAAGAAGACACATTACTTCTCAATGCCCCACCAAGAAAACCATGATTATGAGGAAAAAAGCCCGGAGTTTCAAGAACCTCGGGATTTGAGGTCAAATCCTTTTCAAGGGGGAGGGAATGATGCAATCCTACCCCGCAAGGGCATTGGATAAAAGACTCCAAGTAAATTGGGCCAGAGATGCAAGAGAAGGCCCTAAGGTTCTCATGAGCCTTAGGACAGATTTTGGGCCCACGAGCTAAGTATGAGACCACTTATCTTTGTACATATTAGATTAAGGTTTCATCATTTTTGGGACTTGTATTTAGGGCTACATAATGTAGGTAAGGTACCCTAGAAATGTAGGATTTTTCAGCCCTTGTATTTTAGGGCACCTAGACTAGTTTTTGTATTAGGGGTAGTTTTGTAATTTCACATGAATTAAGTGAATATTTGATGTGTGTTGGAAAATAAATTTAATTGAATTGGGAGAAGCCCTATCCAATTAAATTTTAGAGGGGGAGGTTAGCATTTGCTTGCTACACCCCATTGCCATATCATATAGTCACACTTTGTGCATGTCCTTTATGCTTTACATGCCTGATGCCACCCAAGCATACTTAGTGGAGAATCTTGGACTTGATCTTGAATTAGTGGGTTGAACCATAGCTAAAATTCACTAATCATAATTAGTGAAATTTTGGCTCCACAAATTCAATTTCAAATTCAAGTGAAATTTGAATAGAAATTCAAATTTCCCTCCAATTTTGTGTGACACTTAGGCTATAAATAGAGGCCTTGTGTGTGCATTTTTTTAAACTTTGATCATTTGAAAATTAAACTTTAAATTTTAGAGCTCTTTTAGAGCACAAAATTTCGTGCTCTTCTCTTCCTCTCCCTTCATTCATCTCCTTCTTCCTCCAAGCTCTTATCCATGGCCTCTTATAGTGGTGAGCTTCTTCTAGACTCATCTTCTCCTTGAAGTGACGTCTGCTCTCTCTCTTCCTTCTCTATTCCGCTGCCATTCATCTTCCAAGAAGCAAAGGAATCCATTGATGAAGAAGATCCTAGGCCTACAAGCTCCAATGGAGCTTACATCGGAGTCATTGAAGATGTTTTGGTGAAGGTTAAGCACCTTATATTTCTAGTTGATTTTGTTGTCATAGATATAGAAGAGGATTGTGACATTCCTCTCATTCTTGGCCGCCCATTCATGTCTACTGCAAGCTGCATGGTAGACATGGGGAAGAAGATGCTGCAGATGGGCATAGAAGATCAGAAGATCAGCTTTGATTCGTTCCATGAGGACAAAGATCCACCTAGCCAAAATGTCTGTCTTAAAGTGCATGTGATGGAGGAGAGGAGACCTGAGAAGAAGGTCCTTGAAGTAGGAACTTTCTTCGATCCTGGATAATAGGATGATGCGTCAAGCTAGTGACATTAAAAGAGCGCTTACTGGGAGGCAACCCAACTTTTCTTTCCCTTTTCTATTTTTCATTCTTATCTCTTGCATGTAGTTAGGATACCTTGCTTGTGATTGGGATTAATTTTAACTTGTTTAGTAATGAACAAGGGGTTTTAAGCTTGTGCGAAGAGATAGATAGAAAAAGACTTAGAATTTTTTTTTCAATTGTTTATCCGCTAAGCGCTCAATCTTCACGCCCTAAGCCGAGCTTGCTCGCACTAAGCGCAGATACCCTTGATTGGATGGCTGAATAGTTCAGCTAAGCGCACATCACTGCGCTAAGCCCAATATCTTCATTTTAATTGAACCTTAATCAATGGGCTTAGCGTGGATGATGCGCTAAGTGCTACTCCTCATTTGGAAATTTTTTTATTGTAGCAGAGCTAAGCATGCTATCCTGAGCTAAGCCCTAGATCCATTCTGGAATTTGAGCTTTCAAGCTGGGCTTAGTGGGGCTGGAAGCGCTAAGTGCCAATCTCTTACTGCTTTTGAATTCTTGGAAGTGCGCTTAGTGCGCCTGTTGTGCTAAGCCTGAACTACTCTCTGTAAGTTGAAGCTTGATGGTACGCTAAGCCTCACATCTCATGCTAAGCGCATATTGCAGAAAATTTTGTGTTGCAGAAAGCGCTAAGCGCAGCCTGTTGTGCTAAGCCCCAGATGCTCACTGGACTTTACAACTTCAAGTTGGGCTTAGCGCGAGGCTAGGCTAAGCGCTTGGGTTTTTAAACTCAAACGTTATGTAGCCACGCTAAGCGCAGCTGTGCGCTAAGCGCGCCATATGAATTATAGTTTTTTTAAAACCAAAGGCTGAGGTACTTTGGGTGATACCCCAAGTTACCTCTACCTCTGTTACTGCATTTCTTGCTTCCAAATCATACATTTCATCTGCGTGCCTCATTTCCTTGCTTCATTCTGCATTCCAACCACAATCCAAGTAAGTGAGTACTTTTCCATTTCCATTTTTTCATGCTTCAAATCATAGGATAGATGATTTCTTGCTTTCTTAGTTAGTAATGTTGTTAGGTTAAGGTTACTAGATTTAGGGTTAGTCAATGTAGGATTTTAGGTAACTTAGAAGCCCTTTAGGGGCAATGTGGTTGAAAGGGGTGAAGACCCCTGTGGTTCTGTTTGGAAATCACGATGAACGCGCTAAGCGTGCCTGATGCGCTTAGCCTATTCATCGCAACTTTTAAAATTTTGGATTTCCAGATGAACGCGCTAAACGGACCATGTCGCGCTAAACACGTTCATCAGCAGTTCATCCCTGCTGATAAATGAAAGTGATGAACCCGCAAAGCGCGTCTATGCGCTAAGTGGGCCTAGTTTTTAGACATTAAGATTTTGAGAATTTTTGTTCAGCGCTAAGCCTAACATGTCAGGCTAAGTGCCACTATGCTTTTGTAGTTTTCCTTTGAATAAGGCTAAGCGTAGCTGTTGTGCTAAGCCATTATTATGTGTTGAGGAGGTTGAGCTAAGCGCCCTATTGTGATAAGCTCAACTCTCTCACTGTCTTTTAAGTTTTTGTAGTTAGGCTAAGCACGCCCTGTGCGATAAGCCTGAGTGTCTTTCTGATGAGGCTGAGCTAAGCGCGCCATGCTGCGCTAAGCTCTGACTCTCTTCTGTTTTGAAAATTGTAGACTTAGGCTAAGCTCAGCTTGTTGTGCTAAGTCTAGTCTGCAGAAAAATAGTTTTTGTGTGTTCAGGCTAAGCGCGTGTCTGTGGCGCTTAGCCCCTGAATAAAATTTTATAAGGCACGCTAAGCTCAGCCTGCTGCGCTAAGCGCCCAGTCAAAATTTTAGTTTTATTTTTATGTTTTTGTTGAAAATAACTTGTGCTAATCTCTTTTGTTTTGTCTTATATTTTGCAGATGACATCTAAGAAAAGGAAGGCTCCTTCTACACCTTCCCAAGTTAGATTTGACCGGTCTAGGTTCACATCTCAAGAAGCTTGGGAGAGGTATACCGATATTGTGGTGCCTAGGAAACTACTACTAGAGAGGAATGTGGTAGTTTATTACACTGAGTTTGACGAGTGCAAGGAGGAACTCGAGAGAAGACACTGAGATGAGGAGTTGACTGATTTTACTGACAACAACATATATATTGCCATTGTGAAGGAATTTTACGCGAACCTCTATGACGCTGAGGATAAATCACCTAAGCAGGTGAGGGTGAGAGGTCATTTGGTGAAATTTGATGAAGATACTCTGAATACCTTTCTGAAGACCCCAGTGATTGTGGAAGAGGGGGAAAATTTGTGTGCTTATTCCAGGTTTACACTCCTCAGGCCTGATCCTCAGGAATTGGCTGCTAAGCTCTATATCCCAGGGAGGGGATTCAAGCTAAATGCTGATGGTCAGCCATTGAAGATATTAAGGAAGAACATGACCACTATAGCTCAGACATGGAGTGTTCTTTCCTTCTCTAAGTTGATTCCTACCTCCCACACATCTGATGTCACATTGGACAGAGCCAAGTTAATTTATGGCATCATTATGAAGATGGATATGAATGTGGGGTACCTCATCTCCTACCAGATCTGTCTTACTGCACAACATGATTCATCCAGACTTGGATTCCCTGCCTTGATCACAACTCTATGCAAGGCCAGAGGAGTCCAATTAAATTCTAGATCCCTGGAAAGCCTGAGCCTTGCCATTAACTTGGCATATATTAAGAAAAACTATTGGAATCTAGATGATCCAATAGTGACATTTAGAGGGCCAAGGAAGGCCAGGGGTAAGAGATCAGAGGTCCCCACTACTTTAGCACCACCAGAGGCAGCAGCTCCTTCTTCTTCTACAGCTCCACAACCTCCTATTTCGACTCCAGTCATTCCTGCTCCATCTACTCAGATATCACTTCCTACTCCATCTCTATTCCAGCTTCCAACTTCTTTATCTGCAGGACCATTAGAATTTGTATTTAAACCACAGATGCTTCATTCTATGCTCCAGAGCTTACGCAGGGGGCAGGCCATTATCATATAGAGCCTTCAGGGTCTGGGCCTGCCATCCATCATGAGCATGGATGAGTTTAAGCGCAGGTGGCCTGGCCAGGAGCCCAACCTTCTCCTTCTAGAGGGGGTGGGGCCTCTGCAGCCCAGGAGCCTGAACCAGAGGAGCCAGCAGCAGCAGCAGAGGGGTAGGATGAGCTCACTCCTCCTGAGCCCTTTTATTTTGATGCAGGTGTACATATGGCTTAGGAGGAGGAGATTTCCACAAACTAGATTCCAGAGCCATCTCTAGCACCCATACCTGATGATTCCATGCCATCTGCACCAACATCTGAGTTAGAACAACCTATCTCTTAGGATTCACTAGCTGCTTAGGTGTTGGATCTCAATGAGCATGCATAAGAGCAATCACAGGAGTAGGACATTTAATTTTGTGCATTTGAACATTTTAGTTTATTTCAGTTATTTTATGATTTATGTTCAGTCATTTAAATTTTAGCGTTTATGTTTCAGTTCTTTAAATTTCAGTACTTTGAGTTGATTGCTTGTACAAAAAGCTTGTTTGAATAGTGAACTGGTTGAATTTGATATGCACTGGATTGTTTTGTATGAAATGAGTGTCTGTGAATGATTTGAATGAGAAACTGTATGATTTGAGTGGATTAGAATGATTAGATAATTGTTTTGATCAAGCTTGCAACCATTAGAAGAGAATAAGCATGTGATTGGAATTATGACTGAAAATGTTAGTTAGTTTGTCAGATTGATTGTGAAGGAATGCATTGACCGTATCCCGATGAGAGTGTGATCCTTAAATTTTGAGAGAAATGACTATCATTTAGTACTGATTTTTGCATGAATCTCTGAAGTATGGATTGAATGCATGAAATTGAGGATGATGAAGGCCATGTTTGATTGTGATAGCCACTTAGCCAAAACGCTGACCACGTGCTTTAATGATTTATCCTTTGCACCCAGTTTGAGCTGAATGAATTATTGATTGATTGAACCTTGAGCCTATATAGTGTTATCTCCTGCTACCTTGACTTAGGTTGTAGGAGAGCATCATCCATAGGAAGTATTGTTCAAAGCAAATTTGTCCCAAATTTGGGGGAGTAATTATTAAGGTAAATTTGTTCCAAATTTGGGGGAGGCACTGGGTAAGAATCAAAATGGTCAAAGTAAATAGCATACTGTCATACCCTAATTTCGTTCGGGGACCATTGTTTAATAGCCTGCAACCTTTGCTTGACCGCTTTGAGGTACTTAACGCCCATTGTTAGGTAATCCGTGAAGTTCCGCGGCATGCCGGAAGTCGAAAGGGAGCATTGTCGCATAATCCGTAGAGTTCCGCCACATTCCAGAGGAGCAACTTTTAATTACCGCTTTTACTTTTTGTTAAGTTATTGTTTTTGTTCTTTACTTTCTTAACTTAGCAGTAAAAGCCTAGTTGAATCTAGTAACATTAAGAAGGATAAATTTTTAATTAGTCAAGACACATTATTAATTAATTCAACCCCCCTTCTTAATTATTCTGAGGCCACTTGATCCAACAGTTGCAAGCATTACCAAAGGTGACCTTCCATCATAGTCTTCCTTGTTGGGATCAACTCCAGCTCGAATTAAACCTCTTAGCTGATACATATCCCCATTGAAAGATGCACTATTAACCTTCAAAGCAAGATCAGCTTTCTTGCTTTCCAAGATGAAATGCTCGTTATTTGAACCAAGGCAGCTTCAAATATGAATTTAGGTAAATTTTTAGGGAGGAATGATTAGTGAGATGTTAGAACAAGAGCACGCAAGACACAGGATAGGGAAACCTATCAAACAACTTTAATATTGCAAAATTCGGGAAATTACCATGACATCTACAAAAGCATTCAAATGCAGAAAGCACTTTGGATGTTATAAAGGCATATTCGACATCGGTTTTGCCAAAAACCGATGTTGTATATGACTTTCAACATCAGTTTTTTCATAACCGATGTAGAAAGCACTTTAGAATGCACAATTTTGGCCATATTTTTACAACGTTTCATCCAAAACCGATGTAGATAATGATTTCAACATTGGTTTTAAAAATGATGTTAAAAATGCATGCTTTCAACGACGGTCGTTTCAATATCGGTTCTAAACTGATGTTGAAACTCCTCTGGTAACAATGTTAAAGCCCTTTTATGTAGTAGTGTGTAAACCCGACTATTCTATTATAATAATCATTTTGGGGTGATCACAAAATAAAAGATGACGTCAGTCGATTTTTCAATTGAGTGTACCCTCCTTTTCTTTCTACTTTTGAAAATTTTAAATTTGATAGATACGATATACTTTTCCTTGTATAATCCTTAATTATTGATATACTACATCCGTTTCTATTAATAAGACTCAATTACCTAATTCACTATGATGTCTCTTTGATGTAGACCCCGAAACAACACATAGCCCCTTTTAATTTGACATGGGTATTTGACCTTGAATGTTGATATTAATCTTGTTTTTGAAATCTATACTAAATTGTCTTTGATTTGGTATATAGAACTTTGCTATTAGACTAACGGACAAGAACGTGAGAGACTTCCCAGCGACAAAGAGAGGATCTGAGGTAGAGATAGCAATAGGTGAGGGGAGTTTATTTTTTATTTACAGTTTTTGATAACACAGTTGGGGTCAAGGACACCAATTAGGGGGATGTATGTCTGTCTCTATGGATGTTGGTTTTCAAGAAAACTGTGTTTTCGACTAATGGGATGTGATATATTGGTTATTAATGAATGATATTGTTGTTTGATGAGACTTATGTTGTCTAAAGACTTAGGGAATATGAATCCCATGCATAAAATTATATGTATATATGTGGAATGTGATTACCGATGATGTTAATGTTGATGATAATATTGATATGAGATGATGTTGATGTTGATGTTGATGTTGATGATGATATTGAGATGATATGATGTTAATGTTGATATGAGATGATGTTGGTGTTGATGAGGATATTAAGATGAGACGATGTTGATGTTGATAATGACATTGAGATGAGATGATATAGATGTTGATGATGTATTTGTGTATGTACATGGGGGGTGCAGTTAATGTAGCTCCATGTAGAGCTTGTAGGTCTCGGATCTTCTTCATCAATGGAATCTTTTGCTTCTTGAAGATCAATGGTAGCAGAATGGAGAAGGAGAAAAGGTGATTGGAGAGGCCACTTCAAGGAGAAGATGAGTCAAGAATAAGCTCACCACCATAGGAAGCCATAGATAAGAGCTTGGAGGTAGGAGAATATGAGTGGAGGGAGAGGGAGAGAAGGGGCACGAAATTTATGCCTCAAATGAGGTGCTAGGGAGAGGAAGGAACAAAATGTTGAGAGAAGAGGAAGAATGAGGTCTAAACTTTGAAGTCTAATTTCTCAAATGATCAAAGTTGCAAAATGCACACACAAGGCCTTTATTTATAGCCTAAGTGTCACACAAAATTGGAGGGAAATTTGAATTTCTATTCAAATTTCACTTGAATTTGAATTTGTGGAGCCAAAATTTCACTATTTATGATTAGTGAATTTCAGCTATGGTTCAACCCACTAATCCAAGATCAAATCAGAGATTCTCCACTAAGTGTGCTTAGGTGTCATGATACATGAAAAGCATGAAGGACATGCACAAAGTGTAACTATATGATGTGGCAATGGGATGTAGCAAGGAAATGCTCACCTCCCCCTTAGGTTGGTCCAAAATTTAATGGATTGGGCTTCTCCCAATTCAATTAAACTTCTCTCCCACCACACACATCAAATAGTACACTTAATGCATGTGAAATTACAAAACTACCCCTAATGCAAAAACTAGTCTAGGTGCCCTAAAATACAAGGGCTAAAATATCCTATATTACTAGGGTACCCTCCCTACACTATGGAGCCCGAAATACAAGGCCCAAAAAATAATGAAACCCTAATCTAATATGTACAAAGATAAGTGGGCTCATACTTAGCCCATGGGTCCAAAATCTATCCTAAGGCCCATGAGAATCTTAGGGCATTCTCCTGCATCCCTGGCCTAATCTTCCTGGAGTCTCCTAGCCATGGCTCTGGTGATGGGTCCCCTCCTTGGTAGGATTGCATCAGTAGTGACCATGATGGATATCCCAGGTGGGAGAAATAGAGTAGCTAAAGAGTTTTATAAAAGAAATCCTCTCCATAGGGACTTGAGTTACTCAGTTTTTCTAGATAAAAGTAAAAAGTTCAATAGTTATAGACAAAAAATTTAATCTAAATCTCATGGGTTTAATGGAAATAACGGAAATAACGAAAGAAGCGGAAATAACGGAATTAGTGCGTCAAAAATGCGTAAAATTACGAAAACAAGTAAAATGAATTTAATTAATTCAAGAGAAACGTAGGATTGGATTTCATCATTCATACCCTCTATATCCAAATAATATTAATACATATGAATCATTTTCTAACATCACTGATGCACACATTAAATCACCCCGAATTAATCCCTCACATTCGAGAATCCTAAGAATATTTACCGAATATTGATTCCTCGCATATGAAATCAATATTCCAACATTACAATCGTAATATCGTGCTATTTGCAATCAAAATGTTATGCTCTATTCCTAGCAACGTAGTGTAAAGAGTAAATTCATCTAGTTCAAATTCTAAGAGTACTTTCCAGTCAAACTTAAAATCCAATTTCATGAAACTAGTGATCAAATAGAATCAAGCATTATGAACATAATGAAATCACCAGTAATGAGTAGAAAAGATTCATATATACATATATATATATATATATATATATATATATATATATATATATATATATATATATATATATATATATATACACACACACACACATATAAGGGTACGAAGATTACATCCAATCCTTCAGAGAAACTACCCGATCATTGTGTAAAGCACAAGATCCATAGAACTTATTATGAAGGATGTGATCCATGGTCACCTTCTAGTCTTATTCTTTTGCATGACTTTTAAACAAAATGGTCCAGGAGGTGCCAAGCCAGCTCACCCAGACGAGTTGGTTCCTTCAAGCTAAAGTAACCTCATTAGCCCAAGCGAGTTGATTGCTAGCTTGGGCGAGTGGCACTATGAAATTCTTCAAAAATGACACTTTTTGCTCTTCATCTTGGCTTGGATTCTAGATCCAACAAAAAACCATCAAAACATAAGAAATGCATGGATGAATCTTCCATATTTAAAAAAATATTTATAAACGTATAATATATAAAACAACTAGAATTAAAGGAAGTTTATAAGAAAACTATTAAAATCAAAAGATAAGTGCTAACATTCTAATCCCAAAAATAACTAAAATATGGCACTTACTAAGAGGCCACCATTTCCTCTTCTTCCAAGCTCCATATTAGTGTTTTTTAGGTTTTTTTTTTCTCTCAAAGCTTTGGTAAGAATCTCTTAAACCTCTCTTTTCTTCTTATTTCTCCATTATTTCGTGTAATGCTCTTATGTTTGGTTCCAAAATTTGTTTTACATCCTTTGAAGCTTGAGACTTCAAGATATGAACTCCTTGTTCCTTTGAGCATTTCATGCAAGCTTCACTTAAGGTAAGGGGGATTTTTCCACTTCTTGAACCTTAACCTTTTTGTCTAGCAAAATTTATGTATAAAACAAGTTTAAGGTCTTTTGTAGGATTAAAGTTACTTTGGATATGTTGGATCAAGTGGCCTCTGAATAATTAAGAAGGGGGGTTGAATTAATTATTACTGAACCTTTACTAATTAAAAATGTACCCTTCTTAGGCTTTTACTATAATGTTAAGAAAGTAAATAACAGAAATGGAAACTTAACCAAAAGTAAAAGCAATAATTAAAGTGCACAACGGAAAATAAAGAGTGTAGGGAAGAAGAAGACAAACACAAGAGTTTTATACTGGTTCGGCAACAACCCGTGCCTACATCCAGTCCCCAAGCGACTTGCGGTCCTTGAGATTTCTTTTCAACCTTGTAAAAATCCTTTTACAAGCAAAGATCCACAAGGGATGTACCCTCCCTTGTTCTCTTTGAACAACCTAGTGGATGTACCCTCCACTAGAACTGATCCACAAGAGATGTACCATCTCTTGTTCTCAGTCACAACAACCCAAGTAGATGTACCCTCTACTTGTACCACAAAGGATGTACCCTCCAATGTGTTAAGACAAAGTTCTCAGGCGGTTAGTCCTTTGAAACTTTGTGAAGGGGGAAACAAAAGAATTCTCAGGCGGTTAGTCCTTTGAAATCTTTTGTTTATGGGAAAGGGAAGAATCAAAAGAATTCTTAGACTGTGTTGTTTTGAATTCTTTGACAAGGGAGAAGGGAGACACAAAAGAATTTAGGTGGTTAGTCCTTTGTTCTTTTGGAAAAGGGAGAAGAGAGACACAAAAAGAATTTAGGCGGTTAGTCCTTGGCGAATTCTTTTTGGCAAAGGGAGAAGGGAATGGAAAAGATGAATAACACAAGTTTCGTTTTCAAGGTTTGGAAAACTAGAAAAACTTAAGAAAACTTTTGACAAAGGAAGAAGAAGAAGAAATTCAAGAAGATGTTCAAAGAGACTCAAGGGTTGTAAAAGATTGAAATCAATGTATTCAAAATTTTTTAAACTGCAAGTTAAGGTCTTGCTTTTATAGACTCTTCATGTCTGGTCAAGAAAACCATTATAAGAGTTATAACTTTTAGAAAAACTTGAAAACCATTGGAAGAGTTACATCTTTTGATTTTTATTCAAAACCTATCACTGGTAATCGATTACCAAATCATTGTAATCGATTACACAAAACATTTTTGTGAAAGGATGTGACTCTTCACATTTGAATTTGAATTTCAATATTCAAACACATTGGTAATCGATTACCAATATATTGTAATCGATTACACCAATTTGAAATTGATTGGAACATTGTAAATTCAGTTGAAAGCTTTTTGTAAACAAAACTTGCCACTAGTAATCGATTATAGTAAACTGGTAATCGATTACCAGAGAATAAAAACTCTTTGGTAAAAGCTTTTGTGAAAACTTCATGTGATACTCAATGTTTTGAAAAACTTTTTTGTACTTATCTTGATTGAGCCTTTTCTTGATTCTTGAATCTTGAGTCTTGAATCTTGAAACTTCTCTTTAATCTTTCTCTTGATTCTTGAATTGTTCTTGACTCAATCTTGAAATCATTCTCATGGGCTTTTTGTCATCATCTTTGTTATCATCAAAATACCTTGAATCAATCTTGATTCATCATCATGAAGCAATGAAGGTTGCTTCTACAGGATAAAGTAATTTTTGATAGTAGAAGACTTAACATAGGAATTCATACCTCTAGATAAAGTTACTCTACGATTATTTATTCTTAACTGTTGATTTATTTGATATATAATTACTAAGATAAATTGCCAAATTTGATGACTAATGCATGCTCTAGAATTGTGATAGTTTTCTATTGGTAGAATTTTTGAGACATATGTGTACCATTATTATTATTATTATTATTATTATTATGGTTATTATTATTGTAATTATTATTGAACGATAAGACCAGCAGAATGTAAACTGTATCAAAGTATATCTATGGCGTGTGAATTTACATTCTACTATGCATACACCCACACTCCCCCCCCCCCACACACATGTATATGGTTATTTCTATCTGTATTCGTTGTTGTTTGGATCTGGGGGTGCCGATAATTATAGTTGTTATGTTGTCTAATTGTTTTGTGTGACAAGTGGTTTCTACCACTTAAGGGGCCATGATTGGTTCCTTAAGTGTAATATGTAGCATTAAGCACACCCACACACACACACACACACACATGTATATGGTTATTTCTATCTGTATTCGTTGTGGTTTGGATCTGGGGGTGCCGATAATTATAGTTGTTATGTTGTCTAATTGTTTTGTGTGACAAGTGGTTTCTAACACTGAAGGGACCATGATTGGTTCCTTAAGTGTAATATGTAGCATTAAGCCTCGTCTCTCTTTCTTGTTTGTTTAAATGTACGTGTTAGTTGATGCATGTGGCACGAGGGTTATGCACGCGATGCAGTGGCAAAAGTCAAGAGGACTGGATAGAGAGTAAGGAACCACTGGTTCTATTTTTTTTGTGAGAAGTTGAGATTATGTTAAGAAAGTGGATGATGGATAGAGATACATGTTAGACAAGTGGCCTCAGATATCTGAAGAAGGGGGGGGGGGGTTGAATTAAGATATTCCAAACTGTTTCCCCTAATTAAAAATCTATTTCACTTTTTACTCAAGTTATGAATTCCCTTAATGACAATCTTCTTAAATATTAATTCAAATGAAACAATTTGAATATGAATATAAAGCAATAATAAATAAAGGAGATTAAGGGAAGAGAAAATGCAAACTCAGTTTTATACTGGTTCGGCCACACCCTTGTGCCTATGTCCAGTCCCCAAGCAACCCGCTTGAGAGTTCCACTATCTTGTAAATTCCTTTTACAAGTTCTAAACACACAAGGACAATCCTTCCTTTGTGTTTAGAGATCCTTTACAACAAGAGACTCACAGTCTCTTAATCCCTTAGAGAATGAGAAGAAGAAGAAGAACAAATCTCTCTAGAAAGAGATGGATTTTACAGATTGAGCACTCAAATAATTCCTTAATGAATTGCAATTGAATTGGCCAAGGAATTCTTAAGAGGATAAAATGAATTTGCTCTTTGAGAGGATAAACACTTTGTTGTTCTAAAAATCTCTGAGCAATTTCGTGTTTAAGTCACATATATATAGACCATTGGTGGTCATGAGTAAAGCCTTTGAAAAGTTGTGACTCTTGAAATTATTTTTCTGAAAATCCTGTCTGGTAATCGATTACAGTAATTGTGTAATCGATTACAACTTTTAAAATTTGAATTAAAACGTTTACTAACTGTTGGTAATCGATTACCAAAATTGTGTAATCGATTACACAGTCTAAAATTTCGAATTCAAATTTTTGTAGCTGTTATAAAACGTATTTGGCCACTGGTAATCGATTACATCCTCTGGTAATCGATTACCAGAGAGTAAAACCTTTGAGAAACACTTTTTAATATAAATCACTTGGCCAAACCTTTGCTAATTCAATTAGGAATTCCCTTCCTAATATTCTAGTGATCATCTTGATGTTGTGACTTGTAATCTTGAAGTATTGTCTTAAATTTTAATCTCGAAAAGCCCATTTGCATCAATTGCAACACATCATCATGATCATCATCAAAACATCAAAGCCAATTGCATCTACAATACACTGGGGTATAGTGGGCGAAGGGGGTCTAAGAGCCTAGGGGAATTAGCGAGTGGTGACTATCCGACATTCGACATACTCATTTGGTGTGGATAACTCACACACATCACTTTGCTACTCTTGACGTGCTTTGAGACTATGCTTTTTGAGTTGGGAGCTTGGGGATCAGGGTACATCGTATTCGTATGTGGTGATCACTCCCGAATGTCATCCATCAAAATCTATAAGACCATCAGACTTAGGAGGATTGGTGGCAGATATTGAGCCCTAATAGGCGATATGTGTGTTAGTAATGTGCTTAGGATCTCAAGAGGGTTGGTTGCTTAGAAAAACCACACGTAGTGGTTAATTAGGTTGTATGTTTACTTTGTTTGATTATTGTTTGTATGTGGAATTTAAGGAGTGATAAACGTCAAATTCACCATATTTTCATATGCAATTTGAGACGTTTATTTGGTAATTTAGTATAATTTAGGCCTTGTTTTGAATCAAATTCGTTATGTTTTTAGTTTTTAATATATTTTAGATAGGAAATATGATTTTAGAAGTTTTTAATATGATTTTGTGATAGGGAAATTTTACAAAGTAGCCTTGCTAGAGCAAGGTATAGGTTGTTCATGCCAGCTCAAATAGAGGAGAAGATGAAATTTTACAAAAGATATCTCGCTTAAGCGAGGAGCACACAAAATAGTGCATCCAGAAACTAAATTAATTCAAAACAAAGATAATTATGGAGATATAATGATGTAAGCTCCATTGGAGCTTGTAGGCCTAGGATCTCCTTGATCAATAGATTCCTTTGCTTCTTGGAAGATGAATGGCAGCGGAATGGAGAAGGAACAGAGAGAGGAGACGCCACTTCAAGGAGAAGATGAGTCTAGAAGAAGCTCACCACCATAGGAGGCCATGGATAAGAGCTTGGAGGAAGAAGGAGATGAACGAAGGGAGAGGAAGAGAAGAGCATGAAATTTTGTGCTCTAAAATAGCTCTGAAATTTGAAGTTTAATTTTCAAATGATCAAAGTTGAAAAAATGCACACACATGACCTCTATTTATAGCCTAAGTGTCACACAAAATTGGAGGGAATTTTGAATTTCAATTCAAATTTCACTTGAATTTGTGGAGCCAAACTTTGGAGCCAAAATTTCATTAATTATGATTAGTGAATTTTAGTTATGGTTCAGCCCACTAATCCAAGATCAATTCCAAGATTCTCCACTAAGTGTGCTTAGGTTTCATGAGACATGTAAAGCATGAAGGACATGCACAAAGTGTGACTATATGATGTGGCAATGGGGTGTAGTAAGCAAATGCTCACCTCCCCCTCTAAAATTTAATTGGATTTGGCTTCTACCAATTCAATTAAATTTTATTTCCCAACGCACACATCAAATATTCACTTAGTGCATGTGAAATTACAAAACTACCCCTAAGGACTGAAAGAACACTTCTCTATATTTGCATAGAGAGTGTTTTTCCTAAGGACTGAAAGAACTTGCCTGAGATGTCCTAAGTGATCATCTAGGCTCCTACTGTACACTAAAATATCATCAAAATAAACAACTACAAATCTACCTATGAAATCCCTTAAGACATGATGCATAAGCCTCATAAAGGTGCTTGGTGCATTAGTGAGCCCAAAAGGCATCACTAGTCATTCATACAAACCAAACTTAGTCTTGAAAACGGTTTCCACTCATAACCCTTTTTCATCCTGATTTGGTGATAACCACTTTTAAGATCAATTTTTGAAAAGATATTGGCACCATGCAACTCATCAAGCAAATCATCAAGTCTAGGAATAGGGTGCCTATACTTTACAGTGATGTTGTTGATGGCCCTGCAATCTGTACACATTCTCCATGTACCATCCTTTTTGGGCACCAACAACACTGGCACAACACATGGGCTTAGGCTCTCTTGGACCCAACCCTTCTCCAACAATTCTTTAACTTGAGACATTATCTCCTTAGTCTCCTGAGGGTTAGTCCTATAGGCTGGCCTATTAGGAAGGCTTGCTCTTGGGACTAAATCTATTTGGTGTTCTATTCCACTTAAAGGAGGTAGCCAAGGGGGTATCTCTTTGGGAAATATATCACCAAATTCATGTAAGAGTTCTTGGACCTTTGGGGGTAAGGTCTCAAATGTAGGAATTGTGGCAGTGCTAAGGGATGTTTCCCTTGATAGGAGAAGGTAGAAAGATTGTTTAAGAAGAAGTGCTCTTTTAATATCACATTTTGTTGCAAAATGATTTTCCTTCTTAACAATCTTCTTGGAGGAATCCTTTCCCTCTTTTTCCTTCCCCTTGGCCTTTGAAGACAAGACCTTATTATCCTTCTTTTTCTTTTGTTTTCTACTTTTTCTTCCTCATCCCTCTTATCTTTCATAGTTAGTTGATCTTTGGCCACCTATGAAGGTGTTTGAGGATGCAACACAAATTTAGTGCCAAGATGGGTGAGGGTAATCTCATTAGTTAGGCCATTGTAAATGATCTTCCTATCAAATTGCCACGGCCTTCCTAAAAGAATATGTCCTACCTCTATGGGAACTATATCACAATTAACTTCATCCTTATATGTCCCAATGGAGAAAGGTACCTTCACTTGTTGGTTAACTATCATTTCCCCTTGCTCATTGAGCCATTGAAGTTTATAAGGTTTTGGGTGGGGAATGATAGTGAGGTTCGACTTGGAAACTAATCTTGTGCTACAACAATTGCAACAAGATCCACTATCCACAACGAGAGAACAAGTTTTAACTAAAATTTTGCATCTTGTATGAAAGATGTTCTCTCTTTGGGATTGAGATAGATCACAAGATTGACCTCCAAGGAGCCTTCTAACCATTAAGAGGTCACCTTCTTCATGGGGATAGACTTCCTCACTAAACTCTTCACCCTTTAATTCATCTTCACTTCCACTAGAGGAAGGGCAAGAAGTAGTCTCCTCTTGACTACTATAAATGTCTTGACCCTTCATGATCATGGTTTCCTTTGTGGGGCATTGAGAGGCAATGTGACCTCTCCCAAGACATTTGAAGCATTTAATGTTGCTAGTCCTTTCTTGGGAACTAGTCTTAGGGGTGTATTTCTCTATGGTCTTACCCTTATCTTCCTTGGGTTTTGAAGGTGCAGCCCCCAAAATTCCATGGGCTTGGTCCTTCCTTGGATAAGAGTGAGAGCCATAAGATTTTGAAGAAGGCTTTCTTTTAAGTTGTTGCTCCACTCTTATACAAAGTTGGATTAGCTCATCTAGGTCCCTATATGGAAGGAGTTCAACCTTGTCGCTCACTTCTCTATTAAGCCCACTAAGGAACCTAGCTATGCTTGTTCTTTCCTCCTCCCTAAGTCCAACTCTTAAAAAGAGTAGTTCCATTTGTTGTCTATATTCTTCAACACTCATACTCCCATGTCTAAGCCTTTGGAGCTTGTCCATAAGCTCCTTTTCATAGTAGGAGGGAATGTGCCTCTTCCTAAGGGCACTCTTAAGATCATTCCAATACTCTACTGGAGGATCCCCATGAATCCTTCGTTCCCTAACAAGGGAAATCCACCAATAGAGGGCATACCCTTGAAAGCTAAGGGTAGCCAATGGAACTTTTCTCTCTTCGCTAATATGATGGCAAGCAAAGAGTTGTTCAACCTTCATTTCCCAATCTAAGTAGGCCTCAACATTATCTTTTCCATGGAAATATGGGAGGCTAATGTTAACCTCTCGAGGCCTTCTATCCTTTTCTCTTCTTTGGGAGTGATGTTTAGTATGTGAACTATAGCGCCCTCTATAATAGTCGCTAAGTTCTTCACTAAGACTCTTGCAAGAGTCATGACTACTATAGGAGGCATGTTTTTCTCTTTTCATTTCTTTCATTATTTTTCTTCTTTCTTCCTCTCTTATTTTCTTTCTTTCATCTTGACTTATTTCTTCCACTCTTTTTTTTTCATTTTTCTTTTCTCTCTTGTTTTTCTTTCCATAACTTGAGGGAACTCAACTCATCTAAGATTCTAGATAAAGGGTCTTGAAGAAAAAGCTCTTTATGACTCATCTAGGAGGCATGTTTTTCTCTTTTCATTTCTTTCATTATTTTTCTTCTTTCTTCCTCTCTTATTTTCTTTCTTTCATCTTGACTTATTTCTTCCACTCTTTTGTTACCTTTTTCTTTTCTCTCTGGTTTTTCTTTCCACAACTTAAGGGATCTCAACTCATCTAATATCTTATACAAGGGGTCCTTAGGAGTAGAACCCTCACCATTAACACTAGATGAAGAATGAAGACTCATGTTGGTTCCTAAGTTATGGTTCTTTCTTGTTGGGGGTTTGAAAACAAAAGGTAAAAGAAACTATGGTTGAAACTAGCCAAAATAAACACTAAAAGAGGTGTGAAAGATAAGGTAAAAACTAATTGGTAAAAGGAAAGCTATCTAGGCGGTTTAACAATGAAGGGTAAAGGAAATAAGCTATGAAAGTAAGCAAGAAATTAAAGTGCAAGAAATGCAAACTAGGCGGATCCTAAGAGTGTTAGGATGACCTCATTTAAGGTTCCCAACAAAACACTCACTATCCTAAGGGAAAATTGCCTAAAATTATTACACACAAATGGAAGTAGGGTGACCTATTGGAGGCTCCCAACTTACTTCCAATGAAAGGCCTTTTTGTTACAAAATTTGAAAGCAAAGCAAATTGCCAATTACAAAATTACAAAAAAAAGTCCTCGATTGTGGTGGTTATTCTCTCTTTGGTGTTTCACTCAATTTGGAGTGCTTCTTAGTCCAATAGCTCTTAAGGTGGTTGGCCCCTTGCTTCTTGACTCAAATTCTTCAAGGTATGACACCAATCCTCCTTTCCAATTCCCTATATGGCAACTCACAAGCAAGGAAACAAAGAGACAAGCAATAACCAAAGACAAAAAAAAAAACTGAAATGAAAGCTAAACCAATAGAGTTTTAACAAGATAAGGGAAGAGAGAAATGCAAACTTGATTTATACTGGTTCGGCCACTTCCCGTGCCTACGTCCAGTCCTCAAGCAACCTACTTGAGATTTTCCACTCTCTTTGTAAAAATCCTTTTACAAAGTCTGAACCACACAAGGACAACCCTTCCCTTGTGTTCAGGAATCCTTACAACTTAAGAGACCCTTGGTCCTTTAATCAATCTCTTCGAATAAGAAGAGGAAGAAGAAAAATTCTCTCTTTAAGAGAAGGATATTACAATTGAAACTCCTGGATGAACTCTTAATAGATTTGTAAGTGTTTGCCCAAGAGTTGTTGAGAGAGCATTTGGCAACGAAGTTCTCTTGGAATATTTCTCTCTTTTGCTTTTTGAAGTCAGACACACACACATATATAGGCCTTTCATGCCTTTTCAAAATGGTTTGAAGAGATGTGTCTTTTGAAAAAGCTTTTTCTGAAATTCTTCACTGGTAATCGATTACAGGTTTCTGGTAATCAATTACACAGTTATATTTTGAAGGGTCATTGTCATACCCTAATTTCGTCCGGGGACCTTTACTTGATGACATGCGACCTTTGTTTGGTCCTTGTAAGGTGCTTGGCACCCATCATTAGGCAATTTGTGAAATTCTGGGACATGCCGGAAAACAAAAGAAAATATTGATGCACAATCCGTAAGGTTCCGTGACACACCGGAAATCAAATGGAGGCATCGTTGCACAACTAGTGAGGTTCCGTAACATTCCGTAAGTCAAAAAGGGGATGATTATGTAATCCACAAGGTTCCGTAACATTACGGAAAGAAAACAAGTATCGTTACGAAATTCGTAAGTTTCCGTAACTTTACGAAAAAAGAATCACCAAAAAAAGGCAGGGGGGTGTACTTAGTAAAAATGGGGGTGCAAATAGCAACCAGGCCCACTTGGGCCCTCCAGAAGATTCCTCCAGAAGGCTGTTGCTTCTGGAGGAAGCAACCCTGCTCGCCTGGGCGAGCTGGGCGGCAACCATCTCCCCTATTTTGCTATAAATAGAGGAGGAAGTGAGAAGGAAAAGGGTTCAGCCCCTTAGGCACTTCTCTCTCTTTCGAATTTGCTTGGAAAAATTGTTTCCGTGAAGAAAATCCAAGCCGAGGCGCTTCCGAATCGTTTCCGTAACGTTTCCGTGAGGAATTTCGCGAAGGTTTCGACCGTTCTTCGACGTTCTTCATTCGTTCTTCATCGTTCTTCGATCTTCAACGGGTAAGTACCTCGAACCAAGATTTTCGATTCATTCTATGTACCCGTGGTGGTCCACATTGTGTTTCGTGTATTTTTATTCTCGTTTCATTTACTTTTTATACCCCCTTTTGACGTGCTTAAGCCATTTTATTTAAGTCATTTCTCGCTTAACCTAAAAATAAAATAAATTTCCACCGATCGTTTGAATTGTATTATCCGTTAACTTCGGTTAAAATGAATTCCGACCGTTCGGTCGTGCCGTAACCACGTTGGAAATCAAAAAGAGGTAAAATAATAATATAAATAATCAAAAAAATGTCTTTTAGTAAAATAAAGCGGAAAATCAATCGGACGTTTTCTCTTTGGGATTTCTCATTCTGAATTGAATTGACTAATAACTAAAGTGAAATTAAGGCTAAAACCAACTCGCCTAGTCAAGCTCGTCCATAAAAATAGGTTTTTGAAGTTTATCATTTCAATTTCTTACTAAGTAAAATGGATCATTTTCAAGGTCCAACGCCTTAAAATGATCACCTTTTAAGTAAAAAGAATCACTTGATAAGAAAGAACTACGTAGGTCTGATTTCCTCATCGCAATTGAGGAATACGTAGGAGCAAAGGGAAACACCCTTGTCGACCACAAAAAAAGAAAAATATAAAAAGGGTATAAAGGATATAAAGACATAAAAAGGGAACATAAAAATCAAAGTCACGTTTGCACATTCGATTAAAGGCTGCCGTCCCTTGGGACGGACGTGTGGGGTGCTAATACCTTCCCCGTGCGTAAATACAACTCCCGAACCTTTCACTTAAAAGTTCGTAGATCGCGTCTTTTCTGGTTTTTCCGACGTTTTCCTCAAATAAACGTTGGTGGCGACTCCGCGCGTATTCCTTTCGTGGAACACGCATCCCGTGAGTCACGCGTCGCCCTCCCGCCGAAGGGTAGGTTGCGACAGTCATGACTTTTGAATTTGAATTTCAAGAGTTTTGTTGCTGATAATCAATTACAAACAACTGGTAATCGATTACATGTTCAAAATTCAAATTCAAAAACCTTTTTAAGAGTTATTTCTCAAAATTGTCTTCTAGTAATCGATTACACTGCCTAGTAATCGATTACCAGAGCCTTGCATGTCTTGGAATCACTTTGTTTTGAGGCAAGGCTTGATCTTAAAGTAATCTTGAAGCAAGGGTTTGTTTGTTGAAGCAATCTTGTATTAATCTTGAAGCATTGCTTATCCTTTGAAGCAACCTTGTTTGATTCTTTTTTGCCATCATCAAAATTCAAGTATTCATACATTCACATTCTCCCCCTTTTTGATGATGACATTCATTATCAAGCAAATTCTTTTTGACATCATCAAAACCTGCATGATTTACATTCTCCCCCTTTTTGATGATGACAACCACCTGTAGGTTAGGAGCAAAAACAAAAAATATCTATTTGTATATAGTTTACACCCCTTTGGTTTTGCAATGATTGCTTATATGAGACAGTTGAAGATTTCATAGTTTTCATAAATAAAAAGTTGTCTCATAAAGAATAGATAATCTCCCTTACTCTCTTATCTTTTATCTATCTCTCCCCTTTTGTCAACATCAAAAACAAATCATGAGCAGAGACGAGAAAATCACTTGTTGCAATGTATGAGAGTCAAGTGATACCAAAAGGCATTAAAACAAACTATTTTGCACCCACAAAAATACATATCCACTATAAAACAATCAAAATATATAATAAAGAAAAATCATCAAAAGTAATCAATAATCAACATAACCTTCAAACACAATCACCAAAATCAATCATAAAAAACAATCATAATAACTCTCAAAAGACAATCATCATAGACAATAAAAAATAATCAAAAAAACAATCATCATATACGACTAACTTTTGTATAGAAACTTTTGATAATTATATAGAATTCCTCCTAATTACAATTCTTTTTTTAGGATTGTAAATACTTTTGGTTAATAAATTGATCATTATTCATTATAATCTTCCACTTGTAATTAATGTAAAATTCAATTCTATTTTAGGTGAAAAAGGAGATTTTGTGAAGTGCCGAATCTGGTGTCTTGTTAAGCCTAGTTTGTGCGCTTAGTGAGTATGTCCTGCTAAGCGAGGCACCAGCACGCTCAGCGAGACATAGGAATCTGGAAGAGAATCTGCCGTGCAAGCACGCGCTCAACACGTTTTCGCTCACTAAGCGAGTCGTTCGTCATCTTCCAGGCAAAGTGCGAGATTGGCGCTAAGCCACGGTTCACAAATGCGCGCTAAGCGCGAGATTGACGCTCAGCGAGAGGCCACTGACAGGATTTCCATATAAAACCTGAAAACACAGAATTGGAGGAGAGTTTGGAGTGTGTGGACCCAGAGGCGACTGAGCATACCAAAGGAGGCATCTTGAAGAGCTTTGAAAGAGTTTTTTTGAGAGATTGTGAGGTTTTTAGAGGTGGAGGAGACATCCCCACCACTTTGTACTTTTTCAATTTCTCTTCTTCTCTTCTTTAAACTTGTAAAAAGAAGCTTCCTGGCAATGGAAGGCTAAATCCTCAGTTGGTAACTTCTATAGAGTAAATGATGTAAAATCTGTCATATCTATTTAATAGTGTTTTCATGTGTTCTTTGTTCCTATCGGCCTTTAATTCTCACATGTTTTTGTCTTGATCACACAAACGCATGTGTAGTTAGGATCATCCTCATTGGGAAATGGTTTGATCCTTAGAACTTGATAGGACAGGGCTAATTTATCATATATCTAGACACAGAGTGAGGTAATTTGGTTTTTTCGGTATGCTGTAACCATAAGTGACGTAAAACAATGCAAACAATAAATAAATAATCACTTTGATTTTTAGTCAAATCACACTCTACAAAAAATTCAATCACAAAAAGATTTAATTACAACCAACAATTGGGGAAATTAATCACAGAGAAATATATATGTCATATTGCAAACTCTTCAACTCAAAAATTATTTTCCATTACTGAGAACTACTAATTTTCCATTATTTTCTTTAATTACTCAATTATTTATCACATCCAATTACTAACCACATTTTTCTTATTAAAACAAATAAATTCTAATCAACTCATTTATGTATCTACTTACTAGGTCAAAATTTTGTGGTGTTACAAATTGTCCGTAGGTACTTAAAGTGACCTTGGTCTCTTTAGCATGGGCCTCTTCCTTTTACTTGGAGGCTTCTTCAGCAACACACT